>NW_012137102.1:3083-3505 GCF_000956105.1 Propithecus coquereli | reverse complement strand
TTGAAGGTGGAAAGCAGGTTTCTTACATTATTCTTTAGAATTTGGATTGTCTTAATGGCAGTGAGGAACTAATTAATCTTGGGAGGAACATTATTATATTTGCTCCTAAAAAAAGCCTTCATGGAGGGTTTTCACAAAGAGAAAGCTGATGAGTTCCCCATATCCACAAGGGAGAGAATAGGAGGGAAAAGATGAGATGCAAGGATTGGATCATTGCAAGGAAGAGTTCGATAAGGCAAAGAACGAACTTGATCCTGGTGGGGATTAGACAGAGCTTGTGCAGGGAATTGGTAGGCTCTTCAAACCTGAAGATGCTTTAGAAAGGGTGGTCATCTTCTCTCACACTTTATGTTTCTGGTTGAGGCAAGAGGTTAGACGTGTTCAGATTTCCTGAAGTGTGTTCTTTAGAAGAGCTGTTCCAT
>NW_012137102.1:0-773 GCF_000956105.1 Propithecus coquereli | reverse complement strand
ATGGGTATGAGTTTTCCTAGCACATAGGGAAAGGCATTTTAGAGAGCGTGTGTAAGACAAAAACAGTATGCCTGAGGATTCCCAAATAGATTATGATAGAGAGAGGGTAAGAAGGGAGCAGGCTGAACAACGAAACAAAGGTGAAGCTGGTGCTGTGGTGTGGGCCTGTAATCCCAGCTGGGCTGTGGCAGGAGGATCCCTTGAGCCCAGGAGTTGGAGGTCAGCCTGGGCAACATAGAGATAGGCTCTCTCTCTCTAAAAAAAAAAAAATGAAAAATAAAATAAAATAAAAACCAACCTTGAAGGTGGAAAGCAGGTTTCTTACATTATTCTTTAGAATTTGGATTGTCTTAATGGCAATGAGGAACTAATTAATCTTGGGAGGAACATTATTATATTTGCTCCTAAAAAAAGCCTTTATGGAGGGTTTTCATAAAGAGAAAGCTGATGAGTTCCCCATATCCACAAAGGAGAGAATAGGAGGGAAAAGATGAGATGCAAGGATTGGATCATTGCAAGGAAGAGTTCGATAAGGCAAAGAACGAACTTGACCCTGGGGGGGATTAGACAGAGCTTGTGCAGGGAATTGGTAGGCTCTTCAAAGCTGAAGATGCTTTAGAAAGGGCGGTCATCTTCTCTCACACTTTATGTTTCTGGTTGAGGCAAGAGGTTAGACGTTGGTTTTTAATAATATAGTTTAGTCACACACTGAACATAAAACATGGGTCATCTATAACTTTGCACTAAGAGGTAGAAAGTAGTGCATCTGAATT
>NW_012137101.1:10618-11258 GCF_000956105.1 Propithecus coquereli | reverse complement strand
GCCATGCAATTTACAAGGTCTCCAAGAGGGTCCCTCTGCTCCCTAATGCTCTCCCCTCTACAAACCAAAATGCTTCTCTTCGCTTCTTCACACTGCGTGGCGTGCACCTGGAGCGAGGTCGGGTTAGGGTCCCAGCACTGCCATTTATAATGGTTTTCCCAGGTCCTTGCACTGAACAAGCATGTAGTCGAGTGGGTCACCTTGGCTATGTGCCTATCTAACTTTATTCCATAAAGCCAACTCTCCAAGTCACTCCAAAAAGCTTACTTTTTGATCCTTTTTCAATTTATAAAATTCTAGCAGAATTGTTTTAAATTTTTTTAAAGCAATACACTATGAGAGCTAATTCATAGTGAGCTGTCACTCATGGCTTAGCATGACTACATGCATCCATTGTTTACTTTCTCAGGTTCACATTCAAATTCAGTTTACTGTCTCACGTTGGCTGGAGGTAGGCAGTCCCAGGGGTGCTAACCCAGCAACTCAGTGATATCAAGTCTCTGCATCTGCTCATCTGCAGTTCTTTAGGCTTCCCTTTCAAGGTCACAAGGTGGCTGCCATAGCTCCGAGCATCACATCCCCTCGGGACACCCCGAGGCAGGAAAACAGGGATATGGCTTCTCCTTGCACGTCTCCTACT
>NW_012137101.1:0-806 GCF_000956105.1 Propithecus coquereli | reverse complement strand
GGCTGGGACCAGAGCCTGGGAAAGATTAAGAAACACGGGGCTTCACTGTTGACCTGGACTCCTGCCTGCGTCGAGAGGAAGCAGCAAATTCAGGCCCACGCTCTAAGGGAGGCCAATGTTTTTCTCCAGAGGAAAGATTTATTTTGAAAACTGGCAAAGGCTATGAGATGCCAGGCTCAATTGCGAAGCCCGTGGTTGGATGGCAGTTAGGCCTGGACCCAAACTATTTGGGGAAATCAAGACAATCTGGAAAGCACGGCTCCTGAGTGCTGGAGGCAGCGAGCGCGGGGCTGTGCAGGCCCCTGACTGAGCCCCAGGGAGTCAGATGCGGGCGCCGAAGCCGGGGGCTTTCCGGGGGTGATCAGGGCCATGTGTGTAAGCGCCAGGGGACACATGCGTACTCTCCTTCCCCACCGCACTTCTGTAAATGTGATCCTGGGAAAAAGAGAAAAAAGAGACCCCATCCACTTAGCGCTTCCCTCCGACGCTTTGCCCCCCTCCATGGACTTTTGCTTCTCTTGGTCCTGCTGACTTTGCTGCCTGGCTTTTCCATCTCGAGGGTCAAGCTCTATGTGGCAAGGGGCCCTCTGGTGTCAAGCCAGAGGCCTGAGGCCCCAGCGATTTAATTCTGTCTTCGGAAGACAGAGAAAGGGAAGCTTAGAGGGACATCTCTTTGGAGCTGTGTGTGGCAAGCACCTCGCAGAGCTTCATACCTGCACTCCCAAGGGGCTCCCGAGAGTCCCGCTCACCGGAAGCCTCTCTGGAGGACAATTTCAAATAGCAATGCCACAAAATCTGAGAAACCA
>NW_012137100.1:7878-8178 GCF_000956105.1 Propithecus coquereli | reverse complement strand
ACTGGTTGCTGTTTAATTTCTACTCACCCAGTCTTGCACAAAAATATCTCCCATGGCCCACTCTAACCAGAAACATACAGGGAAGGGAATTCTAGGAAATGTAGTGCAGCCTAGCCAAGTTGACATGTTATAAAGCCACAGCAACTGAATCCTCATCTTTGAAAATGCTAAGTGAAAGATAGGCCTAGAATTCATGTCTGTACAGCCTAACGTGTGTTGCATTGTTCGTGTTGATCTGGGAGGTTTTGAGCTCCTTTTTCCTTCAGGGCAGGAAACATCACTTGTAACATTAGGATGACA
>NW_012137100.1:0-1723 GCF_000956105.1 Propithecus coquereli | reverse complement strand
ATACATAGTACTGTAATATTGTAATGGGTGGTGCATAAATAATTTTTAATTCTGGTGTAGGATTTAAAAGATAAAAGCTTAAAAAGCAACTATTATTATAAAACTATGTTAATGGATACAAAATGTAAAAGATATAATTTGCGAGATCAATAACAAAAAGGGGTGGAGGAAGATAAAGAAGTAGAGTTTCTGCATGTGATTGGAGTTAACCTCTTACCAGTTTAAAATAGGTCGTTATAAGATTTTTATGTAATTTCCTATGATAGCCACAAAGAAAATACCAACCAAAGATACACAAAAGAAAATAAAGGAATCAAAGCATGTCATTACAAAAAAATCAAATGAAACACAAAGGAAGGCAGCAAAAGAGGAACAAAATAACAAGACATACAGAAAACAATTAACAAAATAGCAATAGTAAGTCCTTCCCTATCAGTAATTACTTTAAATGTAAATGGATTAAACTCCTCAATCGAAAGACGCAGAGTGGGTGAATGGATTAAAAAGAATAAAACAAGATCCAACCTATATGCTGTCTACAAGTGACTTACTTTAGATGTAAGGACACACATAGACTGGAAGTGAAAAAATAGAAAAAAATATTCCATGCAAATGGTAACTAAAAGAAAACAGGGTTGGCCATACTCATATTGGACAGAATAGACTAAATCAAAAACTGTCCTGAGTGACAAAGAATGACATCATATAATGATAAAAAGATCAATTCACTGGGAAGATATAACAATTGTATATGTACTTAACCTCAGAGCAGCCAAATATATTAAGCAAATATTTACAGAGTTGAAAGTACACAATAATAGTAGATTTTATTATCCCACTTTCAATAATAAATAGAACAATCACACAGAAGGTCAATAAAGAAACAGAGGACTTGAACAACACAATAGACCAGTTGGAACCTAACAGACAAATCCAGAACACTCCACCCAACAGAAGCAGAATATACGTTCTTTTCAAGTGCACATGGAACATTCTCTAGGATAGATCACATGTTAGGCCACAAAACAAGTCTTAACAAATTTAAGAAGATTCCAATCATACCAATTATCTTTTTTCAACTACAATGAAATGAAACTAGAAATGGATAGCAAAAAGAAAATTGGAAAATTCACAAATACGTGGAAATTAACACATTCTTGAACAGCCAATGGATCAAAGAAGAAATCACAAGAAAAAATTTAAAATATCTTGAGACAAATGAAAATACAACATACCAAAAGTTATGGGATGCAGCAAAAGCAGTACTAAGAGCACAGTTTATAGGGGTAAATGCCTACTTTAAAATAAAAGAAAGATCTCAAATGAATAACCTAACTTTATACTTCAAGAAACTAGAGAAAGAAGGACAAACTACACCCAAAGTAAGCAAAAGGAAGTAAATAGAGCAGACATAAACAAACCAGAGAATATAAAACCAATAGAAAAAAATCAAAACTAAGAGCTGATGTTTTGAAAAGATCAACAAAATTGACAAACCCTTACCTAGACAAAGATACAACAAGAAAACTATAGAACAATACTCTTGATGCAAAAATCCTCAACAAAATACTAGCAAATTGAATTCAACAGCACACTAAAAGGATTACTTACACTAAAAGGATTATAACCAAGTGGAATTTATTTCTGGAATGCAAGGATGATTCAAATACAAAATCAATATAATATACTGTATTACTAGAATGAAAGACAGAAATCACATGAT
>NW_012137099.1:11694-12339 GCF_000956105.1 Propithecus coquereli | reverse complement strand
TCTATATATTTAATAAAAAGAGATAGTGAACAAATGATATGTGACTTTTTTGCAAATAGGGTCCAGTGCAAGTTAACAAATGTTTGTGTGTTGCCATCCCCACACCCACACCTTTCCTGCAGCTGTGTCAGCCTTTCTAATCCATCATTTCTCCGTCTCCTTTGAGTGAGGACCGGCCTTCTGAATTACTCACAACACAGTGCTTTAGGATTCTAGCAATAGTAGATCAGAGTTAGAGGTGGTGTGGATACCTCCTTGCCATCCTTGTTCTTAGGTATTTTCCATATTTATCATATCAGTAAACATTTATTTTCTCTGATAGTATAATATTTTCTGGATAGGCCATGTTACATATTAAAGTTAGCTACACTAGCTTATAATTAATTATATGTATATTTGCGTAATGTAGTTATTGAAATCACACAGAGATTTCCTTCATAACTCCGGAAACCTTGGAATAGTGCATATGTATATTTCCTGGTGAGTATTATACATGATTAATTCAAAAGCCAATTTTATACAGCATACTAGAACAATTTAGAAATAGCCATAACAATTTATAGGGTCAATAATTCCAGCCCTGAAAAGTCAAAGTGAGTTCAGAGATTTAGAAGTCATCAACCACACAATGACATGATATCAGAA
>NW_012137099.1:0-539 GCF_000956105.1 Propithecus coquereli | reverse complement strand
TGAATGTTAAATGAGGAGTCATCTTACCCTGGGTCCTCTCTCTGTAATAGAATGCCTTTTAAGATGACAAACAAGAACCTTGAACAGAAATGTAAATTCAATGTAAAAACTCTATGTCAAATGAAAAATGTATATTATGTATATTATTAACCACAGAAAGGGATTATCCACTGACAATTTCAAATGGAAACTTTAGATCTAGCATAACCCCTTAAGACTGTAAGTCATTCTCAAACATTTAAGTCATTGTTTCTCTTTTTCACTTAAATTCTTCCATGGTTGTGTTTAGGAGGAGTATGAAAAATGTGGCAAGTTAGAAAAAGCCCAGTTTCATTTGGTTCCTGGAGCAACAGCTTTGTGTAGTGAACATTGATTGCAAAATCAGCTTTAAAGAAAATTAAAATGATCAGTGGTCTCAACTCTAGGAAACTGTCTATAGATCTGTTATTTTTAAAGCAGAATTGGTATCTTACGCCATTAATAATACTAAGCAAAGACTGAGGAGAAAATCAGTGTTGCTGCAAAGATTGATTTTTTTC
>NW_012137098.1:2748-3109 GCF_000956105.1 Propithecus coquereli | reverse complement strand
ATTGTCTCATCTTTATTTTAAGACTTATTATAACATCACAGTAATCAAGCCAGTGTGGAATTGGTGTAAAGACAGACAGACACATCAGTGGAGCACATCAGTGCTCCACACATCAGTGGAGCAGAGTAAGTGTCTGGGAACAGCCTCACGTCATGTGTGGTCACTTGATTTTTGACAAAATTGTAAAGGTAATTCAGTAGAACAAGGATATTCCAGCAAGAGGTGATGAAACATGTGTAAAAATAAAATAAAATAAACTTTGATCTGTGCCTCGGACCATACAAAAATTAACTCAAAATATATCATAGACCTAAATGTAAAACCTGAAAATACAGAACTTCCAGAAGAAAAAAAAAATAGA
>NW_012137098.1:0-1023 GCF_000956105.1 Propithecus coquereli | reverse complement strand
CAGCCCCCCTCTCTGCGGGTCCCAGGCCAGTGGGAAGGACCAAGATGATGTGACAGTCACCTCCGTCTTCTGTTCGGTCTGAGCTCTTTACAGGCATCTTCTCGTGTGAAGCACAAGACAACCACTCGAGAGAAATCCACTTTACAAAGGAGGAAACTGAACTCCTAGAGTCCAGTTCACCTGACTCCTCACCCAGGCCCAGGCTCTTGAGGCAGAAATGGCTGTCTGTCCACAAAAGAGTCCTTCTCCTCTTCCACAGAGGAAACCACCATGTAGGCAGGAACTATACTTCCCAGAACCCCTTGCATAGGGGGAGCCATGTGACTGGCCCTCGGAATGAGGGCAAATGGCTCACAAACCTTCCAGGCTTTCTCCCCTGTCTGTCCAGGCTGGATATAATTCCCCCAGGATCCTGGCAGCCAGTCACTGGGCCTCTGTCAGCCCAGCTTCCTGAACAACTGCATGCAGCAGCTCCACCCCACCCCCGCTGGCAGCTGGCCTTTACTTGGATGAGAAATAAAGCCGGCTGCAGTGGAAAGGCTCACGCCTGTAATCCTAGTACTTTGGGAGGCCAAGGCAGGAGGATCATTTGAGCCCAGGAGTTCAAGACCAGCCCAGGCAACACAGCAAGACCCTGTCTCTAGAAAAAATAGAAAAATCAGCCGGGCATGGTGGTGCACTCCTGTAGTCCCAGCTACTCAGGAGGCTGAGGCAGGATGGTCACTTGAGCCCAGGAGACTGATGTTGCTGTGAGTGGTGATGACACCACTGCACCCTAGCCTGGGAAACAGAGTGAGACCCCCGAAAAAGACGGGTGGGGGAATAAATGTTATCTTGCTAAACCACTGAGATTTCAGGGCTCATCTGTTATAGCAGCTAGCATCACCTTACACTCACTAATAGCACCTGCTCCACCTTGCTGCCTCCAACCACTCAAGAATGGTTCAGGAGGGTGGACTCTCGGCACTGCCCATGTCAATGTAAACATCAAGATCCTGACCTAGAAAAGAAGGTGGCCCAGAG
>NW_012137097.1:3420-3731 GCF_000956105.1 Propithecus coquereli | reverse complement strand
TTGGCAGTAGAGATAGGGTGGTCAGGGAGGGCCTTGCTGAGAAGCCTGTGTTTTTTGTAAAAGATCATGCCGATATCTGGGGGAAGAGCGTTTCAGGTAGAAAGAATGGAAAGAACAGAGGCCCTGAGGTGAGAGTATTTCTATTGTGTTTG
Source organism: Propithecus coquereli (assembly GCF_000956105.1). NCBI lineage: Eukaryota > Metazoa > Chordata > Mammalia > Primates > Indriidae > Propithecus > Propithecus coquereli. Next base: position 3,579 of record NW_012137097.1, on the reverse strand, counting down.
AGAAATAGCAAGGAGAGATATGTGACTGTGGTAGAATGAATGGGCCAGTAATACTCAGAACTCATGGGCTGGGAGTCCATGGAGGATTTGAGAGAAAAATGACATGATCTAATTTAAGATTTAAAAGACTTACCCTGGCTACATAGCAATGCAAACTTA
>NW_012137097.1:0-1345 GCF_000956105.1 Propithecus coquereli | reverse complement strand
TAAGAGTCACCTCATCATCCCAGTCTGGTTTAGATTATTGGAATGAAGTTGTAAAAGAAAACTTTAAATTTGCCCTAGACCTATAATGACAACTATCACTAATTTCTTTTCATTTTGTGAGGAATAGCAGATAGAAAAGATTAAAGAAGTCCAATGCCAAGTCATTTATGGTAATTGGAAAGTGAGAAAGAGAACTTAGACTCTTTTGCTTTTGATAAGAGCTTGAAACAGATGAACCATTTTTTCTTTTTAACTAAGAGTCACCTCATCATCCCAGTCTGGTTTAGATTATTGGAATGAAGTTGTAAAAGAAAACTTTAAATTTGCCCTAGACCTATAATGACAACTAAATAGATAAGTAGTTAGTTGATGGTGAAAAAGAACCTTGTGTAGTGTCTAACTTAGGTTTGTTTAGATTAGTGGGGGGCGGGGGGCTGACGTCAGGAATCTAGAAATGCCAGAAGCTAGGATCTTAGCTACCCTGTGGGGTGATTGGGACTGAGGATATGGTGGTATTTGTAGCCTGGTATTTAGGAAGGCTAGCTCACTGAATTGCCTGGAAGAAGCAGAACAACTCTTTAGAGTTCCTAGCAACTGGAATTTATCCTGACAGGGTTCAAAATATATTTTAGCTTGAATAGTGAATAGATTCAGGAGTCATTTTGTTTCATTTGCCTTCTGAAAGTACTCCAGTATTTATTCAAATGCTGTGACTCTATGTTCAGTCCAGGCTGGATTACTACTCTGGATTTCTTCACTGAAAGTTCAATACCACATTTGAACTTGAAGAATTTTTGCTGCCTGCTTATAGAGCATATACGAATATAAAGCAGCCATTTGTCAGTGGGCAGCTGAAAAGCGATTTTTAGCAGGGACTGAAAACCACTGCAGGCCACTGGCTTCCTGGCACACCCACTAGATCTCATAGGTTTACACTGAAAGCAAACCAAGAGGTGGGAGGTGGGGGATGAGGATAAGATGGGCAAAAATAAAAGCAATGGCTAACATCTGAATGAGATTGAACCACTAAGAGGGACCTGTATGTGGAGAAGAGCACAGTGTTCCCAAAGAGGAGAAAGCTTGAACAGCAAACACAATGGCTACGAATAAACATCTAATGTTTGCAGCTCATAATTTTTTTTTTAAAGTGATGTGTATATCTTCTTTGCATCTTTAACTGTAGAAATACTGAAGGTGAGTTTGGGAAAAGCATTATAGTACAAGCTGTTTTATTCAGTGCACTATCACAAATACCTTTTAACAAGAACCATTAACAGTGACAATCGATGTATAATCACCTTTAAGTATTACAGAATCCTGAGGAACTTTGTGATCCATTAACCAA
>NW_012137096.1:13120-14187 GCF_000956105.1 Propithecus coquereli | reverse complement strand
GGTGCAGAGGTGGGGCAAAAGAGAAGTGAGGGACTAAATGCCAGAGAGAAAAGGACAAAAAAGAGAGTGTGGGACCTTCCTGCCCTGGTTTCCCCTCCTACGTTTGATCTAATCATCTTCCTTTACAAATGTCGAAATCTGAATTTACTTTTCTTTTACACAAATCTGTGGAATTATCGAAAATGAAAATTCTTTTTTCTCTATGAATATGTTATGCCATGTTAAAAACTGATAAAACAAAATTTATACTTTTAAAGGGCGAATTCTATGCTATGTGAATTATATCTCAATTTAAAAAAATGAGACTATTAGTTAAGATCCCTGGAAGGAATTAAAGTAAATGTTAAAATGTATCCTAAAACCAAAGCAAAAATCACTTTTTAACCAAAAATTATATTCTACACAGTATGTCAGATGAAAATTGCATCTGATCTATGACAATTACCCTGGAAAAATCCCTTGAGTTGTCTAGGGTATAGCAGTCGTCAGAATTAATCTATTCTTTACCATCTCTTATAAATCCGCACAGGCAGTTTTCCTCCGGCGTTGGAGTCCATCGCTGTTGCTGTTGACAGGCAGCACATGAAGTCCTTGGCTTGCATTTCAGGCCTCCATTGTATGAAAAATACAATTTGAGTGTGCATAGTTGACTTGTCAGAAATTAAAGACACAGATGATGCAATTTCACTGTATTCTTAAGTTCTATTTATTTCATACTATCATCTAATCTCTTTCCTCGCTTGCATTTATCTTATGATTAAATTCTATTATCTAGTCCTAGCGAAACTTAACATTCTTTCTGTGTGTAATATATGCTCCTAAAGAAACAAACATAGTCCTTCCATGTAGATATAATCTCAACGTTTTCATATATTCCTTTCTAATCTTTTTTCTATATTTTTAAGCATTGTCGCGATCATTTTATATATACAATTTAATAGTGTCTTGCTTTTTCTTTTTTTGGTAAGGTTTATTTCATGTTATTAAATAATGTACCTTTCATCAGGTGAAGATCTTTAACCATATAAATTGTTACACATTTTTGTTGTTTTTAGTTTTCTGATATT
>NW_012137096.1:0-1185 GCF_000956105.1 Propithecus coquereli | reverse complement strand
ACACTATTAATATTTTAGCATATTCACTTCTGTTTCCTTTTTCTGTGCAATGTTTCCATATGGAGCTGAATTTACACTGAAATACAATTTAGTACGCCCTTTATTTTATAAATTTAACATATGTCATAACTATTTTCTCACGTCTCCAAAATTTGTTATAAATATAGTTTAAATGTTTGCATAATATTTCTTCATGGATACACCATTTATTTTATAATTCTCATTATTGCATATTTAAATTGCTTCAATTTTTTTCATTGTTACAACTCTGTAATAAATATTTGTGCATGAATCTTTGTTTACGGGCTTGATTATGCCCTTAAGCTATATATATGATTTTTTAAATCAAGGGACAAGTATTGATCTTTACAATTCATGTATTCAAATGTATTTTATTTCAATGCAACAAAATTTACTAACATTCTCTATGTGCCAGGTAACTTTTCCCTGTATTGTGGGGTTTTTTTTCTTTGATTGTCAAAGTCATCACACAGAAAATTTGGCGAATGTGTGTGTACAAAAAATGAAAACGTAGAACAGAGAACGCATTAGGGAATTCAGCTACCTTCTGTGTTCAATTTATAGCACCTAAGCCAGCAAAGAGAAAACTACAAATAGAACTTTTTCTGGACACTTAAAAAATTTGCAAAGCAAGTACTGGTTAGGCACAAAGGTCATAAGCATGTTGGTTTATTTCATTTGATATTTAGAATATGTCTGCACTAAACCAGAAAGGTGAGTCAAATTACCGCCTTCCCAGACTTTTTTCCCATTATAATTCTGGATTTGATAGCAACTTTTGTAGCTACATTCAACATTTTGTAGCTATTGTGTTAGCTCACCAACCAAGACATATACCTACCAGATCCATATTTACAAACTCCAGCTCTTCTTTATGTTTTTCAACTAAGAGGAACAACACTAACCGGGTGATCAAATAAACCAAATTTACCCCACAGCAATAATTTTCTGGAAAACAAAAATTTAAACAAATTAAATTGAGCCTATTTCAAATAAGCTAACAACTGATTTCTGTCGTGTTCACAGAATTAGATGTACTAGTTCTCGTTGTCTGTTCAGATTCTACAATAGCAGGGAAAGTAATTTAAAAGTCATAGTGCTAAAACCTAGAAATAAGGCGAAGGGTTGTAGATAGAGATGGTGGGATAAGTCAAAGGACAACAG
>NW_012137095.1:8610-9025 GCF_000956105.1 Propithecus coquereli | reverse complement strand
TTCTTTGCTTACTGTTACATTATTTATTTGTAAATGAAATTTAGAATAGTGGCTACTGCTTTTCTTATAGTTTGCCTTTTGTAGAAAAAGCTATGAAGTACAATGTGCTTTTGTCACTTAGAAACCTAATCCCACTAACTTATAACAGTAGGTACCTAAAATTGGCTTGCTAAATGATTTTGTTTGTGTGTTTGTCATGTAGTTCTATGGCATGATTTTTGACCTTGAAATCATTTTGAGTAAAAAGTTAGGTTAAAATTTGAAATTGCTAATCATTTATTTAAAAAATGAACTTTTTATAAAATGCAAATCGAACTGTATTTTTAGTGAAAATGTATCTTTAAATTGTATTTTAAGTTGAAGTAGATCTTTTAAATTTAATTTCCTCTATTTCTTAAAAACATTTACATCAAAA
>NW_012137095.1:0-860 GCF_000956105.1 Propithecus coquereli | reverse complement strand
TGCAAATTAACTCTTGTAAGATGTTTAATTTTCAAATATTTTCTCCCATTCTGTAGGTTATCACTTCACTTTGTTGTTTCATTTGCTGTGTAAAAGTTTTTCAGTTTCATGTAATCACATTTTTCTATTGTTATCTTTATTATCTGTGAATTTGAGTTCCTATTTTTTAAAAAAATCCTTGCCCAGTCCAATGTCATAAAGCATTTTTTCCACATTTTCTTTTAGTAGTTGTGTAATTTGGAGTTATACATTTAAGTCTTTAATCAATTCTGATTTTATTTTTGTGTATGGTGAGAGGTAGGAGTCTAGCCTTGCTCTTCTGCATGAGGTTATCCAATTTTCCCAGCATCATTTATTGAAGAGACTGTCTTTTCCCCAATTTGTGTTTTTGGTACTTTTGGCAAAAATTGGTTGTAGATGTGTGAATTTACTTCTGGATTGTCTATTCTGTTTCATTGGTCTATGTGTCTGTTTTTATGTGAATATTATGCTGTTTGGGTTACTACAGCTTCGTGGTATAATTTGAAGTCAGGTAGTCTGATGCCTCTAATTTTGACCTTTTTGCTGAGGATAGCATTGGCTATCTTGATCATTTGCGGTTCTATATCAATTTAGGATTTTGTTTTCTATTTCTTTGAAGAATGTCATTGATATTTTGATAAGAATTGCATTGCATCTGTATATCTCTTTGGGTAGTATGGACATTTTAACAATATCAGTTTTTCCAATTCATGAACATAGGATAACCTTCCATTTGTTTATGTCTTCTTTAATTTCTTTCATCAGTGTTTTTTAGATATTAGTGTAAAGATCTTTCACCTCCTTGTTTAATTTTATACCTAGGTATCTTATTTTTCATA
>NW_012137094.1:1975-2324 GCF_000956105.1 Propithecus coquereli | reverse complement strand
ATAAATGTTTTTGTGTGTATATATATACATACACATAAATTTATACACAATAGTGTGTTTAAAGCAATTGTAACCATAATAAATCACTCTTATGTGTATAATGTGTTATTAATAAAATATTTCACATTTATCACCAGCATAATATTTAATTTTAAGCACTATGACAATTACCATAATTGTGATTTTAATATTACTGACCAATGACCAATATTAACAGAAAAAAACGTTTTTAGATTGAATTTTGAATACTTCGATATGAAAATGTAACATTTAGCTTCTTCTTAATTCTGATGGTATTTTTAATTTTCATAATATGTTCATCACAAAGTACACACATTCCTTGTCTTTT
>NW_012137094.1:0-620 GCF_000956105.1 Propithecus coquereli | reverse complement strand
CATATAATTACAAGTAGCGGTCAATGAATATGAATACTTTTAAGAGTGTTGATCTGGATTGAAAAATGGTCCTTCTGAATCATTGTACTAATTAGCATTCCCCTCAACAGTGCATGAAGTAGCCTGGTGGGCCACAATCGAATCTGTCTTTGCTAATTTAACAGGAGAAAAACAGTTCTGCTTTTTAAGTTGCCTTTCTTTTTATTTTTGAGAATTAATAGATTCATTAATATAGAAGCAAAAAGTAGTCATAGCTATTTTAATACCTATTTTGTAAAATGCATGTACAGGCCCTTTACCCATTAATGTTAGTGAAATGTAGTGCTTCACATGGTAGAGATATGTCATTGGAAATGTCAGGTTTTGTTTACTTTTTAGTAATGGTTATTTTGCATGGGATATAAAAAAATGTTAATTTTGTATAACCAGGGCATTTAAATTTATATTTTCCACAGAATTATGTAAGTACCTAGCACTGTTTTTCAGTGTAAACCTGCTCTTATAGGTTTCCAGCTGTAGCATACACTAAATAAGTGTCTATACAGATATTCTTTTGTCTATACTGGCTCTGAGCTATCAAAACCATTCTATTAATCTGTCTGATTCGTACCAGTATCACA
>NW_012137093.1:1408-2800 GCF_000956105.1 Propithecus coquereli | reverse complement strand
GGGTCTCACTCTTGTTCAGGCTGGTCTTGAACTCCTGACCTTGAGCGATCCTCCCGCCTCGGCCTCCCAGAATGCTAAGATTATAGGCGTGAGCCACCACGCCTGGCCGAAAGTCTAAAACTTTGAATTGCGTATCAGGTGTTTCTGGTTTTTTTTAAGCCATACTAAATTATATATTTAGATTTGTACTCTTAAAAAGATGCGTGTCTTGTCCTTTTGTCTAATTCCAATGATTTGAGTCTACTTTGGTCTCTTCAGGAAAATGAAGAGGAGGAGATTGGAAACCTAGAGCTTGCTTGGGATATGCTGGATTTAGCAAAGATCATTTTTAAAAGGTAAAACTCTTGGTACCTCTAGGCTCAGTTGGGAGCTTGGTGGTTGAAAATAGAAAGTAGTTAAGGTTAGACAAGTACTGTCAAGGTTTCTGATCAACTTTCCTTCTTTTAGGCAAGAAACAAAGGAAGCCCAACTTTATGCTGCACAGGCACATCTTAAACTTGGAGAAGTTAGTGTTGAATCTGGTAATACATTTTCCATTTTATGTTCTCTAACCTCCCCTGCTCCCTTATTCTTCTTTTAATAGCTTTTTTGAATCCAGCTTGATTGATCATAAGTTGGGTGGTTGGCTTTAAAAACACAGGAAGTTTGGGTTTCCAATAGTCCCTTGAACAATGAACAATCTCTTCTAAGCAGTACTCTGAAAGTATTTCAGTAGATTGTGTGTGTGTGTGTGTGTTTTGAGACAAAGTCTCACTCTGTTGCCCCGCGTAGAGTGCAGTAGTGTCATTGTAGCTCACTGCAACCTCGAACTCCTGAGCTCAAGCGATCCTCCCACCTTGGCCTTCCAGAGTGCTAGGATTACAGGCATGAGCCACCGCACCCAGCCTTAGAGAGTTTTGGAGGAGCTTGAAATAGTGATGGAAGTTGTGACTGGCATTTGATGCAAAGAGTGAAATTATATTTAAGTTTTGACTTTAGGGGTTATTAGAAGCAAAGATCTTTCCAATTAAGTCCAGTATGGAGAGAGAACCTTTAAAAGCACTCTCAGCTGGCTCAAAATAAGACTGAATAGAGGACAATTTGAAAGAAGTAGCATGTTAGAATGTCTAGTAAATAAGACTCACAAGTAGGGCCGGGCGCGGTGGCTCACGCCTGTATTCCTAGCACTCTGGGAAGCCGAGGCGGGTGGATCGTTTGAGTTCAGGAGTTCGAGACCAGCCTGAGCAAGAGCGAGACCCCGTCTCTACCAATAATAGAAAGAAATTAATTGGACAGCTGATAAAATATATATAGAAAAAATTAGCCGGGCATGGTGGCACATGCCTGTAGTCCCAGCTACTTGGGATGCTGAGGCAATAGGATCGCTTGAGCCCAGGAGTTTGAGGTTGCTGT
>NW_012137093.1:0-1358 GCF_000956105.1 Propithecus coquereli | reverse complement strand
CCCGGGCAACACAGTGAGACTCTGTCTCAAAAAAAAAAAAAAAACACCCAAACCATTTTCTAAAGTGATTCTGCCATTTTACATTCTTACCAGCAGTGTATGAGAGTTCCACTTGTGTTACGTTGTTGTCAGCTTGTCAGCACTTGATGTAGTCAGTCTTTAAATTTTAGCCATTCTAGTGGTAGTATCTCCCTGTTTAGTTTGCATTCTTTAAATAACAACGTTGAGCATCTTTTCATGTGCTTTTTTTTTTTCTTTTTTTTGAGACAGAGTCTCACTCTCTTGCCTGGGCTAGAGTGCAGTGGCATCACCCTAGCTTACAGCGACCTCAAACTCCTGGGCTCTCAAGTGATCCTCCTGCCTCGGCCTCCTGAGTAGCTGGGACTACAGGCTTGCGCCCCCATGCCCGGCTAATTTTTTATATATATTTTTAGTTGTCCAACTAATTTCTTTCTATTTTTAGGAGAGACGGAGGTCTCGCTTTTGCTCAGGCTGGTCTTGAACTCCTGAGCTCAAATGATACACCCGCCTCGGCCTCCCAGAGTGCTAGGATTATAGGCGTGAGCCAACGCGTCCGGCCAGGAGATAAGCCTTTATGAGAAAATATTCAGTCAAGCTTCTGGGAATGTTGCCTGTGAAATTTCTTTTGGTTTTGTGGTAGTAAATAAGTGTGACTCAGCTGGGTTTTGCCAGAGTAGTCCAAAAGTTTTTAAAAGTTAAAGAAACTATTCTCAAATATAGCAGGTGTTCAGAAAATGTTGATTTAAACAGTATTTGATACTAGAAAAAAAATCTTTTTCTTGCAGTCTGGATGTGGATAGTGAAGCTAAGAAATTACTGGGTTTAGGACAGAAACATCTGGTGATGGGGGATATTCCAGCAGCTGTCAATGCATTCCAGGAAGCAGCTAGTCTTTTGTAAGTACTGTGTGTTTTGCTATGATGTAATACTATGTTCCTAATAAACCTTGAGTTATAAAAAGTTGTTTTATGGGGGAAAAGCATGAAGATTAAGAGTTTTAAAACATTTGACTATTTTTCATGCAGAAGTTTATTCCTGTAACTGTGTAACTGTAAAACTTAAATATCACTGAACAATTTCAGCCTTTGATTTTTCTGAGTAAGATAATTTATATTCTGATCACCACTAATTAGGGTACCACCTTGTCCGGGTTTGTCTGGGACTTTGGAAGTTATGTGTCTGGGAGAACCTCTCAGGCCCAAGCAAGTCATGATTGCTTAGCCTGCCACAAATGATATTATTAGCACAGCATTTTTCTTTTTTTTCATCTTTCTTTCTTCTCTTTTTTTCGAGACAGAGTCTCACTCTGTTGCCCTGGGTAGGAGTACACTGGTGCC
>NW_012137092.1:21079-21443 GCF_000956105.1 Propithecus coquereli | reverse complement strand
TTCCAAGAGGAGCTCTCAAATCTGCACAAAGTCATGGAAATTAAACAACTTGCTGCTGAATGATCTTTGGGTCAATGATGAAATTAAGATGGAAAGCTCCTAAATATAGAGAATATGTTTATACTTTTTCATCTCTTCCCTTAAAAGTATTTACAAATAATGGAAATTGAAGTACAGCCTAGAAAAAGGTACTGTATCCATTGGAGTTTTATTGGTCCAGGGAAAAATAAATTTTGTGGGGTCAGTTTTACATAAATATAATTATGCTTTTATTCAGATAGGTAAATGTATGGAATGTAGATAGATTAATAACTTCGAGATTTTTCAAATTTATTTTTAAAAATCTTCCTTAACACCTACTTAC
>NW_012137092.1:18059-19069 GCF_000956105.1 Propithecus coquereli | reverse complement strand
GTAATAAAAATTAGGTAGAGAGAAGTAGCTGAACATATTGGACATGTCAAGTCCTATCTGACATCTTCCTTTGGATTTCTCATATATATTTCAAATGTGCTGTGTCCAATAAATAATTTTTGATATTCTCTCCCGATTTGTTTTTCCTCAATCTTTCGCTTATTAGAAATTGGCATCAGCATTCATTTATTTGTCTAACCCAAAATCCTTGATTCTTAGTCTTCTATGATCTCACACCCATCTCATTAGTTAGCAGGTCTTATCTCTTATAGCCAGAATAGAGATCTTAAATCCATTTATCCCTATCCACCTTCACTGACACTTTACTCACCCAAGCCTGGACCACAATAACCTCCTAACTGTTCCCTCCACTTTTACTGACATTGTATATAGTAGTTCAAGTATTTATTTTAAGGTGTAAATAAGATTTTATCTCCTCTCTAATTAAAATCCTCCAATAGTTTCCCATTGTATTTTTAATACCACTAAAACTGCTTACCATATTCTGCAGGGTGCTGCATGATCTGATCTTGTCCTGTTCTGGCCCTGTTCCTGGTCTCCTGTTCAGCCCATGCTCCTCCACATTAGCTCATTATCTACTATTCACAGTATTCTTCTGACAATTTTTACACAAATATTAACTCTATTGCAATAGTAGTAATTTATAGCAGGTAAAATCTAAGAGAAAAGATTTGTCACAAATATTTGGCCACATATTTAATAATTCAAAATACTTAATGGTAAGAAGATAGCTCTCTTGTCCACCATTGTGTTACCAGTTGGATTAAAGTGAGTACTACATTGTAGTTACACAATAAATACACAGTGATTGAGCAAATATATGAAAAGCAGGTGTTTGCTCATTCAAACTCTAGTTATTTCTGAGGCCATAAGCATTCTATTAAGTGGAGGTAATAAATTTATTTTATATCTAAGACTTTAACTAGTTCATGTTGTATTTTCCAAATATACAGTACTACAGAAACAGTTAATATTATTTTCTTCTTTAC
>NW_012137092.1:15349-15689 GCF_000956105.1 Propithecus coquereli | reverse complement strand
CACTCCCAAGTCATTCCAGAAAATAATTCTTTTTAGCCTCTACATGGTTTATTTAATTACTTAGAAAGATCATTACAAAAGTATTTGTAATGCCAATAGACATATATGTGTGTTTTGTTTAGATCCAAAGTCTATGGTCATGTTAAAGTTAAGGAACAGGGCGATTTCATATGTGAGACAATGTTGAATTTTAACGAAGGATTTTAAGTAATGCCTACTGTTGTCACTGGATATGAAATAGCTAGTTAAATAAGATTGGGCTTGACACAACATGAAGTACAATGCTATCATAAATTATCTTAGACTCACTAGGGAGATTTTGTTTATATTCAATGCCAAA
>NW_012137092.1:11687-13259 GCF_000956105.1 Propithecus coquereli | reverse complement strand
TTATCTTTATGCTTAAGATTCCTACACCCAATACACACATTCATTTTTTTTAATACTGAGTATCTAATTTTAATAGTCACCTCAAAACTCGTCAATATGACAAGGTACAATTGAAAGGAAATTTTGAGTACAACAAACCCAAGTTGTAACATGGTCTGCATCTTAATAGTTATTGAATTTAGTCAAATTTTCTTGAGGTTCAAGAATCTGTTTTTATATGCACAATAAGGATAGTAAGGCTTCCATAAAATAGTTATTATGAGGAGCAAATGGGATAATAGATGCAAAGTACTTTTCAGGATAGCTGGTGTTATTTAACAAATGCTAGTACTGTCTTACTCCCTTTCCTAATACAGGTTTACCTTATTTTATTGTGCTTCTCTTTATTGTGCTTTGCAAGTATTGTGATTTTTACAAATTGAAGGTTTGTGGCAAGCTTGCATTAAGCAAGTCTATCAGGGCCATTTTTTTAATAGCATGTCCTCACATTTTATCTCTGTGTCACATTTTGGTAATTTTCACAATATTTCACAACTTTTTACTATTATTATATTTGTTATGGTGATCTGAAACCGTTGATCTTTGATGTTACTATTGTAATTGTTTTAAGGCGCCACGAACTGCAACCATGTAAGATGGCAAACTTAATTGATAAATTCTATGTATATTCTGACTGCCCTACCAACTTGCCATTCCCTGTTTCTTTCCCTTAACAAGCCTACCCGTTCCCTGAGACACAACAATATTGCAATTAGGCCAGTTAATAACCCTACAGTAGACTCTAAGTGCTCAAGTGAAAGGAAGAGTTGTATGTCTTTCACTTGAAATCAAAAGCTAGAAATGATTAAGCTTACTGAGGAAGGCATGTTGAAAGCTGAGATAGGCGGAAAGCTAGGCTTCTTGTGCCAAACAGTTAGCTAAGTTGTGAATGTAAAGGAAAAGTTCTTGAAGGAATTTGAAAGTGCTACTCCAATGAACACAGGAATGATAAGAAAGTGAAACAGGCTTATTGCTATTATGGAGAAAGTTGCAGTGGTCTGAATAGAAGATCTAACTAGCCATAATGTTTGCGTAAGTCAAAGTCTAATCCAGAGCAAGGCTCTACTTGTCATCAATTCTATGAAGGCTGAGAGACCTAAGGAAGCTGCAAAGGGTTGGTTCATGAGGTTTAAGGAAAGAAGCCATCTCTACAACATAAAAGTCCAAGGTGAAATAGCAAGTGCTGATGGAGAAGCTGCAGCAAGTTATCCAGAAGATCTAGCTAAGATCATTGGTGAAGGTTGCTACATTAAACAATAGATTTTCAATAGAGAAAAAACAGCCTTCTATTGATAGGACATGCCATGTAGGACTTTTATAGCCAAAGAGAAGTCAATTCGTGGAGTCATTGACAGGCTGACAGATTGACTCTTGTTAGGGGCTAATGCAGCTGGCGACTTGAGGTTGAAGCCAATGGTCATTTACCCATTCTAAAAATCCTAGATCCCTTAAGAATTATGCTGAATCTAGTCTGCCTGTGCTTTATAAATGCAACTATAACCAATGTCATTTTTTAATGAATTGGAAAAAAAA
>NW_012137092.1:10899-11637 GCF_000956105.1 Propithecus coquereli | reverse complement strand
TAATTTTCATTACTTATTTTTGTGTTTTTTTTCTTCTTCTTTGTTTAATTATTAAAACAAAGAAATAGAGCTGAGCCAACAGGGGAAAATTTAACTAGAGAAATGTTGGTGAGAAGCAGGATCCTGTTGACTCAAAAGGAAAATTATTCTCTCCTATGATCAATTGAGGTGGTCCAGGGACATAGCCACAGTCAAAACACAGGATAAAGCTGTTAGGGAGGCTTTGAAGATCAAATTAACTTGGAAAGGAAGATCAAAAAACTCTCAGAAAAGTAAATGGGATTAAGGCTCAAGATGAATAAAGTTAAAAATTATAAAGAATTACATAAATTGTGTGTTTGTGTAGATTGCCTAATGTAACTAAGCTCTTCTGACTTATTTTGGAATTTTCTTCTTAACAAAAAATTTTCAGACACTGATATGTATTCTACACATGATTCTGCACTGTAGTATTTGGTACCTAGTTAAAGTATCTCTGATTAGTTGCATAGATATATAAATAAATCCTCAAAATTATAAATGAATTATAAATTTCAAATGGTGAAACATGTCATACATACCCACTTCCCAGTGTGAATTTTTAACTGTTGCTCCTGTTCTATTTGCAGCTGACTTGGCTGTAAAGGAGAATTGAGAAGGCTTATGTGCGTGTGAGGGACTAACTACAGCCTGGGACTGCTGTTGTGAAGAGAAACGAGCCGTGGAACAGTGTTCTTTCTCCTAGTGGAGGATAATTGC
>NW_012137092.1:8939-9327 GCF_000956105.1 Propithecus coquereli | reverse complement strand
ATATAGTTTTATTATAATTTATAACAAATCCCATATAAAGACATTAAAAGCTGAGCTGTTTTGACGAAGCAATGTGTGGCCTGACCACATGTCCACTCTTCCCTCTCTTCCACAGAACCACTAAGACTCCACAGAGCACAAAATTAAAACCACTGATTTGAAGACTGGAAAGAAATATTTACACTGAACCTGAGGTTAACTTATTTAGACCCAAATTACACAACAAATGTTGATTACCAGAATCCCCCTCCTCTCCAAGAAAAGAAACACAGTATGTTACAAATCACTGATGAAAAGAAGATTCTAAATTCATCCTGAAGACAAGCTTGAGCTGGATTGAATTATTTAATTGTGGGAAGATTTTGTAACATACATCCTTTTGTAAAGA
>NW_012137092.1:7197-7491 GCF_000956105.1 Propithecus coquereli | reverse complement strand
CAAAATCCTCAACAAAATATTAGAAAAATCATATCCAATAACATAAAAAAAGACCTATACACCATGACCAAGTGGAAATTATCCCTATCCCAGGCATGAAAGCCTGATTACCATTCAAAAATTCACTAATGTTATCTGTCACATCAACAGGCTAAAAAAAGAACAATCACATGATCATATCAATAAATGCAGAAAAATCTTTTGACAAAATATAACACCCATTCAAGATAAGAAACCTCAGTAAACTAGGAAAAGAGGTAAACTTCTTCAACTTGATAAAGAACGTCTACAGAC
>NW_012137092.1:5847-7147 GCF_000956105.1 Propithecus coquereli | reverse complement strand
AGTATTTTGACTATATAACCTTAGATTAAAGACAGAGTGAAATGTAAGTAAATATTGAACCAAGCTTGATTTTTGCAGTGGGAAGTGTTGGCAGTTTTAAAACTACTTTCAGTGTGTCCTAAGATTGAACAAACAATCAAATATTCTGAGGATGATGGAAGCCATGATTCTCACTGTCAGAGATGGGAGATATAAATATTGAAAGAAAAAAAGCTAAAATAAACTCTCTGGTGTTTGAGTTGGAATTGGAGGTATCAGCATGTATACATGGCATAGACAGATGGATAGATGAAGTAGAAATAAGAGATATGCCTGTGTTGTGTGCATACACACACACAGGGCAGGAGGAGGCATAGAATTGTTAACTCCATCTGTTGAAAGTGTCTGAAATCAATGTTTCTCTAGTAACAATGAACCATATCTTGGTGTCTAAACCATTCTCCTCTAAAGGGAACCAAGACTGCTTGGAAAAATGGCTGATTTCAGGCCGGCACAGGAAAAGTACAAGATGGGCCTAGAATATCCTGCACCAGAATATAAGAATGCTGTCAAAAAATGATGGGGACTTGTCAAAAGGCCCCAGGGACCTGCTTGGAGGGGATTCTACTCGCCAAAGTTGGGACAATTTGAAACTCAAGATGGTGATAATAATGAATTGTAACTCGTTCAAGAAAATAATAATTTATGACTCCATACTGATATAAGTGAATGGATAAATGTGGGAGAAAGGAAAAAAAAACCCTCTTCATTACAATAGAATGCCAACTAATGATTTTAGAAGACAGATACTTGAAAAAATCACCATTTAGCTTTCACCATAATAATAACCATTAATGGATGCAAACTATTAAGTAAAAGTTTCATGAGAAATAAGATATTTACGTATTTCAAAATATATCCCTACAACATACTTATTAGTTACAAAGAGAAAAGTAATAACTTGATATTTAAGAAATGTGGTAGACACCATTTTAAATAATGGCAATGATCAAAATTAACCTTGCCAATATGGGCCAAATTCATATCATGTGTGACCTTGTATAATGCACTGAGAAAGATACAACATCACTTCAGTATTATTGTCAAATAGACATATGAGAATCAAATAATGATGAAACATCAAACACACCCAAATTGAGAGACACTTACAAAATATTAATAACTGCTCTGTATTATCCAAGTATATCAAGGTCACGAAAATCAACAAAATCTGTATCTATTTAGATGTCTCCATATCTAAAATACTAAAAGACTGAATAGGTAAATCTGGACCAGGGTTTTTTTTCTTTTATTGGAAAAA
>NW_012137092.1:4263-4557 GCF_000956105.1 Propithecus coquereli | reverse complement strand
AAATAATAAAGAAGAATTTTAAAAGTAGAAGAAAGACAGAGATACATATATACAGTGCATCAAGAATTGCCAGGAATAGGCTGGGGCTTACAGAAGTGAGAATAGAATCTTGTGCCCAGGACTTAAGTCAGAAGAGTTAATTAATATACAGAAAAGAAAAGCCATTTATTTATACTGCTAATGCTAAAACTATGATTTCTTATAAATTATATCATACACAATAAATCTACAATAAACCTTGTAGTTCAAAGGCTAAGCCGCTGTAATAAAGAGATTTTAAAAATACAATGTCTT
>NW_012137092.1:3030-3668 GCF_000956105.1 Propithecus coquereli | reverse complement strand
ACTGATTAGATGTTATTGCAATCATACAGTGCTAGGCTTTTTTTGTGGGGGGTAGAGGATAAAGGCTGCATATTATCTCTATGTGAATATAAATAAGCTTTGCTTTAATTAGAGATTATTTTGTCCTTATGAAGGAGAATGATTGAAAACATAGAGGAGGGTTTTTGTGTTTTATACTGCCAGTCTTCTGTTTGGGTAGGTATGATAATGATGTTAGCATCATCTGCCTGGTCCCAACTACATTCTGTTTAATTTAACAAAAATTTAACTCCTATTCTGCACGTAATGTCATTAACGTACCTCAGCTTTTCACTAAATGAAAATAATGATGCAAACATCCTCCAGTCTCAAGTGAAATTAACTTTTCAGATTCAGGCATAAAACCAAATAGGTTATTTTTCCTTTCTAGATGAAGCAAACTTTCACACAGTGTCATGGACCCAATATATGAATAAAATCAAAAGCTAACTTTCAAATCATCTCTTGTTGCTCCTGAGACCAGAAGAGAGAAAAAAATAGAGGTTCATGGCCAAAGAGAGGTGCTAGAACTTAGTAATTTTCTTCACTCCAAGGTTAGGTTTCATACATACACCTGGGAAGGGTTGGTATGTATTGCCTTCAGAAAGTGGAATCCTTTT
>NW_012137092.1:0-391 GCF_000956105.1 Propithecus coquereli | reverse complement strand
ATATGCTTTACAGGTAATTCTGACGGGAACATCCAATTAAGAACCCTATCTATTAATATGAAGTTCGCAAAGGAATCGTCTATAAAAATGTGGCCCAGGAAGGGTGAGTTAATGCATAGTTGCACAATCTTCCCCTTTTATTCCTTGTTTAAAAATCTGAGTTGTCTCACATTTTACACTGGTAATAAACGATTATTTTAGAATCCTGAATTCAACTGAACAGTACTAATTTATTTTGGTGTGAATGGCATGCATGTGAACATGCATCGTAAACTGCAAAGTGATTTATGAACGCCGTGTTTGTTATTCCATTACAGAAAATTGTGGAGCACAATCTGAGGAAGCAGGGCTAATGCCTGGAAATGTTTGGTTTCTTCCACACCCAGCTCAT
>NW_012137091.1:12246-15373 GCF_000956105.1 Propithecus coquereli | reverse complement strand
AAGCTCAATGGTTTTCTTTTGTAAACTGAATCCTTGTTAGTTTTCCATCAGAATCCCTACAATGTAAACCCACTCAGGACCCCAATGACAATTATAAATAATCTTTAAAACATATTGTCTTCATTTATAGATTTCCTTTGCTTTGGACACTGCCCATATCAATTGCGGTTCTCAATATCCTATCCATTTTTTTTTTATTAGAAGCGTCTTTAATCAAAAAAATCTTTCGTAATTGTACTAACCAAATATAGCTACTAACTTCTGTCAAATCTTCTGGTCTTCATTGTTTTCTATATCATCATGGAACGTATAGTTCACATCTTATTTTTCTTATATTTATTTGAGTGTATAGTCTCAAATATGTGTTTTGTAACATATACGTCCACCATTCATTCATCAATTCATTAATTCAATCAGAATTTCTTCAATTTCCAGACCTTGGCTTGGTGCTTGATATACGAAGGCTGTCCAGAAAATATCCAGCCATTGTTAATATAATGAGAACATATTCAATAGCTGGATACTTTCCGAACAGCTTTTGTATAGTGGTGAACGATGAAGACGTGGTCCGAGAATGAAGAATGGAGCATTCTTTTTATCAAGGGTCAAAGATATAAAATAAAATAGCACACAGATATGTATTTAATTACATGGTGATAATTGTTATAAAGATTCTCTCTTTCTCCTTCCCTCTATATCTGGATCAATAAACAAAATAATGCATGAAAGATGCATAAATTAACAAATTAAAGCATAATGATAGATTAAGTGTGTTTCATAGAATTCCAAAGTAATTTTTGGGGTTTTCTCTTGTTGCCATAACAAATTACCATAAACTTTAAACAACAAATATTTACTATTACATCTCATGATTCTGTATGTCAGCAGTTGAGTGGCCTCTGCTGGGTTATCTACTATGGGTATTACAAGGCCAACATCAATATATATTTTTCTGGAATCTCTAGGAGAAAATCTGTTTCCTTTCTCATCCAGGTTGTTGTCAGAATTCAGTTTTGTATAGCTGTTGGACTGAGCTTATGGTTTTCTTCTTGGCTGTTGGTTGGTAGTTATTCTCAGCTTCAAGGGGCGTGCTTCGTTCCTTGGCTTGTCATCCATGTCTTTCATCTTCAAAGCCGTGGTCAAATCCTTCTCATGCTTTAAATCTCTCTGACCTGCTTTTTGGGCCTCTCTTGCTGCTGCCTTGTTCCACCGCATTTCTTAGACTCACTTTTTTGCTCTCCTCTTCTGATTTTAATGGCTCATGTGATTGCATTGCTCACCTGGATAATTCAGGGTACTACCCCATTTTAAACTCAGCTATTTAGCAACCTTGATTCCATCTGTAAATCTCTTCTCAGGCCTACCTGTACCAGTGTTTCATTGAATAACCTGGGGAAGGAGACATCTTTACAATTCTGTTGAACACACTAGGTTCTTTTTGATTTTTTTTATCAAAATCAGTGAACGAGTGCAGTTGAATAGAATCCTATATTACATATCCAAATCATAAATTCTAAAAGATAAAACAAGCAACGGAATTTCTTTATGAAATTCACATTTTGCCTGCACAGTTTTTATATTTCCTAAATGTTTATATTTTGAGATAATACAAAAACAGTGTGAACTCTTGGTTACAGCTTGCTGAAGACCAAGACCTCTGTTGGTACTAGAATATTTTAATCATCATAATAATTATGTTATTACTCTTCTGATGTAAGAATTGGATCAGATATTGCAGATGCTATCAGCTTTTCTTCAATTCTAGCTATCATATTATAGCATATTAATTAGCTCAAAATTTCAGAGTGAAAAAAGTAGAATTTATAAATGAACACATGTATACTCCTGCTTTCTCACATTCCTAACCCCTACATTTTCAGTAATCTGTCATGCAGGTGAATTTCTTTTTCATGGTTTCAGTAGAACATGTTCAGACTCAGAAATGCAGTTCATTCCAAGACCGTAGCTTCCAAGGAAACCAGATGGCAAACAAAACCAAAAGTCTTCCCCACTGTCAACATGCTGAATTTCTCTAGGAAGTGAACATCTTAGTTTTATAATTTTGGCAAGAGTTTTTAAGGAAAAGGCAGAGATTAAGATATAAGCTCTACCAATATAGTTTAAATTTTTAAAAAGATAAATATCCAATTTGACAGTTAACATTTTAACTTATTCTAGTCTCCAGGAAGCTAATGAAATAAAGCTATTTATTAACTATGTTAATTTTTACTCTCTATTTTTATTCTTTATTTTATAAAGAAATTTTAAAGGTCATGAAGAAAAAACAATACATCATTAGGATTACATTCATAAAGTGGGAATAGAAATAGAGTAAATAATTATAATGTAAAGACAAAATTTTGTATATAATTTAAGTATCTTTGATGCAAATACTTTGAAATGTATAAAATATATTTTCTATGTAACATATACAATCATAAAATCAGCCAGTCATTTGGACTGGTTGCTAGATCTCCAATGTTTTCTAAA
Organism: Propithecus coquereli; assembly: GCF_000956105.1. NCBI lineage: Eukaryota > Metazoa > Chordata > Mammalia > Primates > Indriidae > Propithecus > Propithecus coquereli. The sequence goes on along the minus strand of NW_012137091.1, from coordinate 12,883 downwards.
TAGTTAAAAACCTACTACCGTACCTAACGAATGGAAAAACAAACACCACATGTATTCACTATTAAATTGAAACTCACTGATGAGCACTGTTGTGCAGAGAGAAGCAAAACTCAATGGAAATCAAGCATCGGGGAGTGCGGAGGAGGGGATGCCTGAAAACATACTTAACAGTCACAATGAACACTATCTGGGCGAAGGGCACATTTTTAACCCTGACTCAAGCATTACAAAAGTGATCCATGTAACCAAAAACATTTGTACCCTGTAATACTTTGAAATAGAAAAAAAAAGCTACTAGTGAATTATGAAACTACCATCACATTAATATTAATATTTTTAAAATTTTGCAAATAATCTATGTTTATACAAGGCTAGAAATGTGGTTCTTATATTGTGATATAAATGTGATATTCTTATATCAACTCTGTAAATCATAGAAAATCATTATTTTAACACCTTAAAATATGATTTCTTTAAGAAAATAAGATTTATGAGGTAAATTTTGTTCAATAGTAAATAATTATTGCATGTAGTAAATTATAAGAAGTTATTCCCCTTCTTTATCCATACTCTTTAAAGTGACTTTTTTGAGTCTCTTATGAAAAAATAGAGTGTATTTCTTCACCACTTGAATGTG
>NW_012137091.1:0-821 GCF_000956105.1 Propithecus coquereli | reverse complement strand
AGGGCAACATACGTAACCTAAACATCTGTACCCCCATAATATGCTGAAATAAAAAGAAGAAGAAGAAAAAAAAAAAGAATACCACAGAGGGCTCAATGCAAAACCTATGGAGGATTGCAGAAGTGAGGGGCTAATCAATACAAGTGTAGAGGTAAGAGCAATTATTTATGATCAGAGAAACTTCCATTTAGGAAAATAATGGATAATTACATCATAGGACATTGAGTGCTCTGATAGAAGAATAGATACGATGCTCTGGGGGGCACAGAAAATTGTATCTAAGGTCAATTTACATGTTACTTATGCCATGAGACCACCTCTCTGCCTTCTAAACTCCTGTCATATTGAATGAACTTCTCGTGGTCCTATCAGTCAGGCACATATAAAATTTACACGTTTTATTGCTAAGCTCCGTAGGAACATGCCCGGTGTCTCGTCTCTCTGCTACTTCAGTCCCAGCATCTAGCACAGATATTGGCACAAAACAAAATATTAACAAATATTTATTATTGAATGACTACATCCACTAAACTCTGTGGAAATCACAATAAATATTAATCTTTAATCGCATATTGTAACTAGCCTAGTAATCAGCAGCATGAATTAGATAACACATATTTGTTAAGCAAATAAATTAAAATAATGACTCAGACCATTCATCTCTGTGTAGGAAATGAGTCATGTCTCCAAAGAGCTCTTTTGTTAAATAAAACAGTGAGGAGGAGAAAGAATGAGATTTTTAAATATTAAACAAAGATAAATTTTAGTTTATTGAGAGATTACGTGATACATTTGAAGACTTCATGGAAGCATGCACTGTG
>NW_012137090.1:3385-4107 GCF_000956105.1 Propithecus coquereli | reverse complement strand
CATGTGTATATGGATATGAAAGTTTTTCTTTTCATATTATAAAGTTTCCATAAACAAACTTTAGAAAACATATCTGTAAGTACATATACAAATCATGCGCCCTAAAAATTTCTTTTTATTTTGGTATGCATTGCATCCTAATTTGAAAATATTGCCTTAGTGAACTGTTTCTGAAATTTTATCATTTCTTCATGTGCACAGCTAACATCTCCTCTTTCTGAAGTGATCTTGATTTTAATAAGTTGAAATGTCATCTCCTTCCTATAATCCCATTCCACTTGGTATGGTAATAAAAATTACTTACAGATGGGAAACGATAACACTAAGGAATTCGTAGTGTTACACAATGTTTGACATTATATTAACTAATAAATTCAAGTGAATTTGTGAATAATGCTGCCATGTACATGGGAGAGAAGTTATATCTTCAAAATACTGATTTTATGTCCTTTGGGTATATACCTAAAAGTGGGATTGCTGGTGTTATCCTTTTAAAAAATTTATTTTTCATAATAGCCATCATGATAGGTATGAGGTGATATCTCATTAAAGTTTTGATTTACATTTCCCTGATCATTAGTGATGTTGAACTGTCTTCTTTGGAGAAATGTCTATCCAGGCCTTTTGCCCATTTTTTAATCAGGTCATTTTTTAAATTAATATTTTTGCTATTGAATTTCCAGTGTCCCTTTTATATTTTGATATTAACCACTTATCATATA
>NW_012137090.1:0-445 GCF_000956105.1 Propithecus coquereli | reverse complement strand
GGGAAAATAAATGCTGAATTTTCTGCCTACATTTAATGTAGAAAAACAAAATCTTGTAAAGTTACTAAACACTTGCCAATTTCATATATTTATGAGCTTCCAATGTTACTCTATAGTGTCAGATTTATCTGATTTAAAAAAACTAAAATCTTTCTGTGCCCATATTTCTAGCTATTAATGTAAAAATGATACATTTGTTATTTGAAAAGCAATAGATGAAAAATATATAACTGGAGAGTTTCCAGTTTGGGATAAGATGAAGTAAGTGCACCCTTTTCTCTCCCACAGAACACATAAAACGTTGACAGAATTTGTGGCAGAGCTATTTGAGGACTCTGAAATGTAAACAGGAACAGGCAGATTGAGGTAGAACACCAGAAATTAAAGTACTTCCAAACCAGCAGTGAGTTTGCCTTTTTTCGTCCTTTAAATATCTCCTGTCCTG
>NW_012137089.1:12423-12866 GCF_000956105.1 Propithecus coquereli | reverse complement strand
TCTTATGAAAGAAAATCAGGGCGGAACAACAGCTAGGTAATATCCAACAGCACTACATTTGCTTTTATTCTGTATAGACAAAATATTTCTTTTCCACAATAAGAATCCACAGAGAAAGAGAACATCTGAATTTCCAAGAGGACTCAAACCTGTTTTGGCTTTTTACTTCGTATCACTTTCTCAGGAGAGCACAGAAGATATCTGGAAAAAAGCCCATTGACAGAAAACCTTATGTGGCCAACGTATTTTGAGAGCCTTAGTAGGAGGATTCACGTTTTACTAATGTCTGTATCATCTTCAGCACCTAGAAGAGTATCTGTTTTGTAGAATGTAGACTCCTAGAAAGTGCACAATAAATAATTTTCCAAACATGTGATATAAACTTTGACTATGGTAAGTTCCAGGATCCAGGCTGAAAACTGAAAAAAATATATATCTATGTA
>NW_012137089.1:0-883 GCF_000956105.1 Propithecus coquereli | reverse complement strand
TACTGTCAGTCTTTAATTTTAGCCATTCTGGTGTGTGTGATGTGATACCTCATTGTGATATTTAATTTGCCTTGCTCTGATGATTAATCATGTGGAATATTTTCCCCACTCTCATTTACAAACAACAGCAAAACATTTTTATTTCATGTAGATGCTAACTCAAACATATATCTAACGACCCACTTCACCCCAACACACAAAGGCAGCTACCCTACAGCAATAAGAAGGGCCAGCCTTAGGGTGAGGCTCACCCTAGAGTTGCACAGAGTAAGAACGGACACAGTAGAACACTTGATGACATAATTAAAAAGCTAGATTAAAAGATCTGGGCACACCCCACTTTGAGACCTTCCAGAAGTAAAAGCTACTACATTGTCCTCTTGTGTTTAAACCAGGTTGAATTAAGTTTCCTGTTATTAATAATTGTGCCATAGAAATTCCTAATCAACATGGTAGCTATTTTTATTATTATAATCATTATCGTGATGATTGTTTATACACCCCCCACCCTCTTGAGCACTGTTTCCAGATTGGATGATTACTCCAAGGCATGACATCAGACCCAATCCAGGCCAATCAGATGTGTTCAAACTGTAGCTGAGTAAGAGAGCCAATGGTAGGAGCCAAAGATGTCAAACTGGGAAAATATCAGCAGTTATGCTTCCTGACATATGAACGAAGCCAGGTTGCAGTAGGAAAAAAGAAATTGTCATCATACAGAAAGCAGCAAAACAGAGAGTGAAAGAAGGAGCATGCTGAAAGATTCTTGTCCCTGATTTCTCTTTTTCTAGAAGCCCTTTCTTTGATGAGATGAGATAACCCAGTATCTTTCTTATAAACTTTATATCTAACTTGAAGATAATCTAACACTTTAACTCAAAGA
>NW_012137088.1:11717-12203 GCF_000956105.1 Propithecus coquereli | reverse complement strand
CTGGTCTCGAACTCCTGACCTTGAGCGATCCACCCGCCTCGGCCTCCCAGAGTGCTAGGATTACAGGCGTGAGCCACCGCGCCCAGCCAGTATTTCTTGACTATTAAAATTAATGACTGCCCCCACATTGGGCCTCCTGGACTAATATAAGCCTTCTGATTTGTTCTTTTAAGAAAGGCCAGGAATTGAATTCAGGGTATTGACACAGACTTTGGGGATCATAAGCAACCTGCACTCTTATTTCTTTGAGCAATTGGCGGTGGTAACAAAAGGATGGCCCACTTGTCTGAGACCAGCAGCTTCTACTTACGATATTGCACAGGAAGCTGAAAAGTTTACCCTTAGGCAACTGGTGACTGTTCACACCATGCGTTGTGTATCGCCCCTAATAGAACAAAAGGGAGGCTTTTGGTTACCAGTGAGTGGCTGGACAGGAAAACATCAGGCTATTTTGTTAGATAATCCACCTTAAATTCAGCCACCTTG
>NW_012137088.1:0-1087 GCF_000956105.1 Propithecus coquereli | reverse complement strand
AATATCTTTCCCAAAACGTGGTCTACATTTACTTTTGACCAAATGGTCAACTGTTCATAATGGTTTTAACCCTCAGTAAATAGTAGCTTTGATACCGCCCCATAGTCACGCATTAAATTCTCAAGGCTCGAGAGCAACTAAGATTGAGTCCCCCACCCCATACACAAAGGTTAAGAAGGCAAGGGCTCTGGGTTCCAAGGTTCCCCTGGTGTCATTCGAGGTGTCCCTCTGGCTATATTTAATGGACACAAAAAACCAGACCTAAGACTGTGTCCAGCTGGAGGGCTCCTGGCCTCCCTCAGTCAGTCCCTCAGGCCTCCTGCCCTGCAGCGGTCGCCTGTGTGGCTCCTCCCTGCGTTTCCGCCTCAGGCTGGCCAAGGGCCTCCCGTGCAGGATCCCCTACAGCAGTGCTGACAAAGGTTTTCTGTAGAGGGCCACATAATAAATATTTTAGGTTTTATGAACCAAGAGGTAAAGTCAAAGATAGCATGTGTTCATTAATAGAACACTTTAAAATGTATTTTTTTACTTTTAATAATTTTAATTTTAATTTATAGAGGTTCTGTCTGGTTGTCCAACAGGCCTAGTCCTTGTCAATAGTCTCTTATTTTTCACTCATCCATTTGATAACATCTTTTCTGTATTAGGCTTATTAAACATAATTCAATTTATTCCATAATCAAAAATTGAATATTCGAAGTGTTCGTCAGCCCGTATCTGCTGTCCGTTGTTGTTTCTGGGTCTTTCTCATGGTGCCTTGTTTCCTTGAGTGTATTGTGATTCTTTTTTTCAGCTGTGAGTGCCAGTTCCATGGCATTCTGTGTCTGAGAATCTTTGAGGCCTGTGATGACAGTGGTTCCTTCAAGTGAGGACTTGTGCTTGTTTCTAGACTGAGAGTTTTCCCAACTCTGAGCCACATAAAAACAAATGATCAGCCAGGGGTTTTCAATTTTACACTGAGAGTGTAAATTTGGCTGCAAGCCTGCATAAAGTCAAAGACAGTCAAGCAGGGAGAGCAAATTTCTCTTACTCCATTTTTTTGTTTAAGCCAACAATCGATTGAATGAGGTCCACCTAGATTGGGGAG
>NW_012137087.1:11150-11529 GCF_000956105.1 Propithecus coquereli | reverse complement strand
GAAGAGTAATCGTTCTGTGGGATATAAAATAGATGGGAACACGTGGGCCTGGATGTAGGTAGAGTATCTTAGCGTCCTTTGCAGTTTTGCTGATTTTATAGATGTGGGCTTGTATGGATGCTGTGAAAATCTGGTTTCAGAGTATGGATAGGGATTGATTAGCAATTATAGTAATTGATCCTTTCCATTTGGGCGTCCTTAAGTGTTCTCTTACTTAAATTTTCATTCCAAAGCCACCCAAAGCAGAATATGAACTTCAGCAGTTTAAAAGACCCTTTAAAGCTAAAAAAACCATTATTATATTAAGAGATAATATAGCCAAAGGCCTGGGCTCTGCCATTCCGGGTAATTTGCCAGAATCTGGAATACCTAAACTATT
>NW_012137087.1:0-1715 GCF_000956105.1 Propithecus coquereli | reverse complement strand
CTCATAGAGGATTATCTGTTCACATGGTGTGTAATTTCTTAGAAAGAGCTCGTTTTCAGTAGGGCTTGTTTATCTGAGGGTGTTCCTGTGCCCTGGGTCGTGTGACTACAGAGGAGTTTCTCCATTGCTTCTGCTGTGGCTCGTAGAGTTTCAAGATACTTGACACACTGGTATTCGTGTTTATTGCTCAGCTTAGGACACTCGCACCAGGCTGACTGTATAAATTCAAATCCCTCCCCTATGTGGAGAATATGCTTGGGTGGTGATTTTTGGGTCAGTGTTCTTTATTCCCCCTTTAGCCCCAGGTAGATGGACAGGGTCCTTGCTACTTCCTGGGAATACTGGGTAGAACTTTTCTAATCCCTTTTAAACAGACTCGGCAGCTCCTCAGGCTCCGAGCGTTATGGGGCTGTTTCAGTTCCAGCTTCCCAGTTCTTACAGGTGAAGGTTACTTTCCCTCCCTCTGCATGTGCATGAAAATCCCATCCTCAGTCCCTGGAGTCTACAGACATTCCCAACCCGAAACCCCGAGGGTCACTGCAGCAGCTGCTCTCCACTTTGGCTTTTAGTTTCCTCTTCATTTCTGGAACTTGAGGATTTCTCTTCATTTCATTCTAGCTTGTGTGTGCGTGTGTGTGTGTGTGAATATATATTATATATGCATAAATGTTTTATTGTCACTCAACGTTTCTTGTTAGTTGTGATGGATAGGTACTGTACTTGTTGATGGAGTCTGCCAGGCCACCAGTAATCTCTTCATTATTTTTCAAAGTTCTTGAGAAAAATGACTTACCAGTGATGCTCTATTAACTTGCCGTGCTTGCACGTGTGTGTGTGTGTGTGTGTGTGTGTGTGTGTGTGTGTGTGTGTAGCACTGGGGATGAGGGAATGGGTACAGTGGATTAAATAATATTAGTAATCAAATTACACATATGAAAATAACCACACTTTGCCATACGATTAAATGTCTCTTGGAGGTAAGATTATGATGATTTTTTTTTCCTTCACATTGTCCTTTTGCAAATGTCCTACATACACTACCCTTATAGACATTGGGAAAAAATTTTAAATGAAGGAAAAAATGTCTAAATTTGATAATGAAACATCTTCTTAATAGCTGTGTTCCTTGGGTTATTCTCTGCCCTTTTTGCCCTTGGTAACTCACACAAGACAAAACTCTGATGTTCCTGTTTGAAAGAGAATTGAATGGAATGTCTATCCAGCCTGTTGTGGTGAAGGCTTTTCAATTTTATTTAATGTTCTTTGTTAACTAAAGAAATGCTGTTTCAGGCTGGGCATGGTGGCTCACACCTGTAATCCTAGCACTCTGGGAGGCCAACGTGGGAGGATCACTTGAGCTCAGGAGTTCGAGACCAGCCTCAGTAAGAGTGAGACCCTGTCATTACTAAAAAGAGAAAGAAATTAGCTGGGCAACTAAAAATATACAAAAATAAATTAGTCGGGCGTCGTGGTGCATGCCTGTAGTCCCAGCTACTCGGGAGGCTGAGGCACAAGGATCACTTAAACCCAGGAGTTTGAGGTTGCTGTGAGCTGGAAATGATGCCACAGCACTCTAGTCCGAGTGACAGAGCAAGACTCTGTCTCAAAAAAAAAAAAAAGAAATGCTGTTTAGAAATGAAACTTGAAGTGTAAGTTTTAAGAAAAAAGGTGATGGCTTAAGTCTGGGCAGAAACATAAATCGTTTAAAGATACCA
>NW_012137086.1:2038-2785 GCF_000956105.1 Propithecus coquereli | reverse complement strand
TGCTTTCACAAATATTTAATTCATTTATCTTTATGTAACAGAGATCCATAATATTCAAGGTATTTAGGAAGACCTCCTATGTTTAGAATTACTTGATTGTAAAAAGAGGTAATAATTTTTAGGGGTCTGGGGAGCTCATTGTTTCTCTCCCTATTTCTGAACTGAAAGTCAGAAGTGTCACTAGGAGGAATATCAAACTATCAGTTATATTTTTGGTAAAAGCTGAACTGGATAATTTGTCTTAGATATGTAGACATAAGAGGGGCGCAGATTATAACACTTTATTGCTGATTGGAATCCAGATTGTTGACCAAGTCGCTGGCATAGCTGGAATTGCAGACGACCTCTCTTCAGTACAGGCCATGAGCCCCGTCATAGAAGACAGAACACATACATCCAAAATAAAAAAATAAAAAAAAAAAAAAGGAACACATACATCCAAAAAAGAGGGTACTCTGAGGAGTGAAACCCAGAAAGTCTTGAACTCTATATAAGCACTTCCTTCTTCCAGGCTCAACAATTAGCTAAGTTGTCCCTCAGATGGGAAGGTACTGTGAGACAACATACAGAGGACAAGAGCTGAAAGGTTTTCTAACATTCTCCCTATGGTGGAGTAGAAGTTTCCTGTCTTCTGAATAAACATGACCAGTGAGTATTCATACTTCTTTTTAATGGTCCTGTATAAAGAACCCAAAAGCATATTTCCTGAGCTTTTATGAGGCTGCCAAAGGAAGATAAGATTTCTCC
>NW_012137086.1:0-568 GCF_000956105.1 Propithecus coquereli | reverse complement strand
CATCCGTGGTTCTGAAGTAAAGGGTTTAGCTATTAATACAAAATTTCCCAAGAAGGAAGAGGGCCAGCTGCCACGTGAATAAATCCAGAAGGACTCTCAGAGTATTGGGGAGCAGAAAGAATGAAATACATCATCCGTGGTTCTAAAGTAAAGGGTTTAGCTATTAATACAAAATTTCCCAAGAAGGAAGAGGACCAGCTGCCACGTGAATAAATCCAGAAGGACTTTTTTTCTTCCCTGGAAAATGGTTCATAAGGCCATTATCCTTGGGAGCTGAGTCAGCATTCACTATGTACCTGTCTTCACTTGCCTGAGAACTTCTCAGTTCTTTCTCCAAGAATCTTTCATCAGATAACTCCTCATCAAAGGAAGAGTTCAAAGAAGACTTCCCTCCAATTCTAGCCATGATTTCTTTATTTCCTTTCCATCAGAAATGAAGTCCATCTATGTCATACTCTGATTCTGCTATGTCTCATTTTTATAACCCATTATGGACTCTATCCTCCTAAAGTCTAGATAGCCAAAGTCTTCAGGAAGAGATAGAACCCTGTGTACCTAGAGGGAAGGT
>NW_012137085.1:1934-2255 GCF_000956105.1 Propithecus coquereli | reverse complement strand
CCACAGAGCCTACAAAAGCTAAATATGATACCACTAAAAACAGTCCATAAGAACAGAAAAACACAATAAACCCCATGTACTTGGTACATTTAAAACATAATTCTAAATCTACCAAAAGCCAAACAATTGTTATGGAGATTTAAAATATATTTAGAAGTAAAACAACAAAACAATATTCTTTATACAATGAGGAACACAGATATTTTATAGCCTAAAGTGTTTATAAAAAGAATGAACAAAATAAGACTAAACGTTAAATTAGCTAAGCAGAAATCTTAAGCAATTTGAATGCAACAACAAACAAAAATGCAATAAAGAGTA
>NW_012137085.1:0-729 GCF_000956105.1 Propithecus coquereli | reverse complement strand
TTTTTTTTTTTTTTTTTCAGCATATTACTTGCATACAAATGACAAATGTTTAGGATATATATATTGCCTTTGCCCCACCCAAGTCAGAGCTTCAAGCATGTCCATCCCCCAGATGGTGCGCACCGTACCCATTAGGTGTGAAAATACCATCCCCCCTCTCCCCTTCCACCTGCCCAACACCTGACACTTGATGAATGTTACTACTGTATATACAGATAAATGTTGATCCATTAATGCCAATTACGCCAACAACAGTCAAATTGAGAACCAAATCAAAGACTCAATACCCTTCACAATAGCAACAAAGAAAATAAAATACCTAGGAACATATTTAACCAAAAGAGCGAAGGACCTCTACAGGGAAAACTATGAAACACTAAGGAAATAGTAGAGGACGTAAACAGGTGGAAAACCATACCATGCTCATGGGTCAGCAGACCCAACATTGTTAAAATGTTGATACCACCAAAGTTATCTACAGATTCAATGCAATCCCTATTAAAATACCAACATCATTTTTCACAGAGCTAGAAAAAATAATTCTATACTTCATATGGAACCAGAAAAGACCTCATATAACAAAAGAGATCTTAAACAAAAATAACAAATTGGGAGGCATCAATTTACCAGACTTCAAGGTATACTACAAAGCTATAGTAACTAAAACAGCACAGTACTGGCACAAGAACAGAGACATAGACTAATGGAACAGAACTGAGAACCCAGATA
>NW_012137084.1:12127-13124 GCF_000956105.1 Propithecus coquereli | reverse complement strand
GAACGAATGGATGCAGTCTTGAGTGCCTACTGAATACAGTGCGGCAAGACAGACAAGGCCTTGCCCTCGGGAGTTTAGAGACAGCCAATTAAGTGTAAAATGACTAACTGTGAAGAGTGCCAGGAAGACACTCTCGGATATGACTTCTTCAGGGCGTGGAATGCGGTACAGAGGCTCAGGTGCGGGGAAAACGGAGCAGCGCAGGGGAGAAGGGCTTCAACGTCTGCCAGCCTGCATCGGATGTAAGTGAACCTCGCAGCTAGAAACTATCTTCCAGATCTCGGATACTCCGCTGTCACTTACAGACAAGGAAACCCCGGCCCACAGCGGGCGAGCGCCGAGTCATGAGGCAGCACTGCGGGGAAGCAGCTCCGGGAAAGGCCGGGGACTCGCCCGTCCCGCTCGGGCCGGCGCCCGCACCCACCTCCTCCTGCCCAGAGGCCGGACTCGCACGCAGACCGCCGCCGCCCCTTCCTCCGCCGCCGCCCCTTCCTCCGCCACCGCCCCTTCCTCCGCCGCCCCTTCCTCCGCCATCCTCTCAGGCCAGCCCTGGGAAAACGGCCAAGACCCTATGCAGCCGGCGCTTCTGGGCGCCAGGGCCGCCCCGCCATTAAGTTGAAAATTTCCCAAACGCCGCCTCTCATTGGGCCGCGGCCTCGTGACGTCACGGGCTAGTGCGCCCTCGGTGCGGTGCGGGGGAGCGCCATGGCTAGCGGCGCCCACAGCTGACGGGGTTTAAAAGGTCCGGTGGAGCGTGGGGGGAGGGCGCAGCGGAGGGGGCGCAGGGACGGGATGGGGGTGACAGAGCGCGGGGGTCTCCGTAATAGCAGGACACTGGTATTTGCTAAAAGCCCCTGAACACTGTCCTCCACCCCAGTCTTAAAGAGTTTGCAATCTGTAGAAGAATCCAGGCAGGGATAAAATAGCTTCACAAGGGTCTTTACTGTGCTCAGGACAGTCCAGGGCGCACTAAGCTCTCCTGACTCCAGGAAGCACA
>NW_012137084.1:0-267 GCF_000956105.1 Propithecus coquereli | reverse complement strand
GACTGGAGAGGATTCATATTGATCTTTTATTAGATTTATACTAACATATAAATAGAAACTGAAGAATTATGCAGATTGCATTGGTTTTGTGCCTTGCTCTATTGATTGTGATTTTTTTTTGTCCCCTTAAAGAGTCAATTACCATTTTGTTAACTCTGGCTATTCTACAAATGGGATGAGCTATGCATGGGAAGACCCCATTGCTCCAATTTCATATAAAGAAACAACCATTTGAATACTATACATTTTACCAAATATATGGAGAAG
>NW_012137083.1:2290-3249 GCF_000956105.1 Propithecus coquereli | reverse complement strand
AAAAAACCCTTCTACAGTGCCTACCTCTGGGAAGGGAGGGAAAAGATTGAGGAATGAGACTTTAATTATGTCTGTACCTTAATTCTGTTCTAAAGAAAAAAAAATCTGAAACTAAGCAAAAGGTTAACACTTGCTTAATACTAGTGATGGGCACACAGGGTTTGTTAATATATTATTTTCTGCCTATGTACACCTGAAACACTGTACGATGAAAAAATTTAAAACAGAATTCATTTTAACAATGCAGGCAAAAAACTTCCTCCAAATTATATTTCCTTGGTTGTGAAATAAATTAAGTCTCAATCTCTTTACTGACACAAACAAAAAGAAGATGAATTAAAGGGTCAGTTGATGAATTAAGGGCAATTTAAAGTTGCCAGTCCCACTTCACATTTAGTCATTTATGCTTTTGACAGGGCACCAATGTTCTTGCAATAACACTCTTCACCATTTGAGTCATTTTGATTCAGGCTTTTCCACCAGGGCCTCTTGCCTAGGTCCTTGCAACTTCTTCTGCAGCCCTGGTGATGGTGCTGATGCTGGGGAAGGCTTCAGAGGAGATGATTACAGAGCTAGAGCTGAAGCCTCCATAGGAGTTTTCTATGCCGATAGCGACCGCTCAAAGCAAATGCAAAAACACAGAGATAGAAAATAACTACTTGGATCTTACTGACTGATAAAGCACTGGAAAAGAAGTTAATTCCCTGGTGGTCTAGAAATTTAAAAAAAGAGAAAAAAAAAAAGAAGTTGGAGGCTTAAAAGAGTTGAAAAGGGAGTACAGATGAAGGAGGGACTGCTTACAGATGAGCGGGAGAGTTAGCTAGAGGCCAGATCACAAAGGGACTTATAAACTAATAAGCTATCAATTCAACCCACCCTTCAGGTCAGTGGGCACCACAGGGAAGTGCACTCATCCACAGAAGAGCATCTACTGAGACTTAAACATTAGGATTTGTTTT
>NW_012137083.1:0-470 GCF_000956105.1 Propithecus coquereli | reverse complement strand
GAACTCCTGGCCTCAAGTGATCCTTCCCCTCTCAGCCTCCCAAAGTGCTGGGATTATAGGCGTGAGCGACCGCGCCCAGGCTGCTTCCCGTAAGACTTGACCATTGACTTTAATGACCTATACAAGTGTGGACCATAGATGTGAGTTCAGATAAGACTGTTTTGAAATTCTGCCCCACTCTTGAGCCAAATGCAATTTCCTTGCCATGATCAAATCCAGCCAAAATCAGACCCGCCTTGTCGAGCTTGGCTAATAGCACTCACCACCTTTGCAATGGCAGGCAGTACAGGCCAAAACGGATCCTTATTCACGCTCGTGAAGGCGCCACGCACTCCAATGGAAGCTCACGCCTTCAACAGTTCTCCTAAACTGCCCTCCCTTCTGCTCTCTTCAATTTAAATAGTAAGACCACCCTGAGAAAGCAGGACTCCTTTCGAGTAACTCTCTTTAAAAGCCTTTACGCACTAGGA
>NW_012137082.1:2309-2652 GCF_000956105.1 Propithecus coquereli | reverse complement strand
AAAATACAAAATCACCATAGAAAAATCTGCAGCATTTCTATAAACAAACAATAAACTAGCTGAAAAAGAAATCAAAATGTTTATTCCAATTACAATAGGCACAAAAAAATACTTAGGAATAAATTTAATGAGGTGAAAAACCTCTACAATGAAAACTACAAAACACTGATGAAAAAAATCGAAGAAGATACAAACAATTGGAAAGACATCCCATGTTCATGTATCATAATTAACATTGTTAAAGTGATCATATCACCCAAAGCAATCTATAGATTCAATACAATCTCAATACAAGGTACCAATGACATTCTTTAGAGAAATAGAAAAAAAAATCTCAAAATTT
>NW_012137082.1:0-884 GCF_000956105.1 Propithecus coquereli | reverse complement strand
ATGTGTCCAACAGATTGAGAGGCTAGGGTTGACAGAAGCCATTTGACTGAGAAGATTATAAAGCTACTGAAACAAAACCCATCAGCAGGAAAAAATGTATGTGTCACAGTGAGACTGACCATAAAGGAATTTCAGAAAGTTCTTGGAAAATGTGTATTGTAAAAAAATTATGCATGGATTTTAAAGTTTTTTACACATAAACTAATATTAACTTGTGTTAACATCCCTAAACAGGATCTAGTTTGAGGCATTTAGAAGGATAAGACATCAGTTTGAAACAAGTCCCTATCAGAGCAACATGAATTCTGCTAGAATTGAAGCAAAAACAAACATCAAATTTATGGTGAAGCTTAAGTGGAAAAATCATGAAATCATCGAAACTTAACAAAAAGTTTCTGGGGACAATGCCCCAATGAAAGCAGCAGTTTGCAAATGGGTAACTTATTTGAAGAAAGAACAAAATGATGTTGAAAATAAAGCCCACAGTGGCAGTCTATCCACGTCAATTTGTGAGGAAAAATTCATCCTGTTCATGTCTCAATTAAAGAGAAAGAATGCAGCAAAAACAATAGCCAACACCATAGACATCTCAATTGGTTCAGTTTATACAATTCTGACTGAAAAATTGAAGTTGAGCAAACTTTGCACTCAGTAGGTACCAAAACCACTGAATCAAGATCAGCTGCAGACAAAAGACCAGAGTGTTCAATGGAAATTTTAAATAAGTGGGATTAATATTTTGAAGCATTTCTTCAAAGAATCATAACAAGAGATAAAACATGGCTTTACCAGTACTATCCTGAAGACAAAGCACAATCAAAGCAATGGCTACCAAGAGGTGGAAGTGGTCCAGTCAAGCAAAAGCAGACTGGTCAAGAGCAAAG
>NW_012137081.1:28339-29443 GCF_000956105.1 Propithecus coquereli | reverse complement strand
TGTAAACCACTCAAATCTACTTTCCTGAAAATCCCCGCATATGATTGTTGCTGAAGTAGAATGAGAATTAGAGAAAGAGAGAACATTCGTATTTTCACTATTGAAATGATCTTTACTTTGAAGAGACTTTTCACTTAAAATATGGTTAAGAAATTTAAACAAGCCTTTTATGTTATTTTGTTCAGTAGCCAAATCATTCCTTTTGCCAAGTACTTGGAAAGATTGGACTTACTACCCCTTAAAAGTCGGCAAATATATCTCATGTTTTGGCCAATGACAATGTGAGCAGAAGTGTTACTTCAGGTGCAAGCCTAAGAACCAGTGTGCGATGGCCTCACTTTTTTTTTCCCTCTGCCATCTATGGTGACTGCATCATCAGCCTCATTTCAGATTAAAAAAAAAATGTGGAGCAGAGTTCCTGAACAACAGGCAATGTTTATGGAGCACGAGTAAAGAGTAATCCTTTGTTATGTGAAAATACTGAAATTTTAGAAGATGCTCATTGTTGTAATACAGCTTTTTCTCTCCTGACTGACACAACTAATTTTATGTAAGATAGAGTAATATTATACAATCTTTCATTGTATTAAGTGTACAGGCTCTGGAATCATACATTTTTGGTTCAAATCACAGCTCTATAATTAATTTTTTTGTGTTACCCTTGGCAAGTTACATAAATTTTCTTCTGCCTTATTTTCTCCAAAGGGAGATGATAATGCCTTCCTCTGTAAGGCTGTTGAGAAGAGTAAATTTGATAATACATGTATGGAAGTAAACAAAGATCGCCCAAATATAAAGCAGCAAAATCTATTCATTCAGAGGTTGTTATAGCAAGGGAGTCAGACACCATCACTTGCATTTGACGGACTCAAAGGCAGGCAGAGAAGTGTAAACACTTTGTAGCTGGAAAAAGGGAAGATTTTAGGTATGCCCTGATTGAATGGTTTGCAGGGAAAGCTGGAGGTGGGCTAAAGAGATGCAGGGCATCCAGTGTGTTAGGGCAGCATATTTGGCTTCCTCCAGTTGGTCCTAGGTTGGAAGAAGAGGTGAAAATCAGGGAAGCTAGGAGATACTAAGTCCTGACTGATTGGGGCTCATTGCTAG
>NW_012137081.1:27856-28289 GCF_000956105.1 Propithecus coquereli | reverse complement strand
ACATAAATTTTCTTCTGCCTTATTTTCTCCAAAGGGAGATGATAATGCCTTCCTCTGAAAGGCTGTTGAGAAGAGTAAATTTGATAATACATGTATGGAAGTAAACAAAGATCACCCAAATATGAAGCAGCAAAATCTATTCATTCAGAGGTTGTTATAGCAAGGGAGTCAGACACCATCACTTGCATTTGACGGACTCAAAGGTAGGCAGAGAAGTGTAAACACTTTGTAGCTGGAAAAAGGGAAGATTTTAGGTGTGCCCTGATTGAATGATTTGCAGGGAAAGCTGGAGGTGGGCTAAAGAGATGCAGGGCATCCAGTGTGTTAGGGCAGCATACTTGGCTTCCTCCAGTTGGTCCTAGGTTGGAAGAAGAGGTGAAAATCAGGGAAGCTAGGAGATACTAAGTCCTGACTGATTGGGGCTCATTGCTAG
>NW_012137081.1:25428-26466 GCF_000956105.1 Propithecus coquereli | reverse complement strand
TCAGCATCCCATAGTGCTAGGATTATAAATGTGAGCCACCACACCCAGAAGTATTTCTTTTTATACTTCACTATATCTTTATACATTCATAATGAATACATAGTATCATTTGAAAAAATTTTACATTAGCAATAAATATTTCATAGTCTGAAATGTTGCTTTTTCTAGCTTTATTTATGTCTAATTGACAAATAAAAATTCTATATATTTACTGCATACAATGTGATGTTTTGATATATGTATACATTGTGAATGATTATCACAATCAAGCTAGTTAAAATATTCCTTATTTCAGTTAATTATCTTAGTGTGTGTGCTTGTGCATGTGTGTTGAGAATACTTAAGTTGTACTCCTTTAGCCAACTTTAAGTATACAATGAATTATTATTATTTATCATGCTGTACATTAGAGCTTCAGAATTTATTCATCCTGCATAACTGAAATGTTCTACCCTTTGAACAGCATCACCCCATTTCTCCCCCATATTCCTACCCCCTGGAAACCACCATTCTACTTTCTGCTTCTACATGTTCAACTTTTTAAAATTCCAGATATAAGTGAGATCATGGTGCTTATCTCAAGAACAGAAAGAACAGAAGGAGGGTAATCTACTCGGCTATCCTTTCCCTGATCCTTTGTCCAGAAACACTAGACATTTTCTCAAGGCTATTTTTTTTCGGGGTGGAGGGTTCTGTGCTAGTTGGCTAGTTTTCAGGCTATGTGCTTTTCTACCACATGAACTGGGATATATAGGAGGCAAGTAAGGCCCAGGAATATCATCACTGGGTTGTTACTCCAAGTCCTGAGGCCACCAGCTAATCTGCCTTATTTCCTCCTTTTAGAGTCTTCTGATAAGTCACTTATGTATTTTGTCCAGGATTTATTTTTATTAGGAAGACAGGAAAAATGAAATGTTTTGCTTTCATTTTGTCATGCTCTTTATTTACTTTTTATATACTATTTCAACATATAAACGTATGTGTTTTGATTCTGGAATGAAAGTACATTTTTTTCCTACCAAAAATCTCTGTATTAAT
>NW_012137081.1:22956-23278 GCF_000956105.1 Propithecus coquereli | reverse complement strand
CATTATGGTATAACCACTGCCCAATCCCAGCCAATTCTCTGCCTTGCAAGAAGCACCTTAAAATCACCCATTTTGGGCCTATACCCCTGTAAATATCTCTCCCACTGTCCCCTTTCTGAGAACTGTTAAGACTCTGCCAAGATGGTGCAGTGTGCTCCTGGACTGAGTCAAGCCTGATAAACTTAGCTTCACTAGTATAACAGGCTTTTCTGATGATTTGGGGGTGAGAGGAAGTTGATGATGGATGTTTAACAGAACAGACCTGGGGAACTAATAATAGACCATCAGTCTTTCTCATTCTCAGTATAAAACCTTTGCAATA
>NW_012137081.1:20144-21521 GCF_000956105.1 Propithecus coquereli | reverse complement strand
AAGGGCAACATACGTAACCTAAACATCTGTACCCCCATAATATGCTGAAATAAAATTTAAAAAAATTATGTTACCCAGAAAACTCTGCTGGAAGTCACAAAAAATCTGACTTCTGGAGTCAAACAAAACTAAGGGTAAGGTCATGAGAGCTTGTGTTCGTTTGCTCTATATAATCACATTATTCCTCTGTGTAAAAAAAAATTATCATATTTAATTTATCAACATCGTGGATACAGAAAATATAATTTGCAAATGATTTGCTAGTTATAGAGCTCTAATTTTTAAAAAGCCAAAAAGTGCTTTTCACTGCTTTTATCAGCAAGTAGTTTATTTGCTGATGGATGCCAGATTAGAGATTTAAGAGAGTCAAATACATATAGTGTTTACATCTCACTGTTATTACTAGTACAGACTTTTAAATGCCAATGTATTTATTGATGACACTAAAGAAATATGTCTATGTTGCTGAGCAGCAAGCTATTAACATGAAAATCCCAATGGCTCAAAAGAACATAACTTTGGAAATTCAGGTAGTTTTGAAAAGAAATGGCCCAGGATAATGGAGTTCTGCATTCTGGTCTTCACTCTGCTGGTAACTAACCATATGACCTTGGACTTCTCCTTTCCCATTTAAAAATAATTAGATCATTTTAAGGCCCCCTTTCAGCTTTGTTTATACAACCTGTATCTCTGCAAACATATGTGTTTACCATCAGTATTTTTGGGTAGGCTTATATAAGTCCTTCTCTGGAAAAGATGACTTTCCTCTACTAATGCTGGAGATTCGGCACCTTTCTGCTAGATCCCATGGGAGTAGCTGTCCTTTAAGGGCCATCAGTGGTGGTCTCCAACTAGAATATCTCAATATGACAATTTTTAAAAGGACTTGTATATAAATATATCCAGTTGATCCTCATTATCGCAGATTCCATATTTGCAAATGTGCTTACTTGCTAAAATTTGTTTATAACCCCAAAATCAATACTCATAGCACTTTTCTGGACGTGCATAGAGAAGTGAAAACTTGAGCCTTCTGACCCGTGTTCCCACTGGAGGTCAAGCAAAGCGACTCTCCTCCTTCTTATTTCAATTCTCACACTGGAAAGACGTGTCCTGTTCATTATCTACATTGTCTACTTAATGATAATTTTTTCCTGATTTTTTGTGGTTTTTGTTGGCAATTTTGCCATTTAAAATGACCCCAAATCATAGTGCTGAAGTGCTGTCTAGTGTTTCTCAGCTCAGGAAGGCTGAAATGTGCCTTATGGAGAAAATTCGTATGTCAGATATGCTTCATTTGGTCTTGAATCATAGTGTTGTTGGTCATGAGTTCAATGTTAACAAATCAACTATATATGTAAAATAGATATCTTTTAA
>NW_012137081.1:18750-19031 GCF_000956105.1 Propithecus coquereli | reverse complement strand
TGGTGATTTGCAATCCAAACATCCTTCTGCATGTCCCTTAACCTATAAATAACATAAGCTCTCTACTATAGTGGATGATTTGACAAAAAAAAAAATCAGTTTGGAGAGTGTAGGAAGTAGCTACTGGGATACAAAGTGCTATTAGTGCTATTAAATGGCTCGTAATTTTGTTAATTTTTCACATTTTGTGTTCCCAATATCCACTGTTTCATGGATAAGAGAAAATGTAAAAGGAGTGATGAAAACTGGAGAGAAAGCGCAATGATTAAGGAAACTCAAAG
>NW_012137081.1:18387-18700 GCF_000956105.1 Propithecus coquereli | reverse complement strand
AGGAAAAAAGAAATAGTTTAATTTTTCATTCAAATGAAGGCCAAGAGAAGTCTGAAGAGAGATATTTGCCTGAATTGATTTGGTGATTCATAATTTATTATTGTTCCAGTTTCATATGGTCAATTAATCTTGACTATTTATACTCTTATCAAAAATTATGTTACCCAGAGTGCAATGGGCACCACCCAAAGGATGGACATATTTGAAACTTGGACTTGGGGTGGGGGGCAAGGGCAACATACGTAACCTAAACATCTGTACCCCCATAATATGCTGAAATAAAATTAAAAAAAATTATGTTACCCAGAAAACT
>NW_012137081.1:16517-16832 GCF_000956105.1 Propithecus coquereli | reverse complement strand
ATATCCACTGTTTCATGGATAAGAGAAAATGTAAAAGGAGTGATGAAAACTGGAGAGAAAGCGCAATGATTAAGGAAACTCAAAGGACTCAGATATCCCAGACCTAAATTGAGTTTGCATATTCCGATTCATCAAATAAATTTAATCAGCCTCCTCCCAAGACTTTTTCATAAAAACAACAGTGCAAATAAATATTCTTTATTGTATTTTACCATTACACTTACTGATTGTTAGCAAACTCTTGAAATTTTATACCTACATATAAAAGGGGATTTGAGAAACATATCCCCTTGCCATGGGAACAGGGTGCTGACT
>NW_012137081.1:15128-16226 GCF_000956105.1 Propithecus coquereli | reverse complement strand
GGAATGCTAACTAGGAAAAGGAAATATTTTATGTGCTGAGAATACAGCAGCAAACAAGAACGGCAAGGTCTCTGACATCAGGTAACTTTAGACCACGAAGGGCATCTGAGAGGCTTCCTTCCCCCTTTTTAAAAAAATTGCATATCAATTAAGTAAAAACCAGTTTCAGTGCTAACCCCACTTGCAAGATTTATGGCAAAAGCAAGAACAGAGGAGGGAGTAGGACTACCATGAATATTGTCTTTAACTACAAAAGAAAAAGAAAAATGGTGTCTGGTAGTTATCCCAGCCAAAAGAAATGAGGGACAGCTGCTAAAGACTGCAATGAGGAAGAGTCAGTAGGGTGCCAGGAAGAAGGTTAAGATTCAAAGAAAGTAAATTATTTTTCTTTGTTCACTGATTGGACAACTACTACTGAGTACCTACCACGGCCAAGAACTTCTCTAGGCTTTGGGATAAAGTGCGGGACAAGGCAGAGAATATGTTTTGACAGAGAATATATTTTAGTTATTTTTGGGGAGGGGTTACCTCACCTTCTAGCTGTTCATTTCGAAACCATGGCCAGAACAACTTTTTTTGTCCAAGTGGAAAACTAAATGGAATCTTTCTGGGATAAATAATAATAACAGTAATAATGATAATAATAATAACAGTAATAATAATAATGCTTCCCTTTCTCCAATTTGTACCTCACCAACTAATAGAGTTTAGACACTTGCTAAGAGTGGTCCTTGGGAGCTTGTAAAATGTAGAGACCCACACCCTACCCACACCTACTGAATCGGAATTTTCGTTTTAATAAGATCCCAGGGTAATTCATCTGCATATTAAGGTTTAAGAAGCTATGGTTTAAAAATAATAAATGAATTCTAAGAAGAAAAATATTGCCCACAATTCCATCTCCCTAAATAGATCAGTTTATATTTTTCATTTTTGAATCCTTGCCCATATCCACATATACTAATTTATAGCCTTAGCCAGAGTTCATAAAATTTCATTTTTTCAAGGTTATTATTTACTGATAAGATTCCATAATCTTTTTAATTGTCATATTTATTGACTACATAGCAATTTCCCCAAATTTGGAAACATGATATT
>NW_012137081.1:12080-12471 GCF_000956105.1 Propithecus coquereli | reverse complement strand
CAAGACCACATTTCTACATATTTTTTTAATTAGCTGGGCATGATGGTGCATGCCTGTAGTCCTAGCTACGTGGCAGGCTAAGGCGGGAGGATGACTTGAGTCCAGGAGTTCAAGGTTGCAGTGAGGTATGATCATTCCACTGCACTCCAGCCTGGACAACAGAGTGAGAGTGTCTCTTTAAAAAAAAAAAAAAGGTAAACTATCAAGTTAATAATTTGTAGATTGATTACTTGATGAAATGACTTTGGATGTATTGTCCAAAATAAAATGAACTATACTGTTAAAGTTAATTTCTCCATTTTTTTGTACTTTTTAATGTGGCTACTAAAAATTTTAAACTAAATATTTGGTTGAAATATTTCTATTTAACAGTATTTGTCTAAGCAGTTCT
>NW_012137081.1:0-465 GCF_000956105.1 Propithecus coquereli | reverse complement strand
AATAGAGGTTATTTATTTGAGAACTTTCTTCTTTTATATACACAGATTTTGTGCTTTGAATTTCTCTCTGAGTAGTGACATACTACAAATATCTTCTTTTTTATTTCAGCATATTATAGGGGTACAGATGTTTAGATTACGTATGTTGCCCTTGCCCCCCCCAAGTCTGAGTTTCAAATATGTCCATTCTTCGGGTGGTGCGCATTGCACTCTTTGTGTATGCATATACCCATCCCCTCCGCCCTTCTCCCTCCTCCTCCTCCCCCCTTCTCCCTGCCCAATATCCAATAGATGTTAGTCTTACATGTGCACTTATGTGTTGATCAGTTAATACCAATTTGATGGTGAGTACATGTGGTGTTCGTCTTTCCATTCTTGGGATACCTCACTTAGTAGAATGCGTTCCAGCTCTATCCAGGAGTATACAAGAGGTGCCATATCACCATTGTTTCTTAAAGCTGAATA
>NW_012137080.1:5886817-5938654 GCF_000956105.1 Propithecus coquereli | reverse complement strand
TATAAAAAAGACACCTGCATTTTATGTTTATTGCAGTACTAATCACAATAGCAAAGATATAGAATCAACCTAAGCATCCATCACTTAAGGATTAGATAAGGAAAATGTGGTATATATACACAATGAAATACTATTCAGTCATAAAAAAGAATGAAACCACGTTTTTTGCTGCAATATGGATGAACTGGAGGTCATTATCTTAAGTAAAACAACTCAGACACAAAAAGACAAATACCACATGTTCTAACTTGTAAGTGGGAGCTAAATAATGTGCACACACGGAAGCAGAGTGTGCAATGATGGGCAATGGAGACTCGGATGGGTCAGCGGTGGGAGGGGGGTGATGATAAGAGGTTACTTGATGGGTACAATGTGTTTTGCTCCAGTCATGGATGCACCGAAGGTCCTGACTTTACCACAATGAAATATATCAATATAGCAAAATAACGCTGTAACACTGTAAATATTTACAAGTCAAAAATGTTTTAAAGTCTCACTAAATAAACAAGTAAATTAAATAAAATTAAGATGTTAAATCAGCTTAAAAAAATCAAACTCATACCACTTACAGAGTTGCTTTACTGATACACTTCTAGATTATTTCCTCTGAGATTTCCAAAGCCCTCAAAGAATTTTTTGTGTCCCTTATGTTTAAAAAATAAAATAAGCCTTCCCTACCTGGCATACTACCAGCGAGGCCAACATCTTTTTGTGCACTGAATTATCAAAGTGCACAAACCTCTTAAGGAAGCCCAATACACTGACGTTTGCCACTTGGCTTCTCACTGACAACAATAGGGCAGGCCCAGCTGTTCCCAGCAGCTGTTCCTTGTAGAACTGCCTGAGCCAAAATGCCTCCCAGCCGCTGGTGGGCCCCAGGAGTGCCAGGAGATAATCACCATGTCTGGGAATGGAGGCCAGTTCCAAAGGGAGTTAAAGCCAAAGGCGAGGGAAGTAAGGGAACCACTCCCATCCTGCCTCTGCCTCTTGTAGAGGAAAAAAAAAATAACTCTGTAAACCTGTTCATTCCCAGCCTGCCCTCTCTAGGGCTTCACCTTTATAATGAGCTAGACTAGAAGATTCCATTTAGCACCAAATGAATTATCATTATAATAGGCATCTAGGCTGCCCATCAAAGGTCCCAGAACTGGGGTAGCAGTAAGGTGGAGGGGGTAAGAGAGAGGAGAGGGGAGAAATTTACATACAGAGATAAGCATGGACACTCATTAAGAGAACAGGCCTTCGCTTCAAAAAGACACGAACATGGCACAGGTCTCCTGCCTGTTAAGTATGTACAGTGTGTGCTTATTTGATGATGAAAATCAGAGGATGGCTATTTGAATGGAAATGAATTTTAATAAGCATTTGAGGCAGAAGAAGCAGCAACCCTCCGTTCTCTCCTCTATCACTGGGCACCTTCTTGACCACCATTACCACAGAGGAAAGAATGCCGGCATGCTAATCATCCCCGTGAAGAATGCTCTCTCTCTTCCTCAGTCTTTGTGGGTGTTCATTAACCTTGTGGGCTCCTTAGCCAGCAGAGCACAGCTGTCCCAGGGAAATTTCCATATCCCTTAAGAAAAGCAGGTTTCAGTTAGCACTCAGGGATCCTGCCTATAGAAAAAAGTGGGAGAAATCTCCCTTAGGAATGAAAGCAAAAGACTATTAGCGTTTAACACTTACATTGCACTATTTAAAAACTCGCAAAATTTTGCACTTACTTTGCACTTTTGTAAAATTAAGTATAATATGGCTATTTATTACTCATTTTTTATCCTGACAGAGACAAAAGAATTGTCCCAGTATTGGAAATCCTAATCTCCACCTCCAGACTGAAATAAAAACTAAAATAAATACCCTTGGGTTATTTATCTCTTCTTGGTTCTTAAACATACCTGAGAGCACAGAAACATTCTGTTGACCTTAAGAGGTCATGAAATCTATCCCCTTACTCCAAATAAAACCACTTAAAACTGTCCTGGTAATGACAACACAATAATTTGCAAAGAACTTTGGCTTGAAAATGGTAGAGTTTATTTGGGAAACCAAAGATTCCCTAGTGACTGTCTTTTCCCAGCCTCCACATTAATTCCTGTGGTTACTGTTTTGTGATTTTTTTCTCTGTGTACAAGTCCTAAGTTTGTAAGGTCATTGACCCCTAAGTTAGTCCAAGCTCATTAAGCCTAACCCTAAAGCCACTGCCATCAGAATTGAACCTTTTGGCAAAACTCATGTAACAGACTTTTTTTCCCATGGCCATGTCTAATGGGTCATTAAGTCAGTAAATCACCTAGTTTATTTCATACTAAATTGTGCATTTTTAGGATGGAAAGAAAATATTCCCATTGCCTAATAGTAGAATATCTAATATCTTTAATATCAAGAAGTAAATATTTTCATCAGTGAGACCCGTGAGCTTTCTACGATCTACGTGTCATGGTGGTAGAAACAATGTCACTAACCAGGCTTTCAACCGAAGCATTGGGAAGAGAATATCCAGGATATCATAGGGAGACTTCCCTTCTCTGAATCCTACAGCAAGTAAATATTGCATTCTTAAAAGCATTTGCAAATGAATGTCTACAGATATGCGTGTTAACTATAGATTTTGTATTTGAGGATTTGCTTTATGATGATTAAGACTTAATCACTGAGATTTTACCATCTTGTACTGTTTTCACTAAATCTCAATTTAATATAGAATAAAGCAGGAGACAGCAAGCACATAGGGATCCCTACCCACCTCCAAAAAAATTCAATTGCCTCCCAACCCTGGAAAACATAAACTAACCTCTATATTCCCCTATCTTTTAGCTAGAAAGGTATTTTAAAAAAAAATCAACAAGTTTAATTAAGTTGTCCTCTCCTACCTTCCTTTTCTCTAGAGTAACTGTTTTTCTGGCCCTGCCTCTAGGGTCTCAGAAGGGAGTGGAGTAGAATACCAAGAAGCTGGGGCTGGGCTCGAAAAGGTCTCGGCCATTTCCTCCCCATTATCGCCCTGTTCAGCTGCTCCGGCTCTGACAGCCTAACAAGGTGCTAATGGGCCACGCGTTCTAGCCCAGTTCACAGCAGGTTGTTTCAAATGGGTTAAGGAGGTTGATTTGCATTCGAAATCTTCTCTCTTTCACTTGCTTTTTTTGTTTGGCTCCTTGATTTCCACTCCCCAGACACCCTTCGAGGTTGACTTAGAATGGAACAAAATCACATCGGTTTCAGAATTTGAATTGCCCGAGTCTGGATTTTAAATGTGCCCTATTATTTCATCAAGTTGCGGTGGGGGCTGGGGGGAGTGGAGGGAAAGAAAAGAGAGCGAGAAGCGATTTTGAAATGAAAGGCAGAGATGATGACAGATGGATCCAAATGTTCCTTTTAAGTGGAGAGGAGCAGCTGATGTCAGGGCATGAAATTAAATTAGTACATCTGTGGCTGGATGCGTGTCATTCAGCTTCGGATTTTCTACTCCAGAGGAGTTTGGTTACCTCGTGAAGAGCAGGCTCACTTTCACAAGGCCGTGAGTACCGCGCTGCACAAGATGGGAGCTGTCTTCACAAAGGAGGGCTGCTTGCAGAAAAACCTATCACGCCCCGGACAGCCCTTTAACCTCTTGGTACCTACCACTCCTGGAAAAAGGAGTTGATGTCAGTTGAAACTCTAGCTCCCGAATTCAAACGGAGGTGGGAGGGATGTGAAACAGAAGTCGGTGCGTCTTCCAAGGAGGCAGTGTTTACAAGTGGCCTGCGGGGTGCTGGCAAGTGAACAATCTGCTTCTGAAAACCCTGCCCGCCATGTGCGCAAAGTGCTCGGGATCCGTAAATGTTTACAGCTTCCGCAGAGTAATAGGACGGGGCTGTTTCTTCAGGACGAGGCTCCTCCGGGGGTGCTCCCCATAAATAACCACGCGCAAACTTCCACTTTCCCTTTGAAAGCCCAGCAGTCCTCCAGCTTCAGGGCCGCTGCCAGGAAGGTTTACGGCTGTCACGCTGCGAGCTCTGTATTTCTCTCCCCTTCATCTTGCATCATCTGACTTCCCAGTCTCTTAAAGGAAACCAAAATATTTCACCCCAAAATGTGATGTACTTCTTGGACATATTTTGGGATGGCTATTCAGAAGGGTTAGAAATACAAGAATACTGAAAAGCTGTCTTCTGCAGGGGCGGAGATTTGCATCAGTAGGGAGAATCCGCACTGCTGCAAGCGAGGCCCTCCCTTGTCCAGAGCTAGGAAAGAATAACTAAGACACTGACACCTTTTCAAGGTCTGAAAGAAACATTTGCCGTCTATTCTCCCTGAGAGCTGCTATCTACGAGGTTTCATCTACATAACAAGACAACCTTTGCTAGCCAGGCCTCCTCTTCTCCCTCCAGCAACCCCTCCAGCCAGCATCACCTGACGTACGGACCATAACCTGCTTCTGTGATTTTCCCCATATACATAGTAATAAAGTTGTGTGTCTTTTCTGCAATTAAGAGGCCTCTTGTGAGTTGATTTTTCAGCAAAACTTCAGAGGGTGAAGGAGAATTTTCCCTTGGCCCCTACATTTTTGTTCCCCCAAATTTCATATGTTGAGATCTAATCCACAGTGTGATGGTATTTAGAGGTAGGTGTTTGGGAAGTGATTAGGTCATGTGGGTGGCACCCTAATGAATGGAATTAGTGCCCTTATAAGAAGAGGCCAGAGAGCTACTCTGCAGTTTTTCAGCCATGTGAGAAAACAACAAAAAGGTAGCCGTGTGCAGCCTGCAAGAGGGCCTTCACTGGAAAACCCAACCATACTGGAACCCTGGTATTGGACTTCCAGACCCCAGAACTGAGAAATAAATCTCTGTTGCTTATAAGCCACCCAGTCAACGGTACTTTGTTATAGCAGCCTGAACTAAGACAATTACAAATAAAGTTTGTGGGGTTTTTTTTAAAGACGTTATCCATTGCCATCTCAAATTTATTTAAAAATTAAGAAAAACAATTAATTTAAAAATGTCATCATGATAACAATTCCTTGTCTAGATAAAAGAGGCACTGAAGTCTCTTATAACCCACAAACTGTTCCGTGGACTTAAAAATAAAGCTGAAAACTCCCACTATTTTACTGTTCTTCTCTCAGCAGGAGCAAAAGCAAGATGTCCCTTCCCTACAGACCTCAGCATTTTATGAAAAAGACCTTCTCCAAATGGTGTCTGCCTATCCAGGTGCATAACTTGGGAGGAAGCCTAGGTGTTGCTATTGACATCATCTGCTTAAGGTAGTGCACACCATGTGGTCTTTCTTCAGGCAATTTTCAAGTTGTCTTTCCAGATTTCTTACACTAGAAATGCACGCACAACAAAGACAAGGAATGCATTACATCCAGGGAAGGGAACGAAGAGAGAAGGGGTCAGTTCCCTGCAAATCCACTGATGTGAGGTATTCTTCTTGGATGTTCTTTCACCTTATATTTGGTTCATGTTATCCCTTATAGCCTCTGCAAATTCCCCATAGCATTTTGCCCACAAGATCATCACCACACTGCTTGGTTCCCCCTTCCGAGATGACTAGTCAGCCAGTCCATATTTAGCTCCTGTTGTTATTTCTTTTCCAGCCAACTCCTTCATCCCCTGAAGCATTTCTGATGTGGTTCTTGGAACTATCTCCAATATGCTAAGACTGAGCTGCCCCAGGCAAAATGCATTGTCCATCTGTACCAGAAAAATGTTTGTATTGTTTTCCATCAGTCTCTCTCTCTCTCTCCAAAGGAATTGGATAAGAAATCATGCACTATTCCATTGTTGCCGCTGTCCCATAACAAGAATCCTTTGGGTGGTTCTCAATAAGTGAAAATCAAGCCTGAGTTAGAAAAATAAAATTGCATTGCTTTAGTAGCCAAGCCTACACAGTTAAAATACTGTGATGTATATGGGGTATATCTTGGGTTCTTTCTTGCCTCCCCTTGCAGAAAATCCCTTTTTGCTCTAGCAAACCCAGTGTGATGGTCAATTTTAAGCATTAACTCGCCTGGGTTAAGGGATACCCACACACCTGGTAAAATGTTATTTCTAGGTATATCTTTTTATTTTTGAGACAGAGTTTTATGGCAGAGGTGGATTCATGAGGTTTAAGGAAAGAAGCCATCTCTGTATCATAAAAGTGCAAGATGAAGTAGCAAGTGCTCATGTAGAACTGCAGCAAGTTATCAAGAAGATCTAGCTAAGATAATTGATGAAGGTAGCTACACTAAACAACAAATTTTCAACATAGACCAAATAGCCTTATATCGGAAAAATATGCCACCTAAGACTTACATAGCTAGAGAGGAGAGGTCAATGCCTGGCTTCAAAACTTCAAATCACAGGCTGACTCTCTTGTTAGAGGCTAATGAAGCTTGTCACTTTAAGTTGAAGCCAATGCTGATTTGCCATTCTGAAAATCCTAGGGCCCCTAAAAAATATGTTACGTCTGCTCTTCCTGTGCTCTATAAATGAAAGAACAAAGCCTGGATAACAGCACATCTGTTTACAGCATAGTTTACTGAATATTTTAAGCCCACTGTTGAGATCTACTGCTCAAAGAAAAAGAAAAAGATTCCTTTCAAAATATTACCGTCCATTGACAATGCACCTGGTCGTGCAAGAGCTCTGATGGAGAGGCACGTGAGAATTGCTGTTTTCGTGCCTGCTAATACAACATCCATTCTGCAACCTATGGATCAAAAAGTAATGTTGACTTTCAAGTATTATTATTTAAGAAATACATGTTATAAGACTATAGCTGCCATAGATAGCAGTTCTTCTGATGAAACTAGGCAAAGCAAATTGAAAAACTTTCAGAAAGGATTCATTATTCTAGATGCCATTAAGAACATTCATGATTCATGAGAGGAGGTCAAAATATCAAATTAACAGGAGTTTGGAAGAAGTTGATTCCAACCTTCATGGATGACTTTGGTTCAAAACTTCAGTGCAGGAAGTAACTGCAGATGTGGTGGAAACAGCAAGAGAACTAGAATTGCAAGTGCAGCCTGAAAATGTGACCGAATTGCTGCAATCTCATGATAAAACTTGAACAGAAGAGGAGTTACTTATTATGGATGAGCAAAGAAAGTAGTTTCTTGAGATTGAAACTGCTTTTGGTGAAGATGCTGTGAGCATTGTTGGAATGACAAAAAAGTATTTAGAATATAACCTACACTTGGTTGATAAAGCAGCCACAGAGTTTGAGAGGATCGACTCCAATTTTAGAAGAAGTTCTACTATGGGTAAAATGCTATCAAACAGCATCACGTGCTACAAAGAAATCTTTCGTGAAAGCAAGAGTCCATCGATGCAGCGAACTTCATTGTCTTATTTTAAGAAATCGGCACAGCCACCCTAACCTCCAGCAACCACCACCCTGATCAGTCAATAGCCATCAACAATGAGGCAAGACCCTCCACCAGCAAAAAGATTATGACTCCCTGAAGGCTCAAATGATCTTAGGCATTTTTTACCAACAAAGTATCTTTTAATTAAAGTACATACTTTTTTAAAACATAATGCACATTTAATAGACTATAGTATACTGTAGTATATTGTAAACATAACTTTTATATGCACTGAGAAACCAAAAAAATTGTGTAACTTGCTTTATTGCAATATTCACTTTATTGCGATGGTTTGGAATCGAACCCACGGTATCTGCAAGGTATGCCTGTACAATATAAGGTGCAGTAAGAGAAGCTGCATAAGAGAGAAGAAGAATGCTCTGAGAGTTCTAGTGGGGGGAAAAGGTACTTCCATTTTCCATTTTGATAAAGGCTTCACGAAGGAGAATCCACATGACTCGGAAAGATGTGTAGGAATTCAGCATGCGAGGGGAGCAGAGCAGGAGATGTCTAGAGAACGTTTCAGGTGGAAGAAATAGCATCAGCCAAGACACAGAGATGGAGAAGTGAGGCCTTGATTGGAAACCATAACATAGTCAACTTCAATTACACTAAATTATACACGTATTTAAGTAGTGGGAGAAAAAGGAGAGGTGGGTTGTGGTCATATTGTGAAAGCTTTAAATGCTGGAGATGGAAGTTAACTCAATTTAAAAGAGCTGATGAAGTGTTTTGAACGGGGTGAGTTATGATCAGAGTTTTGATCCAAGTCCATTAATCACGTGGTAAACAATAATACTCACATCTTAGGAGGTGATGAGGATTAAATGAGTCCAAATCAGTAAAGCATCTAACTAAATGTAATAGGTGCAAAATTAATTCGAACTCTCTTCTCACTTCTATAGCACTCATTGTTTCTGAATCTGGGTGTCTGTCACCTGCAAAAATGGGCCCAGAGTCTTGTTAAGACTCTGCTGGGCTGTGAATTTCTTTTTTCTTCCCAGAATCCAGTTTAAAAAGGGGTCACCCTGTGACCTGGGTCTGGGAAATCCCCAGGTGGAGGCCAGCTTTTATGACCTCTAGCTATTTACTGGAGTCTGAGAAACTTAGAATTCCACAGCTGAAAGCCAACTAGCCTGGCACTCCCTGCTAAAAGCCACCTGAGGAGAGCCAGCCCTCTCTCTCATCTTTTTTAATATGTCTCTTTAGAGGCTCATTGACTGACTGGCCAGTGTCACTTGGCATTCGGGAAGCATGCCTCCTCCGCCACCCCCTCCACCGCACTGAGCCCAGAGGATGATTTGGGGTTTTGTAGCCTATTATTTTCCCCCCCTCTCCCTTTCTCCTGCTGCTGGGAGGCTTTTCTTTCTGATGAGAACCTTCTAGCAGTTTCATCAGAGCCATTGTTAAGAGAAGGCAGTCTTCTCACAATGGATACCTGACGACTTCCCCCTTTCTGCAGACAAATCAGTCCTTAGAGAGAGGTCTCATTATTGCCCTCGCACCATTATTCTGAACGTATCAGCTCAGGGCCCCTCACGCAGCCCCCCAGGGGAGTGGGAAAGAAAAATTCTGTTTCTTGTCATTTACTTTTTAAAAAAATATGGCTGTGAAAATGTTCTCATGCTTCACTAATGGAATTTGAAGGAGACACAACTGCACTTCTTACCCTCACACAGCCTGGCAAAGTCCTTTACAGATTCAGAGATTAACTGTGCTTTCCTGGAGTCCCTCCTCTCTTGTCCAATGTAGGGTGTATCATCTCCCCAGAAATCAAAATGCGCTGGACTGTATCCCCCTCAAGTATTTCACAGTGTCTTAAAATGGAAAAACTGTCCTTTCTGCCATCCCCTCCTATGTAATTCCCTTTTCTTTGGTTTTCATACCTCTGCTCACTCAAAACTTCCTGAAGTCAATTGTGGTTCAGGCACTGTGATAGGCACAGTGGTGGAATGAATTACTTCTCAGCCTTCTTTGTCTCACGTTCCTTTATGTCTGAGATCAAAGACAGGCACTTGCTTTATAAAAGACCAAATCCTTCCCAAGGCCTAGGAAAGTTTCTCCCAGTAGCAGCCCCACCCGATTTGCTTGTGATGTCCTCCAAGTAACAGACACTCAGTCAGAGTAATTACTCCATTTAAAGGTACTCACTGGGGAATATTTAAATCTCAATTTCCTAACCCAAATCCCTGCAAATTTCAAGGCTAAACTCCAATGAATTAGTTTCGTACTCAATCTTTGGCTGCCTCTTGGAAAAGAGGAAATAGGTAAACTGTTTCAAGTCAAACTGGGGGAAGTGAACATACAGATACTCTTCTGTAAAGAGGAAAATATGTACTGGCCAGATAGAAAGGAAAGGTTGAGGTTTTCCACTCATGGGCAAGAAAAAAAGAGAAGAAAGAGATTTAGTGTTGTATCTAAATCATTTGTTGGAGGAAAAGCAAATATTACAGGTTTCTATAATATTGACCTCTAAAGCAAAGGAGCTGAAGGATAATGAGACACTTTTAAACACAGTGTTAAAGGCATTGGTTTTGGTAGATGAACGTGGAAAGCCAAATGGTTTTAATAGCATAGCCATAGGCCTCCTTTTGCTTCCCTGTATCCTTGTCATCCTAGAGAATTAGGCAGAGCCGACTCCTAACCGCCCCTGCCAAGGAAAGGGCATATGCTTAAGACTCCAAGGCCTTCTCTGAAGGAATCGGAGCTTTGCCTGGTGAATTTCTTCTTTCTAACTATTGAATTCAGTTAGTGGCATCTCTATTCATACTGAGAGTCTTCTCTTCTTCCTTCTTTATTCTTGGCTACGTTTCAATGATTTGGGCTCATCGAATAACTGATGCTTTGCTTTGGTCCTGTTCAAGGCTAACATTGAGGCTTAACATTAAGGGAAGAACTAAGTGCCAGGATTTTTCTTTAACCACGTGGGCCATTTCATAGGAGGCTCACGTAGATTCACTAGATATAAGTAAAACAAAAGCAAGCCTCAGTGCCACCCCTAATCTCCTATTCCCCATAGGGAGGGAAGAGCAGCTTCCCTGGTCCAAGGTTATGGCTCTCGCAGCACCAGACAGTGCAAGGACCATGCTAAGAGTGAAGGTGAACAGACATTGTCCCAGTAGCCTCTGAATTCTGAAAAAGCACTGAACCCTTTTTTGGTCAGGGAGCATCGACAGCTCTGTTCGCTGGTTCCAGCATGGACAGGTGTATTAGGATGCCCCAGAGAGAAGTGGCTGCCTGGAAGTGATGGTGGCCCTTAGGAGGTGTGGGAAGATATTCAAGTGCTGAGAATCCATGCTAAGTATGTGCTGTTCTTTCCCTAAAGCCAGCCACATCTTTCCAAATCAAATAGAGCATTTGCACCTAAATTCAAATAACAACACTAGTACAGTTGAATCACTTTGTGCCTCAATTCCTTCGTTTAAAATATTGATCAGAATAGTACCTTTTTCTTAAGGTTACTATCATGATTAAATGAGATTATCTAGCTAAGCACTTAGAATACTGCTTGAGTAAGAACTCATTAAATGGTACCTACTATTATTGTTGTTCCTATTGTTATACGTTAAAATCTACAAGCTTTAACCTATTTAAGGGAGAAGCTGGTGTCCAATTAGAAAAAGGGTAATTTCAAGGCCCAGTTCTCACCAAAAAGGGAAAGTTTTATGGGGCACCCTTATCAATACACATCCAAATAAGTGAGACAATGCAATATTATATCTTATTTTAGCAGGATGTTCTCCTCAAGTCTGTTTCACTTTGGCTTAAACATATACTAATTTACAATCCCAATGAGAAAATAGTGAGTGGATTGCAGAGAAAGTGGAATACAGTTTCCACAGCCCAGAAGAATATTCTTGATGATAACTAGAAGTTATTGAAAAAATTAAAATATGACTATCCACAAGTTACATATCAATAGTCAAAAGTGAATGTATTGTCCTCATTCAGATTAATAGTGGTCAAAATTACTCAGCAGGGTAATGGAATAGCAGAGATCAGATGCTGAGATTCTCTGGTCCCAGGAGAGCAGGATTTCCACGGACAGGGTGCAGACAGAGAGTCTCCATAGCACAGATAATGGTGACATTTACCACATCTGGCAACTGGAGCACAGTCCTGTAATGGGCATGGAAATGACTTAACTATAACTAACTCATTAGCTGCACGTTTTAAGAATTCCAGTGCGAGAGGCCAGGTGCGGTGGCTCATGCCTGTAATCCTAGCTCTCTGGGAGGCCGAGGCGGGCGGATTGTTTGAACTCAGGAGTTCGAAACCAGCCTGAGCAAGAGCGAGACCCCCGTCTCTACTAAAAATAGAAAGAAATTAATTGGACAACTAAAAATATATAGAAAAAATTAGCCGGGCATGGTGGCGCATGCCTGTAGTCCCAGCTACTTGGGAGGCTGAGGCAGTAGGATTGCTTGAGCCCAGGAGTTTGAGGTTGCTGTGAGCTAGGCTGACGCCACGGCACTCTAACCTGGGCAACACAGTGAGACTCTGTCTCAAAAAAAAAAAAAAAAAAAAAATTCCAGTGCAAGAACCGCCCACCTGTAAAGACAGTAGTGATGGTTACACAGCATTTTTAAGATATTTGACGCCCATGCATTATACCCTTACAGATGGTTAAAATGACAGATACGTTATGTCTACTCTACCACAATAAAAAATAAAGTTAAAAATAAAAAATGAATAGATAAAAGTAAGAATCTCCCATTTTGAGCCCAGAAGATATGACATCATAACTCATCTACCCACCAAATGGTGGGACAAAACAGGTAGGAAATCCGCTGGCGAGAAAGTTGACTAGAGAAGGAAGTTGGCCTATGAGTCGTGTCTAATTTCAAAGGGTATCAATTGCTCTTCAGGTTATATATGGCCCCTGACGTATGTGGAGAATGGAAAATTAACGGTCAGAAAATAAAAAGTTTCCATAGTTTAGCAAAGCAGCCAAGAGGGTAAAATAGACTCTGATTGCAAAATGTTAGAAATCTATCCGATTAAAATAAGCCCTCACTTTGAGGCCCAATTTCTTGGGCCACATTTTCCAATATATGGTTGAGGTTGGGTGGGGCCTCCAGTCCAGGTTTCTGAGACTTCAAGACTTCTTTTAGGAAAGCCTTTAATCCCTCTTTTCAGTAAGGCTGGTCTTGCCAGAAATGGCAAGCTTGACCTGACTCCCGTCTTTGGCGCTGCTCACAACATGAGTGGTGACTATGTCACTGCGCTTGTAGGGGGCAATTTCCTGCACGATGCCTAATGCGCCTTCTAGTGGCATCTATGGAGAAAGGAAGGGGGCCAGGGCTGCTGAAAGCCCAACCTCCAGCGTTTCCCTTCATCGGACTCCTTGGTCCAGAGAGAGCTCCCTCAGGGGTCATTGCAGAGTGGAGTCCTTGGTACCCTATGTATCAGAATATAAGCCCAAGAATTCAGGGCACTTAACTAGAGCTTCGTATGTCTCTTCGTTTATTTTTCAGTGGAGTTCAACAGCACACATTCAATAGAAATTCTAGACACTATTCTGGACATACAGGTCTCCAGGGTATAGAGGCAAACTAGATGCTAACAGTAACAGTGGCAGAAACTGGTCATGGCTCACCAGCCACGTTTCTTCTCCCTAAGCCTGTGACCAGATGCTATGTCCCAGCCAGACCTGCATTAGCTCTGACCGGTAACTGGGCTCTAACCCATGCACTGGTGAAGAAACAATGAATGGCACTTTAGGCTCATAAAAACTCTCACAATTGATCCTCCATTCTTTTTTTTTTTCCATAGGCTAGCTGAATGAAGATCTCAAGTCCCTAGAAGACAATGGAATCATAATATGGGACACCACCCAGGGAGAAATGTGTACTTTGGTTTATGACATAAGTGAGAAATCAACTTTTATGATATTAAGGCACTGAGATTTTGAACTTGTTTATTACAGCAGCAAGCATTACTTGGTCTAACTAGTACAGTGACTCTTGTTCTACTTTCAACATAGCACACTAATAAAAGAGGCAGTGATGCATATGATAATAAAAAAAGAAGATAATAAGGAGGAAAAGTCATATATGTTTTCGTTAAAAAAACCATCCCTTGATTAATGATACAGCAAGCTTCTGGTAAGCTGGCCATACTAGAAATGATTGTTAAGTGAATCTATTTTGGTAATGATAACCATTGTAAAACCAGTTATAATTTTTTCCGAAAAAAAAATCCTCATATATGATAAAATTACGGGTTTAAGGATATAACAAATCTTTTTTGAATCAAATTTATAAAAGGAAAGCTGAATAATCTATCACAATGATACAGTATCATAAACCATATAGAAATTATGAATAACATTGTACAACATTCTAGATTACAAAAGAAGTATCTGCATTATATGTATATCAATTGGTAAACATTATTCAGCTGCCAGAATTTCACTCTAACAACCTCACCAGGGAGGTTCTGTTCTACTGTCCAATAGGGACAATGAGAAAACATCACTGACTGTCTGGCAGGGATGCTCTGGTGGGCTTGCCTGCCCTGGTGGGTATAGGCTAAAGGACTTCTGAGACCTCTTTAAACTCCGAGAACTTGTGTCTTAGGGAAGGAGACAAATGATCTCCAAATTCCTTAAGCTTTACGAGTGCCATATTTGGGATTCTTGGAGTGATTTTGTGACTTAGTTTGTGAAAATTCCTAATTCTAAACTCTAAATAAAAAAAGCTAAAAAAAATAAAATAAAAATCCATATTCGCATTTGATGAGGTCTTCCTAGAAATTTCCCTGATGCTCTTTTGGAATATAAAATTATACTGACTTTGCATTACCTGAGTTCTTACTAACTCAGGGATAGAGGGAGGGTGGGAAGAATGTGGATTCTTTAATCCTAAAGAGCTACCAGCATTTCAAAAGCAGAAAAGTCATCCTGCAACTTCCCTGTATATTTGGGAGGGGAAAATGAGTTGGAAATAAAATAAATGGTTAAGAACTAGTGTTAATTGAAGATCAATCAGAAGTTAACCTACATTATATCTGAAATTATAGTGCTAATTGATGGAATGCTAGGATGCAATTTAAAAGCAGATGGTTCACACACGGATTTTCACAACTCAAGTAACAGAAAAGATTAGATATCCTGCCATATTTGTTTACTCCTTCAATATCCAGGAATGGGCTCCTTCAAAACCACACACGAAAGAAGGAAACTTCCTCTTTAGTTTTATTGGTTTAATTTCACCGGGAGCCTATCGGGAGCCTATGCTTGGGACGGAGGTAGGCTAGGGGCAGGGTGTGAGCAGTGAGTAGATATATACACATTACCAAACATAAATTGCCAGTAAGCGTTCTGTTTAACTGCTGTTGCACTTGAAATCTCTGTTCCCAGCAAGGAGAAATTTGCAGGCTGGTCGCATTCATCACCTGTAAAAGCCCTGGATTTTCTGCTGCTGTTGTGTTTGGTGGCTTGTTTTAATTAGGGACCAGGAAATTGATCAGTTTTAGCCTACCAAGCACGAATTCCGGCCTAGGTTCTTATTCCTTTCGCCACCATTTTTGGAATTAATTTCTACGATTCTTCAGCTGCATCAGCATTTTGACCCTCGGTTCACATGAATCCAAAACAGTTGGTTGCATTGGTCAATACGAGCAAGAAAATTCTTGAAATAAAGTCAAGAAAATCACTGTTTCAGTCAAAACTTTGATCTAAATGTAATAAGAAGAGCCTAAAGTCCACCCTTTTAATGAGAAGCAAAGGGCTGTGAAGAGATTTTACTCTAAGGCAAAATATAAGAGAAGACAAATGTTTTAAAAATGTCACTATCTGAACAATCCAAAGAGCCTATGGCACAATTTCCATGTGCGTCCTTTTAACAGTGAACGAATTTAGCATTCCGTGAACACTTGCCTGTATTTCTGCTCTCCACCCCAATACACACACACAAAACAAGACAAAGCACTAGTTTTAGATGCAAAGATTGCACTCCTCCTTAACAGATACATTCATTGTTTAACAGAACCTATTTTGGGGGAAGCGAATCCTTTAGTTCTTAAGATGGTATCAAATGTAACATTGACTTCCATTTCAGAAAACACCGGTACACACGTGGCTTAGAATTGAAAACAAGACAAAGGAGAGGGGAAGGAAAAGAAGCTTTAAAAGGAAAAGATGTCTCCAGATGATGAAAGGAATATTTTGCAATGATTGAACGATAAAAATAAAACCTATATTACCTACAAAGCACAACCAAACACAACCTGGTTCTTTAGGAAGTCTATCTGACTACAGACATATGTGAATGAATATGGAATAAGTTAGCGACGCTTCCGTTACTACCGTCGTATTAGAGAGAACCACGGAGGGGGTCTGAGGGAGGGACCTGGGATCTGGTCTCGGCACCCTCCAGTCGTATGTGACATTGACCAAGCCCCTCTCCCTCTCTGGGTCTCAGCTTCCTCATCTTTAGAATAAGGGGATTCATTCAGATCACAGTTACCCAATGAATTTGCCAGAACTCTAGTTCCATAGCCTAGTGAGAGTATAAAGTTAAAAAATAAAAAAATACTAAATTAAATTCAATTAAAAGATTCTATAATCAATAAATTAGGAAAACATTGGGTTACACAAAATCAAGTAGGTGTCTTTACTGCGGAACCTCTTGGTACTCGGTATCATACAGTGCTGATATTTTCTTCATGGTACATACTGATGTCCTATTTATTTATTTATCGCGTATCACTGACCCACCCTCTTTGACTGATTAGGAGCTCAGCTCCACAGGAGCTGGGGCCTTGTTTGCCTTGAAGGACAGTGGAATGTTGACTAGGGCCAGTTTTGAGGGTGTGCGACCTCTGCAGTTGCCCAGGTCTCTATGCTCAGAAGGTCCCCACCCTTGGTTTAAAGTTCTTCTGTTGCCATCTTGAAATTCTGAATTAATTTTGAACAAGGGACACCAAATTTTCATTCGTCATTGGGCCCTCGTAAATTATAGGCCATCTTGGTGTTAACTAGAGACAGATCACCTGGCTTCGAAGCCTAGTTCTGCCACTTACGACTTTTTGGCTTTGGGCAAGTTAGTTTTACCTCTGTGACCCTCTGTCTCCTCATCTGTTTAGAGGGGCTGATAATGATAGTACATGCTCTTAGGGTCGTTGCAAAGTTTAAATGAG
Organism: Propithecus coquereli; assembly: GCF_000956105.1. Classification (NCBI taxonomy): domain Eukaryota; kingdom Metazoa; phylum Chordata; class Mammalia; order Primates; family Indriidae; genus Propithecus; species Propithecus coquereli. The sequence goes on along the minus strand of NW_012137080.1, from coordinate 5,922,177 downwards.
TTAGTATAAGCAGAACACTTTGAATAGGGTCTGGTACATTGAAAGTGCCATGTACGCATTGGATATCACAGTCAATCACCCAGTACCAGAATAATGTCTGGCCTGGGGTAGCACTCCATAAATATTTATCAAATTAATGAGTACATATGCCACAGCACTCATAAAAAATCTTTCCCAAAGGAAAATACAATATGTATGTGACTGTTGAGTCATTTGACTTCAGAAACTACTCTCACAAAATCCAAAGTTATACAATGAAAGTTTCTTTTCCGATCCTTTCTGCTAATTGTGATATCGGTTTTCATCCATGGTTCCTATGGAGCTTTGTAACTCCCACAGTCCTTGTTATGATGCTGGGGCACTTTAGGCCTCTGGAACAGATCTCAGGAGATAGAATTTCTCTCTCTGACCTTCTTCTGTCCTCCTTTTGCCCTTAGACAGGACTCGAATCTGATTGTGGGTCAAAAGACCCTCATCCCAGAGAGGGTCCTGCCCCATACCCTAGAGGAAGGAATGTTGCCCAGGGAGACCAGGAAGAATCTGAACAATCAGGCCTTGCTTGGTCTAGATCATGTACTTTTTGTCCAATCACATTTCTACATGGTTGTCAATCATGCCTATGTAATGAAGCCTCCATAAAAACCCAAGAGGACTGGGTTCGGGGAGCTTCCGGACAGCTGTACACGAGGAGGACCTGGAGGGTGGCGCATACAGGCAGGGTGTGGAAGCTCTGTGCCCCTTCCCCCATACCTTGCCCTATGCATCTCTTCATCTGTATCCTTTGTAATATCCATTATAACAAATTGGTAAATGTAAGTGTTTCCCTGAGTTCTGTGAGCCACTCTAGCAAACTAACTGAACCCAAAGAGGGAGGAGGTCATGGTACTGAGTCAGCAATTTAGTTCTCGGTTGTTGGTGTGCTCTTGGCCAAAGAATGACCAGACACAATGAAAGCAAAGTAAGCATGAAAACGAGGTTTATTGAGGAAGAGCAAGATAGGTTGATAGAGCAAGAACAAGATATGTTCACCACAGATGACAAACCGGCCCCCTGTTGTAACAAGAAGCTCTAGTTATGGTCTGGGGTCCTGTTTTATACTGTCCAGATTGGGCCCTCCTCATGGTTCAGATCACCATGAACCACTCTGATGGACAATTAATGGAATCATAATTAGCCTTGGGTTACTCTAGGTCACTTTCCAGATCCTATTGTGCCTGGGCTGCCTGGCCCCATGGCTGAGGAATTCCCTGCATTCTTTCCCAGACTGGCAGGGTGTTCCTCCTGCCCCCCAGAGTGTGGCAATTGCTCTGGGCAGGATTAAGGTGGGGCAGCACAAAGATAGGGTACCTGCCCTTGTCCTTCTTCTCAGGTGGGGCCATTGCTTGAGGCAGCACTAAGGTGAGGTGCCCACCTTTGTCCTTAGGATAGCTGGAGGTTCCTCAATATCTACCTAACAATGGGAAGCCCAACTTGAAGCTGGTGCATTAGAAGCTCCAGAGGCCTGGACTTGTGACTGATGTCTAAGGGGAGGGGACATCTTGGGGACAGAGTCCCTACCTTGTGGGATCTGACATTATCTCCAGGTAGATAGTGTCAGAGTTGAATTAGAGGATGCTCAGCTGGTGTCTGCTGCTTGGTATGTGGGTGAAAACTCCACATTTGGTCACAGAAATCCTATTCTGTGTTGATTATTGTGGAGTTTAAAGGAAAGCACAATCTGAGGAGTGTTTTTCCCAAAGGACTAACCATCCCACAACACTCTTTGGAGATAACCTATGCTATCCGTTTCTTAAATACATTTCAAATATTTTATGCAAAAACAAGCAAATACATTTTTTTTTTTTTTGCATTTTTACACAAAAGGTAGCATATAGAGCAAAACATATATATGGTATATATGTGTGTGTGTATAGTACTGTTGGGGCTCAGGAAATTATATCCCAAAATATGGCACTTTGACACCCTGAACTAAAGAAGTGGCCTCAAGGTGTCTGACTTCCCCACCCCCACCCAGTCTCATCTCAATGATTATCCTTCTATCCTCGGAAGCACCAGGAAGGAATTCTTTGGAATATCCTTATCTGACAAAAAAAACTTCTTTCCAAAAGAAATACAATTATCTTAAAACCCCTCCCTAGGAATCTCATCTAATGACCAGGAAAGGTTAGAAGAGACAGGAGTTTTCACCATGCCCCAACAGACCTTTCCATCTAATCTTCTGAGGGCAGCTCGGTGAGATTATCTAGAAGACTACATCTGCACAATCAGATAATCTTTGTTTGCAATGCAGTTCTACCTCTCACCTTTCCATAACTAACTTGCCCAAAAGCTATTCTTTCTCCTTCAATCATTTACAAACTATTTTCTGTTCTTCAGGATCATTTATTTACAGCTCCCACTCCTCCTTCTTTCCAGTGAAGAGGGTGTTTAAACATGAACCTTCTGGCCCTTCTTTGAGTTTTCACTCTCTTTCCTTCCCTAAGGTAGATATGTATGTTTTTCACTTAGTATATCTTGGAGAAAGAGTTCTAAGAGCCCTAATAATGTATTTATGAATACATTGTATTACGTTCTTTTGTAGATGTACCGCAATTTATTTAAGAAATCACCCGCTAGAAAATATTCAGATTGTTAGTATAGGGGCCAAGGCCCTTGGCCCACTGAAGGTTTGCTGAAAAATCAACTCACAAAAAAGCGTATTAATAAAAGAAAAGGCATATAATTTTATTTAACTGTGTGTATGGGGAGAATCACAAAATGATTACCCAATATCTCAATGGTTTACAAATGCATATATACGCTACTTCTGAAGCTGGCCTCACAGGGTTAACAAGAATTCTGGACAGAAATATAGTTATAATTAAGCATTAATAAGGTGGCACTTTGGCCTTGTCACTAAAAGTCACGTAGCACTAGGTACTGACCATTAGCATCCCCATTGTTCCTATAGACAGGATTTCTGATTTTGGAATCATGGGGCTTCTGTTTAAGAATCAATTTGCATCCCCACTGCTCTCATAGATAGGAGCTCTGACTTCAGAATAGTTTTTGATTAAGAACTGTTTAAGATGTTTTTCATACCCTAAATTCCAGCAGAACAGCTGGAAGACCCCACAGAGAAGCAGAATCAGCATGAGCATGGAATTTCTTCATCCCCCTGTCCCATGACTCCACCCTGCACTCTTTGACCAGTCGATGATCTCCATACTTCAGTCCATTCCAAAACCCTGAAAGTCCCTATCCCCAAACTCCTCAAGAGATGGATTTCAGCTTTCCTCTTGTCTCCTCATTTGGCAGCCCTACAATTAAACCTCTTTCTCTGCTGCAACCCTGTGTCTCAGTGCATTGACGTGCTGCGTGCACCAGCCAATGAACCTATTACGGTTACACTTCTTAGGGGAAAGGGAAATGGGGAAGTTTGGATGATTTTAGGGGGAGAGTGGATGATTTTTAGAGGAGTTCAATGGGCTTGAAGAAGATATGATGGTCTGGGGCAAAGTGTACTGGGCCCACAGAGCAGCAACAGTTTGTGACAAAAGTCTGTCCGGGTTTGTTGTCATTTATTCTTCTTTCCCATAATATGGATTCAATTCATGAAAACTCAGGGAAGGGACTGGAGGTAATTGTTTTCTCCCTTGGCAGGTTCAGACTTTAGGCAGATAAGGGAGAGGTAGAGGATTGGGAGATGCTGGGAGTCGGGGTGGCATGGGGTGGATGGTAATTGTTCTCCTTGGCGAGTCTGTCCAGTCTTAATGTAGATAGGAGAAAAGTCTCTCCCAACACCTAATGTTCTCTAAAGGCCTTTAATTCAAAAGTACTCATTTTACCAGGGAGCCATATCTTGGGGTGAAATTCCCTGTGTTCCTTCATTACCAATCTTTTGATAAGGACAGTGTTACCATAGAGATGTATCATTTATGTGAACACAGCTGTAGAATTCTTAGAAGTAGAATTGCAGAATCAAAATATATATATATGTTTGTAATTTTGATATGTTTTTGGCAAATTGCTTAGCAACACTGTATGATGGAGCTAACAGATTCCTACTCATACAGTGTGTCCTCAAACTCTTGAACAAATATTTGAAACAAACACCAAGTTAGTTTTAACTTGAATTTATCTTATTATAAATAAAACCCTGGCTATCTTTTCCTATGTTCAAGGGAGTCATTTGTATTTCTTTCCCTTCTCTCTTCATATCCTGTATATAGTTTTATATGAAGTTGAACTATTTAAAAGTAAATTGTGACTTTATTATTAAACTATAAGAATTTTTTATATACTTAAGAAACAAACCTTTGTGGTTTAAATTGAGAATAGTCTATCAGCTTATTTTTTTTTGTCATGGTTTATTACATGTACAAATTTCCATTTTCATGAAGTCAAATTAGGAGTCCTCACTTATAACCATTTTGCTATTTTGCTTACTTGAGCTTGTCGTGTTGGATGTGCTAAAAAGTCTCATGTAAAGTCACCTTACTCTTATGAATTAGATATCTTTCTTCTCCCCAGTTTACAAATGAGAAAAACCAAGTTCAAAGGGTGTAAGTAACTGTTTATGCAGTAAGTAAATGGCAGAGCTAAGAGTGAAACCCAGGTCTGTCTGATTAGAGTCCATGCTTTCAGCCTCTGTTGTATGGCTTCTCAAATACCTGTGGGGCTTATGAGAGTTGAGCTTGCCTTTATTTCTATATTCTCATAGTACCTAACACAAGCCTAGGCACATAGATTTGCACTGATTGATGGACTATTTTCCTTTTACTTCTCCTCTCTCTCTCCTTCCTTTCTCTTTTTCTTTTTCTTTTTAATGTAGCTCTTGTGGGTAGCTCTTGCTAACTTCCTTTCAGCCTCTTATATTGATTTTTAGGAAATCCACAAAGTCCCCCGATAAGAGAGAATACACAGGAAGACAAACATCAGACACAAAATAGCTAAAGGACATTTTCTTTTAGAATAGTCTAGAGTGGCTTCATTTGGCCAGATAAATGTTTTCACTTTAATGGGAAGCAAAGATGCTAGCTACATACAGACACCCAGGTCCTCAAATAATCACAAGTTTACCTCTGGAAAGCCAAAGGCCAAGCAGGGTCACTTCTCAACCACAAGGAGGTGTGATCTGGGGATCACATTTCATGGGAGTTGGTGCTGGGGCACAGAAAATGACACCTCAAAATATCATGCTTTGGGACACTGAGTGCTTTGAATTTAAAAATATCGAAAGGCCACAGAACCAAGGTCTCTCTCTGACACTCCCCTTCCCCATCTTCTTTCTTTCCCAAAGCACCAGGAAGGACTTTCTCTGGAATTTTCTCATCTGAGAAAGCTTCTTTCCAAAAACAACAACAAAAAAAGCAATGGTCTTAAGTTCCCCTTCCTAGGAATCTCGTCAAATATCCTGGAAAGAAAGTTTAGCCACCAGAGAAGAGAAGACACTAGGAGTTGTCACCACGCCCAGACTTTTCATCTATTCTTCCGAGGAAGATTACCCAGTAGGCTTTATCTGCATACTAAGACCATGTTTGTTTACAGTGAAGTTCCCGCTTACCTTCCCGCTACCTCCCAGAGAACTCAGAGGAACTTTGTCCCAGGCCATTGTTCTTTAGGCTCATTCTCTTCCCCTGAAAATCATTGACTGCTACAACCCCACCTCCCCGTCCCCTATGAAGAAGTGTATACAAGCATTTGGACCTCATTGAGTTATAGGGTAATCATTCTGCAATTCCCCCTTGCTTATGCATGTTAAATAAAGTAAATAAATTGATTAATAAAGTAAAGAGGAAACTTTCTCTCTTTGATCCTCCATTAGTGACCCCTCAGCTATCAGGCATCCCATCCCTGGTAGCCCATTTCCAGGACAGCAAGCATGTGACTTCCTATCTGTATCTCAGAAAGCCTCCCCCACCCTGGGCACTTCCCACAGCTGCCTGTATTTCTCCATCACTCCACGGAGCCTCCGAGAAGCAGCCGCGGTGCACTGTGCCCATGAGATTAGCAAGTGAGTAAAGGGCACTCGGACAAGCTACCACCCTGCGCTGCTCCCCACCGTCAATTAAAAATGGAAGTACAAAAATCAGATCAGTTAAGGTTTTACTTAGATTTGGCCTGAACAACAAGTCTATTTGCTTAGACAGCATGCCATAGAGAAGCAAGGCACCAGCTCCTGCTGCATCTCTGCTTGATGTTTCATTTAATAAAAGAAAAAAACTAAAAAGCCAAAAAAACAAATGTGAATGTTCTGCACTCCCTTTAAAAAAAATGGACCTGACAGTTTCTGAAAGCTAGTCTCTTGTACAACCTGGTATTCTCTTATCTTTCCTCCTCCGTGCCTCAGACAACTCAAGTCCAGCTCTCTCTTCTCCTTGCCCCAAGCCCTTTGTCACTCCTTCCTCCTCCGGATGCCATAGAGACCCTGTAGAGCAGCAGTCCCCAAACCGATTGGTTTCATGGAAGACTATTTTTCATGGATCGGGGAGGGGGAGATGGTTTCAGGATGATTTAAGTGCATTACATTTATTGTGCACTTTATTTCTATTATTATTACATTGTAATATGTAATGAAATAATTATACAACTCACCCTAATGCAGTGGGAGCCCTTAGCTTGTTTTCCTGCAACTAGGCAGTCCCATCTGGGGGTGACGGGAGACGGTGACACCCAAAGTGTGTTGCTTATGTCCAGTCTACTTCATAATCTCGTTTTGGTTGTTGTCACTGCAGAAAACTCTGCTTCACAAAGATAGGATGTTCGAAATGGAAGCAGTCTTTTTAGTGCTCTTGTGGCAATCTCAGGATATTCCCCCTTGACTTTAATCCAGAACGTATGGAGATTTGAAGTTGTCTCATACAAACTTGTAAGGCCGCCATCATTTGTGATCTCAAACAGTTGATCCTCTTCTAGCATAGACAAAGTCGATTCACCTGGCTTATTCACTAATGGGTCACAGATCCATTCCTTCCCAATGTGGGGGTCTTTTGTGGTTGGGAAGTGATGCTCAGACTCTTTTGAAAGCTGAGATAGGTGATCATGCCCCATATGGGAGAAAGAAAGGCCCTGGCTCAGTCTTTTTCAAAATCTCTGCTAATATTTGAAACATGTCAAAACTCTCAATGTTCGCTCATTGCCCCCATAATTCCAGTTTGGCTACGAATGCAGGCGTTTTACCTGCTGACTTGAACACAGTTGTCGTTCTCCCCTGAAGTGACAGATTGAGTTCATCGAGAAGGTTGAATATACCACACAAGTAAGCAAGTTTTTTGACCCATTCTGTGCCACTGAAATGTGCTGCCAGTGGTGACTATTTTTCTAAAAGAAATCTCTGGAGTGGCTCTTGTAACTCAAAAACTCTAGTCAGTGATCTCCCTTTAGAAAACCATCTCACTTCTGTTTTTATAAGAGAAAATGCATGTGCTCTGAGTTCCTCTCCTCGCAGAGCTGCGCGAACAGACGTGAGTTAAGGGCATGTGCTTTAATGTGGTTGCTAATTTTAATCACATCCTGCAAAAAGTTATTTAGTTCAGGTGACATTTTTTGGCTGGTCAGCATTTCTCTATGGGTGACACAGTGCATAGACTCACATTCAGAAGCGACCTCCTTGACCCGAGTAGTGAAACCAGAAAGCTGTTCAGTCATGGCAGCCACTCTGTCCATGCAAATAATGACACAAAATGACCAATTCAGTTTTCCTGACATGCAATCATTCAGAGACTTGAATAGTTCTGCAGCTGTGGTATTGCTTGGCAACAAAAGTGCACATAACATATCCTCATGCACATCCTCCTGAAAAATACATCACACAAAAACAAGCATTGTTGCCTTGTTGTCAACATCGGTAGATTCGTCAACCTGGATTGCATACTATGGCGACTCATTAATCCTTTCTACCAATTGTGCCTCGATATCGTCTGCTAGTTCATCAATTTGTCTAGTTATGGTGCTAGCAGAAAGAGGAACACGTGCCACCTTTTGAACTGTAGCCTCTCCTAAAAGTTCACGGCAAATGTCCTTAGCAGCAGGCAGGATCAACTCTTCACCAACAGTAGAGGGTTTCTTAGCTTCAGCAATGCAGTTACCCACTAAGAATGATGTTCTCAGTGCAGACACGTTTGATGAAGTGGTGGCCTTCAATAATTGCCTCTGTTCTTCATGTTCATGTTTTCTTCTTTTGAAAAACTCTAAAGACTTATCTTTTAATGCAGAGTGCTTGGTCTGCATGTGGCGAAGCAGTTTTGAAGGTTTTATGGCTTCATTGGATAGCCAGTTGCCATGCATTATACAAAGTGGGCTTGGAGAATGTGAATCACCTGTTGCAATGAACCCGTAACTTAAGTGGGACTCTTGGTATTTTCTTTTAAATTCAGCTTTTGTTTTTTGGCCGTCTTAGAGTCTCCTGGTGTCTCATCAATGAGTCTTTCCCCCTTTTCAAAGAAGCTCTCCAGCAACGTTTGTTTTTTTACTCATTTTTGCGAGGGTTGGCTTGTGGGTTTACAAAACTGTGACTGAGACAAGTGCTCACTGCAGGAAAGAGGCACACACAGAAATAGTAAATAAATAATGGGTGGGCCACATGCAGACTAAAATAAGTATCAGATTCTGACTTAAAGCCGCCACCAGACACAGGTATATAATTGAAGTACATCAACTGACTTGCCACCATAAAGCCTGCCACCAGATGCAGCTTAATTGTCACCTGCCACTCACTGATAGGGTTTTGATACAAGTCTGCAAGCAATTGATTTATTTGGTCTCTGTGCAATCAAACCTCTCTGCTAATGATAATCTGTATTTACAGCTGCTCCTCAGTGCTAGCATCACCACCTCAGCTCCACCTCAGATCATCAGGCATTAGATTCTTATAAGAAGCGTACAGTCTAGATACTCGCATGCGCAGTTTGCAGTAGGGATCACGCTCCTATGAGAATCTAATGCCGCCACCACCGATCTGACAGGAGGCGGAGCTTATGCAGTGATGCCGGGATGGGAAGCAGCTGTGAATACAGATGAAGCTTCACTGCTGGCCCTCTGCTAGCCTCCTGCTGTGCAGCCTGGGGGTTGGGGATCCCCGCTGTAGAGCACAGGTTCCCCACCTGTGGGCTTGAGAAACACTTAGGAAGTGAATCTCCAGACCTCAGTGGAAAGCTACTAGATCAGAACATTAGGAGGGGGAAGGGGTTGAGGGGGTTCACAAATTTGTTTGTTGTTTTGTTTTGTTTTGTTGTTTGTTTGGCTTGCTTTGGTTTGGCTCGGTTTTATTTCAAAAATCAATCAAAAACGACCATTCTGGAAACCACTGCTATAGAAAACTTCTGTTGTGAGATAAGCAATTGAATTAGGCTATTTTTAAGGTTCTTTTCGACACTAAGATTCTGGTTTTTGGTGGTTGATACAAGAAAGACAAAGTCCGTAAGGTGCAAAGAGTGAGGTATGTGCAACCCATATTTGGATCTTGTGCCCAGCACATACTGTGTGACTTTCACAAAACTTCCAAATCTCTTGAATCCTCTATTTCTCCATCTGCAAAATGGGAGTAGTAACTATCCTCACCTCATAAGATCATTATAAAATTTACCTGAGATAGGCCTAGTACGTAGTAAGTACTCAATAAATGTTAGCTCTTATGAGCGATTCCACAAATTGCACTTGGACCTTGATACTCATGGGGGATTGGTTCCCACAAATACCAAAATCCACAGATGCTCAGGTCACGTATATAAAATGGCATAGTATTTGCAAGTAACCTACACACATTCTCCCTCTAAATCACCTCTAGGTTATTTATAATACCTAATGTAATATAAATGCTGTGTAAATAGTTATTATAATGTATTGTTTTTATTTGTATCATTTTTATTGATGTATTGTTATTTTTTTTTTCTTTTGAATATTCTTGATCTACAGTCAGTTGAATCTGAGGATGCGAAATCTGCAGATATGGAGGGCTGACTGTACATAAGTTATTAATTTAAAAGGATTTTTTAAAATTTAAGCAAATGCTGTATCTGTATTTGTTGGTTTTGTTTGTTTGTTCATTTTTTTGTCTTTCAATGGTGAACTGCTCTTACTCACAATACTTCTGACACCAAACGTGTGTTTTTTTGTTTTTTTGTTTTTTTCTCACACCAACCAATTCTCTAACTCTCTGGATACGAACTGGGTGTCCTCCAATCCAATTCGATTCTGACATTAACTACCCATAGTTGGGTGATTTGCTAGAATGGCTCACAAAACTCAGGGAAACATTTACTCACACTGCCCGGTTTATTATAAAAGATACAAATGAACAGCCAAATAAAGAGGTACATAGGGCGGCGTCAGGCGAGGGTCCCCAGCACAGGAGCTTCTGCCCCCGTGGAGTTGGGGAGCACCACCCTCCCAGCATGTTGATGGATGTGTTCATCAATCCAAAAGCTCCCAGAATGTCATTGCTTAGGGCTTTTATGGAGGTTCCCTTAGATAGGCATGATTGATTAGAATTATTAGATCATTGGCTATTAGTGATCGAACTCGATCTCCATCCCCTCTTCCTTTTCTGGAGGTCGAGGGGCAGGGATGAAAGTCCCAACTCTCTAATCTCATGGTTGGTTCCTCTGGCAACCAGCCCCCATCCTGAAGCTATCCAGGGGCTCACCAATAGTCACCTCATTAGCATAAACTCTGGTAAGGTTGAAAGCAGCTTGTTATGAATAACAACAGATGCTCCTATCACCTTATCGCTCAGGAAATTACAAGAGTTTTAAGAGCCCTATGCCAGGAACTAGGAACAAAGACCAAATATTCATTTCTTATTATATCACAAATGGTTCCCAGACTCTTCCTGGGAAGCTCACGTGTTGCATTTGGCACGCCTGGAGGGTGGTACTGGGCAGCCTAAAGCGACACATTCGTCCAGAGGGACTGAGAGACCACTGCAAGTGGGCCTCCAGTCGTCAAGGGCTACCGGGGCTCCAAAGGCAGAGCTATAATTGAGCACACTCTCGCGGAGTGAGGAGTTAAGGGCGGGGAGGATTTTATATTCTGTTTGCGACCTCCTGGGCATCCTCCTTCTCCCTCTTCAGTCCTTTGTGTGTTTACTAATCAGAGCCCAAAAAAGGAACAGGGGAAGCAATCTGGCATTATGATTATAACTGTTTATGCTTCTTAATATTATCATCATCATCCAGATCATTTCTGTTGTTATTCTTACTTAATGTCTAAACGGCCCACAGGGCTCTCGAGAGTTACACGGTGGAGATGCAAGTTAAAACTGTGGCGGGGCCTGAGGCCAGGCCCCTGGGCTGGCAGGGGCAGCAATGACAGTCCCTCCCACCCACTCATTGCACTGGGGGCTTCCACCCCCAGCCCCTTATACTGACCATTCTCAGAGACCATGTGTAGGTCATTTCCAGGGACTTCAGGGAATTGCAAATTTACTCTCCTGCCACTAGATGGCAGGCAACACGACGTGCATTTTCCAAGTAGGATATTAACGACAGTCACAAATGATCCCCCTCCGTCGCTCAGCATTTATTCCCTATAATAAAGTCAGTAAATCTCAAGCTCATTTCTGATTGCAAGCCCAGCTTGCTCAGTCTGAGAGCACCCGGGTCTGCCTGCTGCATCGTCTGCCCTTTGGGGATTCAGCATCACAACCCTTTTAATAGCAAACCCGTGTGTCTGCTGCGTTTTATAGTTTACAAAGCACTGTAGGGTTGGTAAAGCTCTTTTGCATCCAGGATCTTATGTGACGAGTGAATGTACGCACACATATAATATATCGATGAACAATGCATGCACGATGTCCTGCTGATCCATTTGCATCCACTTTATATGAAAACAGTTGCTAAGAAAGTCTTGGAACTAATGGAAGTATTTTAAGGTACTCAACAAGTGATATGCATCACTTCAGCCCTGTCTCTCTGGGACCTCCGTGGGGAGGTCGGCAGCTGAAAGGCCAAAGCTATCAGCCGGGCACCGTGGGCAAAGCATTTCCACATGTGGCTTGGTATCGCCACACCATGGGGTTCTAGCCTGTTTCCTCCTCACAACAAGGAACCAGCTACATCTTGTCATTTGCATACAGCCAGCATGAGTTAAGTCACTCTTGCACTTCAGGAATAAATTAGTTCATTCAAGGAGGGGACGAATCCTTTATATATGTGAGCGTGTGTGTAGCATGGTGGGTGTTATTTTGGGAGACTGAGGATGGGTAAGAGAACTGAAAATCCACTTGTTTATTATTTTCGTCTGTCTCACAGTGTTATAATGCAGTCTGAAAAGGTCTGATTCCTTTTATTAACATTTGAAGGCTTTTCTCCCGGTCTGAAGCTCAGAGTCTGACTCCGCATAGGCAGGTAATGATATACTGCAGGACTCATTGTTTTCTGTTGTGAACTACAAATGAGACACATTTATATTTCATAAAATCAGCATAAAAGCCAAAAACGATTGGCCTGTGGAGCGAGTTTGTCCATCAATGTAATATTCCTATTAGTGCAGCTATTCAGCTGTAGAAAAAAACACATTGTATTCCAATAATTAAATAGAGCAGGTGAGTGTTATGACTTCCACATTAGAAACACTGCTATTTACACATCGCATTTATTTTATTATAGGGCTGGAGGGAAATGAATTTTGCATAATTTCCAAAAAATCCTAATTGCATGTGGAGGTGATAGAAAGCCATGGCTGCTTCCTTAGACTAATCCTTAATCAAGTCTCTTCTTGTCCAAAGAGCCACTGAGATGACCCTGTTCAGTGTCCCTGGGTCACCCACTGTCCTGGGCCCTCCAGGGCTGGCCTCAGGTAGCTTTCTTTGGCAACCTGACTTGCTACTTCAGAATGCAAGATGCATAGTAGGTGCAAATTCTAGGACGGAATTTGCAGGATGGACAGAGCAAAACCTCACCGATTTTTTCATTTCATCTATGCCCCGAGCAGACTTTATAAAGCAATAAAGACTGAATGTCTAAGGACTTAAAAGAAATGTGCTGTGTTATCATCATCAATTTATGAAACTCCCACAAGGAAGCAGACATGATACAAAACATACAAATCGTACAGTTGCTGCCTTCAGAAGTTTAGATGGCAAAGAACAAAATGTTGAAATTGGATATTACTTTTCCTCTCGCCTCCTCTCTCCTTTTCTCCCTCCTGTTTTCATTTTCTTTTCTCTTTTGCCTTTGTGTTGAAGAGTTCCCTATGGCCACTGGAGCTTGCAGGAACCTCTGAATGTAATAGCTTGGGAGACACTGAGGTGTGAGCTAGTTCTAAATCCCGAGTGGGGGCGAGGGCCCCAAGAGGGAAGTGGCAAGGAGTGTGTGTGTGTGTGTGTGTGTGTGTGTGTGTGTGTTTGTGCGTTGACAAAGGGGTGCAAGTTTAATGGGGCTAAGAAAGAAGGAGAAGGGACAGAGACATTCTCTAGGCTGTATTCATTCTGTTGGTGTGATATTTCCTTCCTCCCTACCTCTATGTCACTGCCCCACCCTTTGGGAACTGTTGGCCACTAGGACCCTTTCAGGATCTCCTTCCCTGTTTGGGGTCAGGACTATAAGCCTTATACTCTCTGCACAAACACTGCTTTTGTGTTTAGACTGTGCCAGGCATTATGGAAACAAGGATGACTAGAGTATGGCTCTCGCCCTTGAGAAGGTCATAGTCTTGGGCAGAAGACAATTCTGTAATTCCAGCACAGAAGAACATGTTCTAAGAGGACTGAGCAAAGTGTTATGGGAACAAATGCATTTGCCCTGACTCTCTGGGACAATTTTTAACGAGCGAGGACATCTTATCAGAGGCTGAAGGCCATAAAGGAATTCTGCAGAATTTGGGGCAGAGACAAGGACACGCACATAGCACAAAAACAGAAAATTGCACAGCCTGTTTCTGTAGATGATAAATTCTGATGAAAAATGTTGGAAGTTGGAGTTATAAAGTTGGTTGGGGCCTTACTGTCAATTGCTTCATATGCTACAATTAGCCAAGTCCTTTTGCAGGTAACAATAACCTGACGGGAGCTCAGGTTTGGTGGGGAGAGAGTTGACTTTGCTTTTGTTTTAAGAGAAGTTATTATAGAAGTACTGAGGTATCTCATGGGACTCAAGAACAAAGATGTAGTTGGGCTTCAGAAAAAACTGGAAGCAGGGACTTGCATGTTGTCAGTAATCCAGTAATCTATACATCACAAATTTCTGTTTCTCTCTGCCTTTGTCTCTCTCTCTCTTTCCTTCTCTCTCTCTTTCTCTCCTCCCTGCCTCACCCCCATTCTCTGCATGGTATACTGTGCATTGTTTAAAGGTCTTATCTGCTTTTCTTGTTCATAAAACAAGAAACATGGCTGCCATGGACACCAGGCTTTCAGACTTACAGTTTAGGAACCCAAAGACAGACTAACTTCTTACCAGTTTCAGTTCCAAAATTCCCAGGGAGGAATTCCTGTTGACCCAAATTGTGTGAGGTGTCCACTCTGGAACAGTCTGCTATGGCCATGGGGCATTGTAATGTTCAAACCAGCTCACAGCAGATGGCAGTTCCTCAACCAATATAATATAACTGGGCATGGGGGGAGGGGTGTCTTAAATATGGTTCCTGTACTGCAGCCTGTGGATAGACAGAGGGTCAAATCCTCAAATTAAAAAAAAAAAAAAATTGTGCTGTGCGGACAGTTTCATATGTGTTCACTCTCCCCTGGACGCCATTCAAAGTAACAGAGAAATATTGCCAGCTTCAAGGAGGCAACGGCATGGTCTGACCCAATCTGTTCCCAAGCGATAGACCACAATTCTATTTGGAATTCATTACAGCATCTAATAATTTTATTGTCGGGATGTGTTTCTTTATATCTGACCTGCTGTAGTCTACACTCCCTTTAGAGAACATGAAAATATTCACCTCATGACCACAGACTCAAAGACAGCTACTAAGTATTTCTAAAATTCGTCCCCTATAATCAAGCACTGACAAAAGGACTGCCACATGGTGAGTATTCTGCTAGGTTCTAAGGTTTAATAGCAAATAAGATCGAGTCTATGCTGACAAGGAGTTTGAAGTCTGGTATCTAAGAAGACAGCAAAGAAAAATGAAACCACCACCAATTAGCATCAGAACATTTAGTTAAGCCTCTCTGTCCCCATCTGAAGACCCAGCTGTGTAGGAAGAATTCTGGGAGGATGCAAAGACCACACCCGCCCACTCCCACTCCCAACCCCACCTCCCGCAGCTTATGTGCAGCAGGTTTGAACCAAACGTGATCACCCTGGACTTGAGGCCCCTCCCCCACCCAGCGCTGTGTGGTTCTGTCCTTAGGGACAGAACTTCCCGCCCTCTTAAGTGCAAAGACTGCTGAGCCCTGGAGAAGGGGAAGCAGTGGGCTGGGGACAGAGCGGAGTCCACCACACTGCGTGGATCTAGTCTATGGTTGTTCCTTTGCCCAGAGAAAGATGGGACCCTCAGACTACAGTGCCTTCCCTGGTGACTCACCCTCAGCGCTTCCTGAAAGGGTAGGCAGCCTGAAAATCAGGATACCTTGGGTCCCAGCCACAGGAAGGAAAAAAGCAGGTACATACTCCTGGGAATTAGAGCATCAGACTTGGAATCTCCATCGTAGGTAGGCCAAATGACCTGCGCTCCAGAGAATCTACCATTTCAAAAACCAGGGCCAAGAAAGAAAAGCCCTGCTCGTCTGGGTGGGGGCGGGGTGCACGTGGGTGGTACATGCATGAGCATCTGGTGCCCCTGCTGTGACTGGTGACTCTGCCACCACTGGGGGTGACTGCAGGTGCAAGAGATAAAGATCTCAGCACCTCGACCCCAACTGTAACCCTAAACTCCCAGCCAAGTTCAAACCAAAATCTTTACTCTTTGGAGGGGTGGGGAATGGAGGCAGGGTTGGCATTATTTTCCCACGCTAATTGGAGTCTGAAAGCTGTTTTAGCGGAGGCGGAAGCCTGGAATCCCGGGGCTGGGGTGGGCTTTGGGGAGGCCGCCTGCCCTTGGCCGTGCTCAGAGTGGGCTCAGCGCGCCCTCTGGTGGCCGCTCGTCCGCCGCGCGTCCCGGGAGCCTCCGGCCACCCCATACAAATGGACTCCGCGTAGTTAAGCTGTCAGGTCTAATGTATTTATTTGACTCTCTGCTGTTAAAATGATTTCTCTACAGCACTGCGGTTATTTACGACTATTGTCAGTACAAGGCGATGAGAAGGCAGCAGCAGAACAAAACAACAACAGCTGAAGGAAAGGTTCTGACGGGGAGGGCTGGGAAGCTTGGTCACAGCCTTTGCTGCAGTCGCGGTGGCTGTTTGTTTATCAGTCTACAAGGGACTTCCGAGCTCTCTGTCCATCATGCAATCTCGCCCACGGCCCTCCGCCCTCAGCCAGCGAGCACCTGTGCCGAGCAGCCCTGGCCCAGGGAGGACGCCCCAGCTCTTTCGGGCGCCAGACATTATCACAGAGTGTCATCCAATGGACCTTCGGTTCTAGGGTCCAGACCAATGCTTTCCTTATTCAGATGAGGAGGAGTCATAGACAGCTTGACCTGGGACTCGGATGTCCTGTGGTTTTTATCATTTTGGGTCGTGTTTCCCAAAACGTGGTCCCTGGAACAGCAGCATCCATATAACCTAAGAATTAGTTAGCAATGCAAACTCTCAGGTCCCACCGCAGGCCTAAAGAACGGTAATTCTGGGGGTGGAGCCAGCCACCTGTGCTGTGACAAGCCCTGCAAGGGATTCTGATGCAGGTTCAAGTCTGAGAATATCCGCTCTAGAGATTTAAGCCCCAGGGTAGACCTCGAAGCGGGTTTCCACAGGGAAATGGTTTAATATTCCTCCACCCCGGCCTGGTCCTCCCCTTCCTTTAAAGGCTGCTAGAGTCCAGTTGGGTCCCATCCTCCCTTGGACCTGTTATGGACTGATGTCAGTAACCACCACCCTGTCCTACCTCTCTCAGATCCTACCTGTTCAGGGAAACTACAGATCAGAGCTACATCAGTCCTGTAGTCAGTCTGTGTGCAGATTCAGGTAACTCCACTTACTAGCTCTGCGACCCTAGGGAAATGACTTAATCTCCATAAAATGAACACGATAATGATAGCCTTATAGGGTTCTTGTAAGGATTAGATGGGTACATACTGTAAAATTCTTGGAAGAGCGGCTGACGTATAGTAAGTGTTAATGAATGCTAACTGTTATTATATTTGTAACATTGGCTTTTGTGTCCATCTGTCCGAGTCGTGTCCTCACTCAGAGCTGTGGGCTGTGTAGATAGATCGCTTATTGTCAGAAGACCTGTGTTTATATGTGGCCTCTGCTGCTTATAACCTATAGCACTTGGAGCAACCACTTAGCTTCTCTGTGCCTCAAATTTCTCATCTAAAAATCAATACCTATCTCAAGTTTTCATATAAATTATCCCATTTACTCCTCGCACAAGCCTTTGTGCTAGGAAGAACAGAACTGTCACAATGCTCATTGCACAAATGAAAGGAGAACTCAGAGAGGCCACGTCATGTGCCCAGGGTCACACAGTGAGTCGGTGGTGAAGTCGAGACAGAAATCTGTTTCATCTGAGTCCAGGTCTAATGAATTTTTATGAGATAATGCATGTGGGAACACTAGACAAACTATGGTTATTATTGTTTTATTTTGCTAGAGCAATCAGAAGAAAAACATTCCATTTTCTGAATACGAATTCGGGAAATTAAAATAACAGACCATAAAGTCCTTCTGAAAAGAAATAAGTCAATAATACCAAAAAGAAATAAAACAACAACCAAAAAACGCGGAGCACAGCATTCTGCTATCAAGATTGAGTGAAACTCACAAAAATAAATGGAGAAGTGGCACCAATACTTTCCCCTTCTTGGGAGATGTGTCTGTGTTCATGAAAGGTACAGAACCGACAGCGGGAGCTGATGGTCTATTTATTCCTGGGACAGCCTGTCTGTTTAGCATTTATATAGTGCTTGTCTCCTCGGCAGCGCCAGGGTGTGAGTGGGAATGGGCCGTCACTGGGAAGACTGAGGAGCAGCCGTCTCCAACAGGACTGGGGACCTCAGCCCTACACCGCCCCACCTAGTGAGGAGGAGACCGGGGGGCTTAGGCCCCACCCTGCTTGCCCACGCTGCTCCTTAGCAGGTGACTCACAAGATGGAACCCAGGAGGAGACAGCTCTCAAATGCTCCTACTGAAAGTTTTCTAACAGGCAGCTTCCCCCAGTGGTAACTGAAAGAAACTTCCTGCAACCACTCTCTAGTGAATTACCCTTAAACATTGCCTCTCTCCTGACCCTCGCTTTCCCTAAAACCTCCCGTAGACTCCCATTCCCCGCTATCCATTCCCAGTTTCCAGCCCTGCTCTTTCTATCTGTTCTTATTCCCCTGGGCTCCCAGTTCCGGTCTTGTCTTTAGGCATGCTGGGCTGTCAGGGAGGGGGCAGGACACCCTGAGGTGCAGACCTGGCTTCTGAGCTGTGTGACCTTGAGCAAGTCTCTTCTTCGCTGTTCCGCGTCTTGGTTTCATCTTCTGCACAATAGCGTAGGGCTCTGTGGACGATCACAACTCGTGAAACACCTGACATATGTTTCAATGTGCTGTTCTTTTTTTCTTTTTAAAATTTTTCCAGGATTCCATTTGCCCTGGGGGATGAAATTTTCTTTTTTTTTTTTTTTACAGAAGAAATGCAAAGAAAGAAAGAGTGAAGAGTCAGCTAGTGTCGTTAGAAAAAAGAAATGAATTTGTGTCCAGACAGGTAATGCTGTCTTTAGATGTGATTTTCTGAATTCCTTGATGTCCCATTTAAGTCTAGCAAGAATTAAGCCTAAAATTACCGGTTCAGGGAATTTTCCTGTAGTCTGGAGAAAGGAACCCACTGGCCCATGATGGCTAAGCTGTGAAACTCATTGCTTTATGGAGGAGGAAAGTTATCTCGCAGAGGATCCAGGGGACAGGGGGAGGGAAAGGAGGCACAGAAAGGGGAACAGAGTTAGGAGAGGGAAGCTGGGTTTGGCTTTAAGGGTCATGCATCAGTGCTCGTATTTCACTCACTGGTGGGGAGCTCTGGTCCTGGCAGATGCTCACAGGCTGCCCCTGGGCTACAACCCCCTCAGTGCAGATGTGGTGAAGCACAAACACACCCTGCAGCTTAGCTTTGCTGGTTCTGCTTGAGCTTCAGTGACACAGATGGGACCCAGGAAGTTTCCCTGGCACCACCACCCCCAATCAGCCTCAACAGTGAGACAGGGAAGGCCACAGAGCTGGCTGCCAAAAGGCCTGCTATGGGTTCAGTAAGACAAGGGGAAGGGCGCCCAGAGCAGGGGGTAGAGGGGAAGATGGAAGATGTGACAGAGACAGAGGACCCAAGGACAACATCAATGCATCTTCACTGTGCTGACGTAGGGCCACGGGAGTCCCCCACTCCCACCCTGCCACGCACCCAGGCACCACCTCAGAAAAGAGCAGGAGAGAATAGGCGAGACTGAGTATGAGCTTCAGATTTGGGGCATGACCTTCAGGGAATATTGAAATGAACAGAACGCACCAAGTGTTAAGCCATGGTACATAAAACTTTACTCTCTGCCACCGCTCAGGGGATGTATGTAAGCGTGTAGGGAAGACCAGATAAGACACAGACCGCGTTTGCTGAACATATGAGTCATAGATAAGGAATCATGACTCATCAGGTAACTCTGCCTGTCCCCTACAGAGGCTAAATTGATCCTCACCTCTCTGCTTTCGAGGCTCTACTGTACCTGGAGAATTTTTATCCTGGCCATCCTCTGTGTCCTTGTCACAGCTCATGTCCTCCAGGACTCCCCGAGTCCCCCAGCCCTCAAAGGTGTGCCCCTTCATTTATTCCTTCCTTCATCTGCGCGTCCATTTATCAAGCCCAGAGCAAATGCCCCTATGGATTGGGACTAGGGCTGTGGATATGGCTACAGCATTTGCAGACCAGGAGAAATGTCTCCAGCGTCTTGCAGCACCTAGAGATTTACATCATTCACACTTAGGTACATGGAGTTGCTGATGCTTTGCCCAAAGTTGATCCTTAATAAACACTGGTTGAATGAATAACTGACAACTTAATCTTGGATTCCTGTCCATCCTCCTTCTCTCTGTTTGTTCTCCCAGGCAAACACGAGCAGGGCTGCGGCAGCGCACACTTCCTTGAGGGCAGAGGTTGCTAAGCCGCGACGCTGCATCTCAGGTTCCAGTGGGCAGCTCTAAGTGAACACCTGCAAATTCTTCTTTCTGCCCCCCAGGGCCGTGCGGTGCAGCGATGCTGTCGTACGGGGAGCTCCCACAGCACGAAACAGCAAACAGTGACTTGGAACCGCTACCTTTCAGCCGGGGGTCTTTTTCTTTTTTTGGTTGCTTCTCAGCTCGGGGGGATTGTTAGGGGTTAGGCCATTTCGGGTTGATTCTTCTTCTTTTTTTTTTTTACCAGGCCCCCCGTTCCCCCCTAAGACCTGCGCATTTCTCCCTTGAGGGAAAAAATAGCTCTTCGTTTTTCTTCTTCCTTTTTACTCCTGTGGTCACAGGTAGGTCCAGTCTTCCCCCTCGGAAGCCTCCCTCGAGGCTTCCCAGTCTGCTGTTCAGATAAGACTCCCTCACCCCGACTACTCTCTCCCTTCCGGCTCACTGGCATTCCTAATCACCTTTATCCCAGTGGACGGAAGAGTCCTGGCACTGAGTAAGCATGTAATAAATATTTATTGAATAATCAGGCACGTTTTCCCCTTTATCTAACATGTCAGGTCTAAATTATCCCGCCTGGAATTGAAGCAACTTCACACTCGGTCCCTCCAGTTTCCTCTCTCAGCGCCTCGGAGCTGACACCGCTAAGCCAGGGTTCCAGATCCCTCATCGCTGTCTGTCGGGGGCCAGGGTGACTCTCACCCACCCATCCTGGCATCCTCCACTTTTGCCTCATGCCCTTCCTTCAACTACCTCTTCTATCTGTGCCTTCATGGGAGAGGCGCTGCATGGACGTCTTGCTGCTCAGTCCTGTCTCACTTCGCACGAGAAGCCCTCTAATTGTGCCAGTGTCACGGCTGGGTCCTGCCTGCAACACTCTCCCCTCCATTGGTTTGCTTGCATTGATCTCTCATGTGGTTACTCAAATCATGGCACCCCACTACTGGGAAAGCCAGGAGCTATTTTGGTCTCTCCTGAAACCCTCTCTTTAAATCCCTAACTCCCATCTCACCATCATCACGAAATGCAAGACAGCCACATCTGGCCACACCTGATAACTAGCACAGCTCCAGGCACTTGGCAAGTGCTCAACAAACCCTGGTGAACGGGTGGCTTCTCTCTCTTGCTTGCTCCTGTGGCCCCTTCCTAGAGAATTTTCCAAGTGCATATACCTCACTCCTCTATGTGCTGGACTCAGGGCACTTAGGGATTGTGGGCAGGCAGAAGGCTAAGTTTAAAAGACCGTTTAGAAAGACCATTCTCCATTTACTCTGACCTAATCGAATTACCCTCCAATTTCCAGTGGAAAATTTCCTCCAATTTTCCCTTTTGGTGGGGAAGGAATAGGAAGGAAAAGGAGAGTGTGCAGGGGAACTCTGATTTGATACTGTAGCAAACAGGCAAGTGTCCTTTGCTTCTTGCAATGTTCATTTTCTGGCATTTGTAGAGCACCACTTTGTAGGGAGGGAGGGAGTGTTTAGCAGAAAAGGCTGTCACTCCAGCCACGCTCCATGCCAGACACTCCAGGACAGCCAGTGGTGTGAACAAGGGGTCTGAAATGAGAAAAACGGACTCTGCCCTGGAACCCCATTATTAAACTGGGGGGTCAAAACTTTCCGATGTTAAAATGCCCTAGAAACATGCCTAACATAAGGCTTAAACTCCATTTCACCGTGTACAGTATCAACTCCATTTATACTGTTGGCATTTAGATTTTTTTTCACAATTCCAGGGTGCTAAAGTTGATCTAAAAATCCCGTTCCGAAACTGGGAGAGCGAATGTGGATGTAGATGGCCTGGAGGCACATTTCTAAAATTCAGAGAAGTTCATCTTCAGGATCCCTGGCTTGCTGCTTCCTGTGTCTCTCTCCTCACTGGGCAGCATCTTTGCAGCAGCTGAGACAGCCTCTGGGCTTCAGAGTCCCCCTTGTCAAAAGAAAAACACAGGATGATCTTATGGAAAGTTCCTCCCATGTCTGGCTATTACTCCATGACTCCTGGACCTTCAAACAACCATAGTTTTTTGTTTTTTGGGTTTTTTTGTCAGCATCCTTCCCAGTCACAAGCAGGAGCAAATGTCTGATCATGTGGCACCCATCCTGGGAAATTTTTATCCTTAACAGAGATCATGTTTTCTATATCAAAGAAAATAATCTGTTGTGGTGGGAATTCAGGCATCTGCCATGCAGACTGAGGAGGAATCTTTGGAGACATGAAGTCCTTCTCAGGGTCCCAAACCTCGGGTCTCCTTCCCTGCTCCGTGTCAGGACGGTGCCGGCCTTGTGGGACAGAACAGCTCCTAGGGCTCAGCTCTGCCCTTCATTGGATGTTTTTATTCCTCCTGTGTGTAAGTCCATAGATTCCCACATGCAAGCAATGCTGGGTGAGTCCTATGGAATTTGTAACCAGGAGGGAGATCCAGATATGGAAAGACATAGTAATAACTTAGACATGGTAATAATAGCTATCACATCCACAGATCGACCGTGTGCTCACTGTATTAGGCTTTCAGCATATGCCACCTTCATTCTCGTAAATTCAGTAGAGAGGTATCCTTAGTCTCAATTTATAGATGAGAAAACTGAGACTCAGAAAGGCTAAGTAACTTGCCCGAGGTCATGCCAACCAGTGAGTGGAGACACCAGAATTGTTACCCGTCTATTGCCTAGAGACCCTGGGCTCCTCCGTGCAGTCTGTGGCCACAGGAGTCTTCAGACAGGAGAAGTTCTGCCAGAGGGAGCCATTCTACCCTTAGGAAGCCATTCTACTTACTGGGAGCCATTCAACCTGGAGGGACCCATTCTGTCCAATAGCAGTCACTCTACCTGATGGAGATATTCTACCTGGAGGGAGCCATTCTATTCAGTAGGAACCATTCTGTCCAGTGGGAGCCATTCTACCCAGTGGGAACCATTCTTCCCCAAGGCAGCCATTCTACTTACTGAGAGCCATTCAACCTGGAGGGACCCATTCTGTCCAATAGCAGCCACTCTACCTGATGGAGATATTCTACCTGGAGGGAGCCATTCTGTCCAGTAGGAGCCACTCCACCGGGTGGGAGCCACTCTACCTGGAGGAGTGTGGGAGGACTAAAAAGCACCAGGCTGCTGCCCGCCCCTGTGACCTGCGGCTCCATTCCCCTCCCACATTCTCCTCGAAGCAGGAGGACTTAGAGCACATATAGAGCCTCTTCCTGCCAAGGGAACACTGTCACGGATGACTTTTTGTTAAAGTGGATGTATATTTTTGGAAACGTTCTGGAGTGTAAGTGCATAAAAGGCTGGGTCAGACAGTGCCTGGGGCTGTGGATGGGGAGGAGACCCGGCACTCCAAAGAAAGCTGGAGCAGGAGCTTCAAATAGTGGTTTGATATTTTTTTCACCCTGATTTTGATCTTAAAAATGTCTGGAGCCTCAGACAGCCACCGGCAGCTCTGGCCAACAGAGGCTCCAACCACCACGACCTCACAGCCGCACTGCAAAAGCTTCTAGTTAACAGGACTCTTTTGTGTGATGGAAAGCGAGGGAGCGAGCGTGAGAGACGGGAATCGCTGGCCGCTGTGGCAGGGCTTCAGAATTGTCAACGGAAAGCACAGCAGAGACAGCGAGAAATGCTGAGGCGCTCTGTGTGATCCGGGAAGCACGCTCCTTTGGCTGCCCCTGACAAAGCCAGTTTTCTTCCTCCTGCACTCAGTAAGCACACGACGCAGCCACTCGGCTCCTGATCTCTCAATCGCTCTGTCTTTGACCGGTGACAAGATGGCATTGATGAGTTCCCGAAGGAGCCCAACTCCTCTTGGATGATTTTTTTTTTTTTTCTGTTTCTTGCTTCCTCTTTTCTGAGCAGTTTTTCATGAGTGGAGACGACAGAAGTAGACATCATGGTTATCCAGCCACCATTTGATCACGTGGTCCCCGTCTGAGTGACACCCAAAAGGCACAATTTAAGCGCTCAGCTCTAGGTCTTAGAGAGGAATGGCAGCTGCCCATGCCATGGGGTTTCAAAGGTGCTGGGTTGGGTATGCCACCACCCCCAAATTTCGCCTTCCTTGCCGCTCCCTTCCCTACACACACACACCCCAAATACACACACTATATATATATTCACTTACGGAGCTCAACACCTGTCCAACAGGCCTGAAATTCAGTTCCAAACTCTCTTATTCAAATAGCTTTATAATGCAACGTGAACACAAGGATGCATTTAA
Source organism: Propithecus coquereli (assembly GCF_000956105.1). Taxonomy (NCBI): domain Eukaryota; kingdom Metazoa; phylum Chordata; class Mammalia; order Primates; family Indriidae; genus Propithecus; species Propithecus coquereli. The sequence continues at coordinate 5,897,811 of NW_012137080.1, read as the reverse complement.
AAAAAAGAGAGACTAAGAGGAAACTCTTACTAAAAATATTATATCAAGGATGGCTGTGTCTGAATGAAAGGACATAAAATGATTTTTTCCTTGCATTAATTTTATTTTTGTTCTAAAATTTTTATGAGAATATATTATTTTTCAAATGGAGGATGCTTAGATTTTTTTAATACAGAAAATCTAATAGAAGTAATATGTTAAGACCTTACCAAGTGTCTTGGATGTGAGAACTATTCCAGAGAAAAGGCCCTGTGAGAAACGGTAGAGCCACGTGCCCTTCGGGAAGTGGAAATGTCCGGAGAAGTGAAAAAGTGCTCAAAGGAATTCTAGAAAGATCACAAAGATAAACTTGTTTTTTAAAAATAAATGATCCAGAGCCAGTCCCTGGGCTTTAGTTTCTTCATCTGCAAAGAGAAAGCTTTGCATCGCATGATGGTGAAGACAGTTTGTGAGGTGCGGCACCCACCGTTGGGTCAGCCGCTCGTGTCCTGGGTGTCCCCGCCTTCCCCTTATCCCCTCTCTGCGTTGCTCCTCTGTTTGGAATCTGCAGGGCTGTGCTGAGTCCTCTCTCGATCAAAATCACAGCTCTTCTGGAACAAGGGACATCACAGGACACTTGGGCCTGCTCAGTAGGATACCACAGGCGTCCAGAGCTCATGTGGGCTATTTGCTGCCCCTCTCTAACACTGAGTCCCTCTTGTGACAACACCTATATTCTTACTACTCAAATATCTATGCAGGAGGGTATCTCACAAAGTTTTACAACCTCTTTTCAGATCTCCGAATCTAGGGAGACAAGAGAGGGTAGTGATGAAATCGTGGGCTTTGTAATCGGTCAAACCAGGGATTGAATCCCAATCCTGCTTCTTCTGAACTGTGTGACATTAAGGATGTTATTCAACCTCTCTGATCCTCCATTTTCCCTTACTCAAAATACAGCTTATATCTTTGTTTGGGGGTGTGTTTAACAAGATACAGTGTTTGGCACATGGCAGATGTTAGATATCTTTCCTCTTGCTGATAACTTAATTCCCTCTGGGTTCCACAAAATTCCATTTCCTCTTGCCCTAACTTTAGGAGATACTGAGAAACAACGCACAATCTTCTGGGCAAAATATTTTGTTCTTCCCAAGTTCAAGTCCCTTACGTGAATATCAACAATCAGAATTGACATCTAGTTCCCACAACCCCAAGAAACATCTGTCCCAGAGATCCTGATTCTTCTACTTAATTTCTTCCATCTCTAAGCTGTCACACACACACACACACACACACACACACACACTCTCTCTCTCTCTCTCTCTCTCTCTCTCTCAATCATATCCACTCTTCTCTAGCATAAGATTGACTAAATATCTAACGATATGCCCTGACCTTTCACCACCAGCTAAATGTCTTTAGATGTTACCACTTTGATTATAATCCCTGCCTTCTCTTCCTATTATCTTAGATGCCAACCCCATGAGACACATTAAATACATAATGCATTTTGACTTGCATCTGGGCTATGCTGTCTGGTGTGGGGAGGTTACAGCTGAAGCATATGCCTACTTCTTAAAATTCAATTATTCAAATTCAATTTCTTCTCTTGCTCCCAGTCCTCACTAGCATGTGGTCTGGGACTTTTCATCAGATCACTCAAACTGCCAGCACTAGAGCCAGAAGTTATTGGCTTCTGTGTAATTCGATTCCGTGGACGTTGGCTGTTGCTGCTGCTGCTATTGTTGTTGTTGAGATTGTTACTATGCACCGTTCTGGGCACTGGGGGTCCAGGATGTAAAAGACAGAGCAGCAAAACTCTTAAGAAGCTTATGTCCTGGTCGATGGAGAGGCTCATATGTATTTAACCCCACTAGTGTGTGATGAGGGCAATTTTAGCATAAAAGATAAAGCAATATAAGAGTGCAGAGGAGAACGCAATTAATTATTTCTGCTGTGGGAGTAGGGGAGCAGTCAGATAACATCGCTTATGTACAGTATGGGTGGCAAAACACCATATGCTCACAGGAAATGAAGATTAGGGTCAACCAAAGTAGAATTAAGGTGCCAAGTATTGTTCTAAACTCAGGCAGGGATGCCCGGGTTTCATTAGAATAGAAAACCACAAATTTCTTCTGGTTCACAAGAACTGCCCACAAATAGCTGATATCCCTTCTCAGCCCCACTCCTTAGCTCACACTCCTTCATTTGCCTCTGTGTGCATTGGCCCCACCCCTCTTTGCCATCTGCAACCCCATTAATCCTCTTTCCAATGCCACCTCCCTTGCGGGTTCCTCCCCCCTGGCTGAATTAATTACGCTTCCCGCATCATTTTGATTTTATTTTTGCTATTTGCTCTGACCACATTTTCATTCACTGGTGACTGCTTTATATTGCAGTACGTGTCATGTGGACAGCAGAAAGCCTACCTTGTATAGTGTCTGTATCCCTTGCAGTAACTCACCAGTGCTTAGCACATCATAGACACTAGATAAGTGTTCTTTGCTTTGAGAAGTCAGTGGTAAATGTAAACCTAGTAGTAAACATATAACGGGATACTAAACATGGGTTTCTGGCCAGATTACAATGGGGAGTGTTTACCACTTTTCTGAGCTATAGAAGCCTTTATCCAACTGCCTGTTCAAAATCCTCGTGGCTACCTCAAAGGTATCTCACACCGAACTCATTAATGTTAACATCTCCCAGGGGACTCCCAACCGGTCCTTTTTCAGTCTTCCATATTTCTGTGAAGAGCACCACAGTCCATGCAGTTATACTAGACAGAAACCTGGGGGTCATTTTTTCTGCCTCTCCCCCTCACCCATTATGTTACATCCTCTTGGTTTTACTTCGCAAATGTCTTTCAGTCTCCATCACTGAAGCCACTACCCCATTCCAGGGGGCCACTGGCTCCTCCTCTAATATCGTGACAGTCTTCACTGGTCTCCCCCATCTCCCTGTGCCCCTCCAGTCCATTCCAAAGCACAACTCTCCTCATGCCACTCACTCCTTTCAACCTGTTGATCACTTCCCACTGCTCTGGGGTAAGGATTGAAACCTCTCCACAGACTTCAAGGCCTCGCGGGGTCTTGTCCAGCAATAGCAAATGTTTCTGTAAAGGGCGTAACAGTAAATATTTCAGGCTTTGTGGGTCAGGCAGTCTGTGCTGGAACTCTCAACTCTGCCATTGTAACTCAGAGCATCCACAGACAATACAAAAACAAGTGAGCAGGACTGTATTCCAATAAAACTTTATTTATAAAAACAGACAGCAGGCTGGATCTGGCTGGGGCCGCAGTTTGCTGACCGCCGGCGTAGTCCGTGATGATCACTCCAGCATCGTCTCTCTCTACTCTCTTCTCTGCTGTCTATGCTCCAGTCACACTGGTCTTCTAGTTCCCAGACTTTGCCATGACACCTCCTGCCACAGGCCTTGTCCAGGCTGGTTTTCCTCTATCCACGATGCTTTGAGTCTCTTTCTTCTTTTTTCCCAGCTTTATTCCTACTTTTCCTTCAAATCCCACCTGATATGACCTTTTCAGGGGAACCTTTCTGGATGCTCCAGCAAAGTCAAGCCCCCAGCTCAATGCAGTGAAAACATTCCATCCATTTCCTTCACAGAACTCACTGCAGTCTATGAATACTACGCGTTTGTGGGATTAAATCTGACTCCCCTATTTGACTGTAAGTTCCATAAAGACAAGTCTCATTTTGCTCCTCATTTTGCCCAGTACCTTCCTGATACAGTGCCTGGCACAGAGTAGAAATCGTTGATGAGTGAATAAACTGAAGGAGAAAATGCCAAAGACTAAATGCATGGATACAAACAGTAATTTTCAGGGATAGTTGAAGGACCGAATGTGGTTGCTATATTCAGGGGAAAACTGTAAATTATTACAAACTTTCCCAGGAGTAATGTGTCACTCTATTTCAAAACCTTAAAACTGTACATATCATTTCACTTAGCAATCCTATTTCTTAGAATTTCCTTAACGAAATAGCCATAGATGTGTATAAAGATTTATGTACAGAGATGTTCATCATATGATAATAGGTAACTAATTGAAACACATTGTAAACAATCTTAATGTCTAAAAAGTCATAGGAAATAAGTTAAATAAATTCATCAGTTGAACCCATTTACTATGCAGATGTTACAGTCATGTTTATGGATCACAGAGGATTTTTAGGGCAGAGAAACTATCTGTAAGATACTATAACCGTGGATACGTGTCATTATAAATTCATCCAAGCCCACAGAATGTACAACACCAAGAGTGAACCTAATGCAAACTAAGGACTTTGGGTGACAATGATGCATCAATGTAGGTTCATCAATTGTAGCAAATGCACCACTCTGGTGAGGGATGTTGGTAATGGGTGAGGCTATGGGTGTGTGGGGCAAGACGCATATGGGAACTCTCTGTACCTTTCATTCAATTTTGCTGTAAAATTGAAACTGCTCTAAAAATAAAATCTATTAAAATACATAAATTTAAAAACTCAGATTTAATGACTTGGCAAAAATGATTGCAATATATCATTCGATCAAGGCTGGCTACATAATTTGCAGTGCCCAGTGGAAAATGAAAACATGGGGCTCCTAAGCAGGAAAAAAGTACCTTCCCTTTCTTCCACAATCTCTCACTTGACTTGACATGGCATTTTTGATTTGCTACTTAATGTTGTTCTAAGAAAATAAAAGTTAAAAATTTAAATTATTAGCACGAATTATAGCATTCATCTTTCTATTGTGAGATGCAAGTTTGAAGTGCAAACAAAACCATTTAACTTGTTTGTAGAATAATCAAAATTATATAATTCCTATTTTGAATTTCTTATACACATATGCCTTTCTTTCTTGCCAAAACTGTTAAAATGCTGCATGAAATGAACTCAAGTGTTTCTGTTTTACTTCTTGATACACACACGGCCTCTCCGCCTTTGACCTACCAATGAGTAAGGAAGGACTAAGTGAAAAAGGAACTGCAGGTGGCCCTACTTTTCGCTTTCCTTCTATGTCATCATTTCAAGTGGTTGGCTAAATTCAGGGAGGTGACATGAGTAAGAAAGGATACGATAAGGTTTCTTGGTCCTTCTTGTTTCTTAGAATACCACTGTCTTCTGTCTGCATTAGAAGCAAGTTCTGGTTCAAGTGGAAAGTGTGGTGTCTCGGGACAGTGAGCACTCAGTTGTAAATGTAACATGCTCACCTCGTCCTTGCTTTCCCTCTCACGAAAGTCTCTTGCCTGGTGGACCCATTGGAATTCTCTGCTCTTGGAGGACTGTGAACTATATGCAAATGAGGCAGCCAGAACAGGAGTCACCCACATTGCACACAACTCCCATCGGACTTCGTTTACCAAACACAGGTTCAAAGACAAAATTAAGAATTTCATGATGGCAATAGCAGAGCATTAAACCAAAGCACAGGCCACATTCTCGTGAAGCCAGCCCTGCATTAAGTGGAAAATAATTATAATTTGATCTCAATTTTGCTTTGCGCACACACACACACACACACACACACACACACACACAAATGCACCCAGGAATTTTAAAAAGACTGAAAGGCTACCCACTGAAATATCAATATTAGATATTTCCAGGTTTTATACATGACTTCAATTTTTTGCTTTGTGTTCTGCTGTGTTTGCTACAGTAAACCTGTCTATTTGTAATAATAAAAAATAGTATGTTTATAAGGCTGTTGCTTAGGAAGCCATCCCTTTATGCAGTCAGGATAAGAAGAAGAGTGTCAGATGGCCCAACAGGCTCTCCCCAACGTGCATCCTCAAGGCAGGAGCCAATCGCATTTCACCACTTGGACGCACTCATTCTCCCCATCCCCCCCAGGATGGGTAGCGAGGGTGCCAGATGGCAAAATGGCTTTGTAGTCGCTTTAAGATAGCTTCATCTATTGTTGGGACAGTTTAAGCACTCAAAATTGTGTCACCTTCTAGTCTTTGCCAATAATGTCATCATTTGATATGGAAACGATGCATACCATTAAAATGGTAATTTGATTTTTAAATATGCTTCAGCAGCCAGCTTGCCCCGACTGAAGTATTTATCTTGCTTTTCCAAACCCTTTCTTCTTGAGCCACAGTAAGAGAGCTGCATGGATTAAGTTCAAGTGTGTGTTATATCTTCTCTATCCTTCTGTGTTTTTGTTTTTTCTTTTTTGATGGATGAGATGGATTTGGCAAATATTCCTAGCCTGAAGAAAGTCAGGAAGTGAACCCCGGTTGTTCCGATTTTACTCCCTGCTATGCTGCCTTATTCTTCATTCGTATCAAAGGCACCTCACACAGACCGCAATATAGTAGGTGCTCAGTAAGTATCTATTCAGTGAACAAATGGTTATGGGATTGCATACATAAAGGAAGTCAGTAATTCACTCAGGTGGCACACTTATTTAAAATTTTGCCCTCGTAGTCCCAGAGGCAGAACTGACTTTAATCAGGGACAAAGTAGAAAATGGTATACATGGTGGCATGTGAAAAATGGGGCCAGACATTTGGCTCAAAAATTTTCTACCAAGGTGGCTAGAATTCTACCAAAAGATTCCTTTGGGTTAAATCACTTTGGAAATCTCCTTTTAAAATTCATGCCACATGAAAACAAACATAACATATTAACCTTTTATTTGCCAGTAGAGTTTAGCTTATCAGTTCACTAGCATTTACCCAGGACACTGGAGAGGGGGTTGTGACCGTGTCTGGATGAGAAGCAGGGGTCAGGTACCCACTGTGGTGCTATACAGGGCATATATATGTACACCGTCCAAGGTAGCAGGAAAGTAACAGGAGTGCTCTGGAGGGCTAGAAAGGAGAAAGGGAAAGTTAAAAAGGAGCCAGATGAAGAAAGGAAAAGGTTGAGAAAGGGAGAGATTAAGTGAATTTAAATAAATTTCACCTATTTCAAATTTCCCCTTGGGCTAGCTCTCCTTTCTATTAATTGCTTCTGGTGATGCCCAGATACTGGCCACTCACCCAGGTCCTGGCCTTTTAAGTGAATGCATCTTATTTACTCTCTATGTCCGGATGGGATGGGGGAGGGGTTGATAGCGGGATGGATAAAGGAGTTAAACCTCACAGGGATTGAACGCAGACCATCAAAATGGAGTCTTGGCAACTGATCGAGGCATTCAAAGGAGGTATTAAGTTCTAGATCTGACTCAGTGATTTCTAGAACAAAGCAAGAGGGAAAGTAGGACAGAATTGAAGAGAACCAAATGAAATGGATTGGAATTGAAAGGACTGTTGCTGAATTCTTACAAGGAGAATATATCATCTTAGCTATTTCACTGGCTCACAATCTCATCAGTTAGTTGCAAGAATTAAGTATCTTTGAAAATAAATCTTAGAGAAGAATCAAACATAAAAAAAAAGACAACGAATAAGCTGTCTATAAGATTTAGGTTCAGGAAAACCAGGTTATTAATGGACGTTGGCCGTGTGGAGAGTAAATAATGTTGCACTCTTTCAATTTGTGTTTGTTTAATGCAGAAATTGGCCGGGCAGCATTACTAAGGCTTCATGATAAAAAGAAGTTTGGATTCCAAGAAACATGCCACCCATCTCCTTCCATCCCCGTCCCTGCCAAGCCTAGTTCAGCATTCAAAGTTGTGAAAGATGTAAAAAATGAATGAGAAGAATGAGAACATGATGTAATTTTCTTCCTGTTTAATCATGAAAAAGTTTCTTTACCATCCTTCCATTCCACAGTGTGAGCCTTCAGGGAGGAGTAAGAAATGTTCAACCTGCTTACCCAAGTCATTATCAGAGTAGATTAGAGAGAGGCACCTTGCATGCAAATGGACCCACTTGACAAAAAAATAAATTGGAATTTAGATAGCAACAAATAAGCCAGATTGAAGGCTAAATTCGGTGCGCTGCCCTTGCATCAATGGAGCTGAAACTAGGACAGAGTTATTGAATTGTTCATCTCCATCCTCTCTCCTCCAGGACCTATTATACACGACTCTTCTCTTGCTCTTCATCTCCCCTCCACACACAAACGTACCTGTCCCAGCACACATGCTCTGTCTACCTAAAGCTAATAGTTACCATCACCCCACAGATGTCCTATGATTAAATTACTCTCCTTGTGTCTTCAAGGCACAGCCAGGCACCACAGCGTACTTGCTGGAATGAGCCATCTCTTAGTCACATATTTTTCAGCTTCGTGTCTTTCTGAAAATACCCCCAGGCATTAATATTCAGGATGCATTATTTCAGTCTCAACTCTCACCAATTCCTTGTCTGTATCTCTGAAGACAGCTTGCAGCAAAAACTTAAAGTCAGTAAAGTTCATCTTTGAGTTGTCCTGCCTGTCCCTCCACCGTGTGCTGACTCTTGGTGTCCCTCCAGGTCACTCAATGCCCTCAAGCTTCCCCTCCTCTCCCATCACAACCTGCTCTGGAAAGGATCTGTGCTTGTTGCTTATACTTTAGTGTGATTGTGTTTGTGTCTCAGACATTTGGGCTTCAAGCTTAATGAGAAGTCTTCCCTTTGTGCCCTACAAGGACCTTTCCAGCGCTAGTGGTGAGATGGAGGGGAGAGGTTCTCTGTGACTCTGAATTGTACCTTCCCAGGTAGTGTTTCTCACAGGGTGGAGTGAGGACTCTGAGCATCAGAACCACTTAGCACTGACTAAACACGCAGACAGCTAGACTGCCTCTCCTCCCAAAAGCTACGGAAGACTTGTTGGGGTGAGCCCAGATGTCTACCATTTAGTAAAGCACCCCCACCCGCTGAAGATTCTGCAGCCCAACAAAGTATATGAACTTCTGATCCCAGGACAATCAACTTACAACGCTGTGCTTGCCTGGCTCTTCAACTTCCTCCAAATGTGAACTTGGCCCGGAGCCACTGCATAACTTCCAAAGATCACACTACTGGTTAGTACAAGGGAGAGCATTTGAAAGCAAGCTTTCTGGTTCCCAAATCAGGACTTGACCCCTTGCCTCTCAAAATGAGTTTAGGGAAAGAGCAACAGAAACCAAGAGGCTACTTATAAGGAAGTACCTGTTGACACTGCCTAAGAACAGAGCAACATCTGTCAGACTCTCTTCATGTGTCCGAGTGATCAGGAAAAGATTTCTTTGACTTGATGTGGAGACTTCAAGCAGCAATTCTAACTTTCCACCCAGTGTTGAGAAACTCTACAAAACCCCTCTGTCCCCTGGTTCTATTCCTACGATTGAGCACATTGCATCAGGGCTAAATCTCTGAGCCTCCTGATTTTAGAAATTCCTTTCCCTTTATTAGTGTAAGAGTCTTTGGTCAAGACAGTGGAAGGTAGCTGTCAGAATGTAATCAGGACTGGAAAAAGAAGCAACATGAGTGGCCTAGGAAAAGGAGACAAGATTGTGGACTTCAAAATTCCTGAAAAAGGTTGTTATGAGCCAGAAGAGGCCAGGATGAGCAAGAGGAAGAGAAAAAGGTTTTGGAAGCAAAGATCACGGCAGCGATGTCTCAGGTCACGTCTAGGTTGATTTGTGATGGGGATGAGCTGTTTATAAATACCAGGATGCTAACCTCTCAGAGTAAGAAGAGTCCAAGCTCCCTTCTGAGTCTGACTTGCTTGACCTAACCCACCTGAGAGATTGCATAGAAACTTCCAGTGACTGACTCGAGGCTGTATCATTTACCTTTGGATCTGCCAACATGTAGAAAGTCTATCGTTTTATGGTACTGATAGCAGAGTTGATCCGCTTGAGCAAAATGGAAAACAAGGACAGGAGAAAAGAAAAAAAAAATCGATGTGAGACTCACAGGACTGAGATAAGAAAAGGAAAAGACCATTTTATGTAGTAACGAGAACCTGTATCGGGGAGCATGTCTGGAAGTTTTGTTCTTGTTTTCTGTAACATGCAGAGACTGTTTTCCACCATGAAAGATTTCACTCCTTGCTAATTCTAACCATTCCCCAAAGGGCAATTTCCTTCGACTAAATAAGGTTTGTTAGTTGTAATGAACTGTAAAAGAAACTTATAGGCTCTTCCCTACTTACAAAACCATCACAGATGAAAAGCAGCTGGAAGCACTTCTTTCTTTAGCCTGAAGAAAGTGGAGAAAGGATCTCTAATATGGGGCAGGCTTTAAAGTCCAACTCCGCCATACTGAGCTTCAAGACCGCAGGAAGGATGGAGGCCAGAGAGTGTGAATGCCTCACCAATCTTCCTCTCATATGCGAGAGATTCTAACCTAGCCCACGAACCCTTGAAAAAGACCTCTGCCTCATGAAAGCGTCTCTCATTTCAAGAATAACCGTTCTGTGAGATAATATTAACTTGCCCAATCTGTCTTTTCAGAGAAAGAAACGTGACCCATTTATAAATGCTGAGTTAGAAACTCCATGCGAGATTAAGTGACCTCTGGAAGTTGTCTACCAGAGTGTGGGTTCCACAGATATTTCTTCAAAGACTGCAAAGGCTTATTTCTCTTCAAAAATCTCAGCTGAGCTCCCACAGCCGGCCTCAGAAGCATGCAGGAGGCGCCGGGTCTTTCATCTGGGCAAGGCTGGCAGAGGAAGGAGGAATGTTCGTCTTCTGTAGGCAGATTATGAGAATAAATTATCTCCCACGGTCCTCAGATAACTCTGTGGAATAGGTGCACAGACACCTGATTTGGGAAGGATTAGAATATTTATAACAAGGCTTCTGAGCCTGGGAAACAGAACATAATCTCTGAATAAATGGAAACCATAAGAAAACGCTATTAAGCTAAAAATGTATTCATATTCAGGGACAGACTCACCTCTCCATGTTTAAATTATTTTGTAAAATAAGGACAATTTCCAGCCCACCCCCACCACTTCACATGGATTCTAATAGACACCTGTCTGTGTCTCCACAATATCAGACGTTTATTAAAAGGATGAACAATTCAAACATCTGGATACACCCAGTTGTGAAAATTGATTATACAAACTGGGTCACTCTTGTCATACCCAACTAAATCAGAGTCAAGAAGACAGGAGAATAAAAGCACTGGGGTGGCCGGGTG
>NW_012137080.1:5879563-5886432 GCF_000956105.1 Propithecus coquereli | reverse complement strand
GACTCTAAGACTAGTTTTTACCTGCCATCATTACTCACCAATCAGAGCTTGCTAGCTCCCAAAACTTTACTAGCACCGATAAACTTTCTTTCGACACAATACATAACATTTCCCTTTCTAATAAACCTCCCAACCTTCTCTTTGTTCTTCTGACATAGCGAAGACCACTCCATCCATGTGTGTGCCCCAAACTGCAATTCTATGATTCCCAAAATAAAACGTTACATTGAGAGATTTGTCTCTATATTTTATTTTGACGTCAACACAGTCTACGATATGTTGCCAAACTTCTGGATATTTAGAATGATCTGGATAACAAGCTACATATTTTTTTTTCTTTTTACAAACTCCCTAAAATGACACTTAGGAAAAGTACATTAAAAACTAACTTCAAAGCATCCTACAAATATAAAGTGTAGTCATTGTTGAGATCTCATTGCTCTTAAAAATTGATATGAATCCTTTTAGATACATTTTGAGTAAGAAACACCTTCTTGATAAATCACTAATGCTGTATATCTCCACCCTCTCCACTCTGAATGCTATAGAAGCAGCTTAGGAAAACAAGAGAGAATAACAATAAATGATAAATGATATTACAATGTTGCTTTGAAACGAAAATTGGTAGTATGGGGCAGGGGAGAAACAGATGGGAAAGAAATGTACCTGGAGAGGATTATTTTTGTTTAAATAAGTTCATAATATGTGAAACGCACGATGGAAACTGACAGGGGAAGTGGAAGATCATTGTTTGAATAGCATCAATATAAACACAGATGCAAAAGAAATTGGCTTGGGAGACGGAAGAGCCTAGCTTGAATAATGTTGCTACACCAATAAAAACCATAAAAAGGGGAAAATATAGAGAGTGGGTGATTATTTCTGTGATGCTTGAAGATGCACATTTCTGCTGTTATCAAGGGGAAAGGAAAATATGCCTTAGCTATCCCTTAGTTGACTATTTTTGCTACAGTTCATAATTCTTCCAGGTTTCACCAAATCACGACTTGTCTCTCTCCTTGACTGTATGCTAAGCAGACCTCTATCTTAGAATAAAAGAGGCTGCTATGGGTCAGTCCTGGGAAATATAAAATATGGAGATGTGAAACACGCATAGGTTCAACCCAACACACAGCTCCTGCTGACAGTCACACTACTTAATGGGAACCACAGAATGTTTATGGCAGGCAGAGGACGGGGGAGCTGTCCTCGCACTCTCTGGCCACCCACTCCCATGGTGCTCTGGGGAGCCTCTCACTTCCCTGTGCCCCACTGGCTTCACTGCCTGCCTGCCTATGTTGTCTTGGGGAGAGACCAAGGCATGTATTAGTCATATAGTAGTATTTATCAAAGAAATTAGCAGAAAGAACAATTGCTCCCACTGATACTTTTTAGTATTCCACTGGCCTATCTGAAAATCTTTTAATTGTATCTATAAAAAGTAACCATGGATAATCATTATCATCATCATCATAATGGCCAGTTTGCATTAAGCACAATATACCTGGTGGGCATTATGGAAAATGCATTACCTACATCATCTCATTTAATCCTCACAACAGCCTGTGAAGTGGGCCAATTACCCCCATTTAGCAGATAGGAAAAATGAGGCTCAGAGAGGTTTGCTAAGTTGACCAAAATGGCACAGCTATGAAAGAGAGCCAGATGCAGTTCTCCCAAAGCTCGCGCTGGCTGCCTTGCCTCAATAGTCACAACTAATCTTACATGCATGATAGAGGGATGTGGACAATGTTCCCCCTAACCCCAATCTTCCTTTCACAGAGGTTCCTGAAATGTCATCATTAATAATTCAACATTTTGTATTAAGCACTGCTCTCTTCTTGCAGGGCTCATCTTGCAAGGGACCAATGTCTTAGGGGAAAAAAGTGTATCCATCTACTTTCCTTTATGACAATGAGGACTCAGAAAGCCTTGGAAAATGGAAAGAGCAGAGGATGCATTAAAGGGCAGTGGGGAGAAGAGGAGGCACTAAAAACAACCTTTAGCTACTTCATAATTTATGGGCAAACTTTTCAAGGAGGAAGAAAAGCAAAAGGCAGCGGGAAAAGTTTCAATTAGATACAACGCATTCCAAATGCAAGACACTGTCACGGTCTAATAGCAGGTGGCTAAGGAGGGTCCTTTTCTAGAGACTTTCGAGGTGAGGGAGGGACCTCTCCCGGTGGAATTGAAGAGCATCTCGCCAGAAGACAGGAGCTGGACAAGATCTTCAGGGGGACTTCCCACACCAGTATGCTGAGCTGACTGACAGTCCGTTCGGAGCTTTGTGAAATAAATACACTCGTCCTGTTTCATCTTCTCTCTGCTCTCCTGGACAAAAGACGCAGCTCTTGTCTGTGAGAAGGGTCGCTGTGAAAAGCAATTCTCCCGTGATAAGAGGCAGGAGGAAGAGCAGGCAGGAAAGAAGGGGTAAGGCTCCTTGTTGTTGATAACCGAAAGGGGCAGACGCTTCATAAAAGATGACAAGCAATCGTCTTTCCAGTGGGGTGATAATGGGTCTGGTTGATCTGATGTGTGGCTGTCCTGACAGCGCTGTCTGAACAGAGGCAACGGCATTAAGCGGCTCAGGACGTGCTCAGCAGTTTACTTCTTTCAAATCAAAATATTATTTTCTTTCACCACTTGCAATTTGTAGTTCAAGGAACAATGATGGGATTCTATTTTAAATCCATTTCTTTTTTTCACTTCTTCAAAAACTCTTAGAATATGGAGCTGTCAGCCCCAAGCATATAGACTTATTTTTTAAGTAAAACCAAAGAGTTGGAATAAAAAAAAAAAAATCAGAAAAGCACTTTTTCTCTGCTTTATGAGAAACTTGCTGGAAACCGAAAGTCCCTTTGAGGGCTCCACTCATCCATCCTCTTGACTTTAGGCAAGTGGAGCTGACTCCACAGCTGGCTGAATCCCACTTCATGGAACCCTCCGGAACTTGTCTTGCCTCCCCGCCTCTGCGCCATGCCTGTGGGCTGGTCCTCTCTGGAGTGAACACTGATGACTCCACACATTTCGGCATGCCCAGCCTTGGTCCTGACGCAATAGTGGTGTGGTACAGTGAACACTTTGAGATGCTACCTGGCCTATTATTTTCTCTACCCCCTTGTGACCATCCCTGTTCCAGCTATTGACAACGGGCCACCTTTAGCCCCAGAGCTAGAGAGCAAAGATGTCACATTGTCAGCTTCTAAGATAAAGTGTTGAGATTTCTCGTATAAGACAGAAAATATAAGAAAAGGAATGCACCTAAGTAGAACCATCTCTGCTCTCACTATTTCCTCTATATTTAAGAGAGAGAACAGAGTTGGAGGGAATCTAGGAAGCAGAGATGTGGGTCTATGTCTGTGTCATGCTCCCACCACCCCCAGATAATTCAAAAGAAGGGAGTAGAACAAGAGCCAGTGATTTTCTGGGGTCAGGGAGAGAAGATCTGTGTCTTTCTGTACTCACCTGGAGACGCTGTCTTCAGCATTCTTTTCAGTGTCCTTTGTGCCTTAGGCATGTGAGCAACAAAGCAGAGAGGCTGTGAGCCTATGTTGGGGCACAGTGGGGACCCCTGACTGCTGGTTCGTCTTTCCAGGGTCACAGAAAGACTCAGAACCAAGTGATCTTCAAGCTCAGGAGAAGGCTGAGGAAGGGGCCGATGGATGCTCAGATCGTGGGAGTCCGAACAAGGAAAAGAAAGAGCCTGTGAACCTGGACCGTGGAGGCTACAGCAAAGCCAAACATGCTTCAGAGAACGAGGCTGATGTAGGATGGGGATGATTGAACACTTTGTGGGGGGAGCTTTGGGAAAGGGGCTCCCTCAAAGACCAGACATTCACGTTGCATCTCAAAGGATGACAGCTCAGGGCCAAGACAGGTGGAACCTAAGAAAGGGGCAGCCTCCATCCAGATGACACCGCGGTGGGAGACCACTGTAAGACCACCTCCTTCCCAGCGAAAAATCAGGAGGGGGAGGGAAAAGAGATGAAAGGGATTCTGGGTTTTCCAAATCTAGAATGTAACTGAATTCTAACCCCATTTACCTGAGAACATACCACACAGGACTAAGTTTACTTCAAAGTGACCAAATGAAGTTTCTACATCAGGTGGAATGAGGGCTCAGATTCAGAAAATTAAATGGCCTTTTAGGAAAATGAAGAAACTTATTTTTGTTCACCTAAGCCTGTGTCGGTGAAAATTCGTATCTCACAAATACCTTACGTTCTACCGAGATGCTTATATTACACATTGTTAAGAAACAATGTAAATAAGAATTTCCCAGTAAATCATTTGCGTTCCCGTCATTAGTGATAAGCCCAGCACTTCTCTGTGCCCTAAAGGAATCTCAGTTTCTCAAATAAACTCTTCTGCTCTGAGCTAGGATTGCTACAGGAGACAAGAGTTTCAGCCTCAGCTTGGCTAGCTGCAAGGCACCATCCCATTAGGATTCATTCCTCAATTAATTATGCAAATGGGTTATTGATTATTAATTAGAACATTTAGTGATGTTATTAAGAACTTGGAAGATAAATCTTTTTGACTTGTATTTAACTGGTAGATTGTATAAGCAATAAAGAGTACATGAGCAATAGCTGCATAATTACATTTTATGAATAGCAGAAACCTGTAAGAGATGTGCAGAGATTTAATTGACATTTAACAAGATAACTACAGCAAATTAATTAGGAATTATCTGCTAAAATATGAATTAACTTCTAATAATATTTTAACCAGCTACTTGGTGATGCTAGCATCTTCTTATTGTTGCTAAAAATGCCTAAATAAAATACCCTGCTAGTTAATACGACAGTGCTAATTTGTCTCCCAAATTATCAATCAAGTTTTCTTGAGATTTATTGTGTAACCAGGACATGTTAGAGGATGAAAAGAAGTATGGCGTGTCGTTTCTGCTGTCACGAGATTCACAGCACAGGGGTGGGGGGAGAACCCAGCCCAAGAGGCTGGTAGGAGCAAGAATTTTAATGCGACTCACTTGACCTGATTCACTTTACCTCTTGATGCCTCAGTTTTCTCATCTATAAAAAGGGAAATGATAACATCTAACTGAAAGTCGGTTGTACAAATGCCTGTTTCCGTGCTTGGTACTTAGGAATCATTCGATAAATGTCAGCTTGGCTCTAATTTTACTGTGCGATTCTAAGAAAACACTATCAGTGAATGCAATTCCCACATGGGCAAAAGGAAGTGCTCTCAGGTTTGGTGAAGCAAGGTTTATAGAGCTAAACACTGGAATAACTGAATGCCCCCCAAAGAGGCAACGGTCAAATAAATGGTTATTCATATTAGAGAGTAGTACGCATCAGTTAACCAAAGTTAACTCATCCAGGTAGGCTCACATGGATAGATTCAGTGAGTTTACAAAATATAAATGCATGATGCCATTTATATTTTTTAATAGGCATATACAATATAAATACTACATATGCCGTATGGGCATATATATATGTCTGAAAATGGCAAAAATGATCTGGAAATATACTCCTCAAACACTTAACATGTTACCTAGGCAAGGGGGAAAGACGACGATTGAAGGGGACCTTAGCCTTGTCTGCAAAGTTCATTTTTAAAGAACATGGAGATTATATCCCTTGTGTAATTAAAATTTAGATTATAAAAAAAGAAACGGGATCAGATAAGACACGAGAGTCACGTGGAGGGCCGTAGAGGAAGGGTAGATACCAGCGGGGAGAGAGGGGAGAGGCAAAGAATTTGCAGAGCCCTGAGCCTGGACACACCTGGCACCCATTATGCCCCTGCTGCATGCACAAGCAAAGGCAGGGGGGCTGGAAGGAATATAGCGGAGCTGGAGGACAGAGAGAGGCCTGACAGCCGAAGCCGAAAGATTCAGGAAATGATTGAAGAGACCAGAAAGGAGCATCGTACAGAAAGCAGGCAGAGGAGCTGTATCGGGGAGGAGACAGTGGGAAGTGTCTGCGGGGTCTGGAGCAAGGGAGGGGTAAGACCCAGGGAGCATCTAAAAAGATGCATTTGACAAAAAATAGATGAGAAACAGGGAGACTCCCGGAAGGCTGTGGAAGGCTTCCTGGTACGCAGTATTAAACCCCCGGACCGTGGAGATGGAGGGGATGGGAAACCCCAGAGACATTTGGAAGCAAACTGTGGCCGGAACTGACGAAGGGGACGGGGAGCTAAAGATGAGCCGCAGCTGTGCAGCCCCCGAGCCTGGAGCGGCCGGGGGTGGTACCTCAGACAGACATGCAGTTTGGGGGCAGGTAGCAGCCTTGACGGTTAAAATGAGAAAGTGCAACTTTCAAATGTAGATTTGTAGATGATGGTTGGACATCTCCACGGCAATGTCCGACTGTTGAGTTGGGTGCGTGGGGAAGGTATTCTAGTTTCCCTTTGAGAGGCCTCAGCTGGAGCCACGAGACTGTACACTGCACACTCCCAGCGCGTGAGTGACGTGAGTGTGGACAGGGACAGCGTGAGGGACCACAGGAGGAGCCTCTGCTCGCTTGGAAGGTCGACGCTGGCATCTGAGTCTCCTCCATCAGATGCTACTTACTTACCAGGTGCAGGTGCCTCCGAAAGAACTTTTTATCCACACGAGAGAGACCTCTTTCTTTCTTAAGAAACAATTTTTAAAACTAAGGGAGGCCAACAAAGCTATGTGCGTTATGTCCTAAGAATGCCTTTCCCTGGCAGCCTGTATTCCATCGTGCTCTCCTGTTTGAATACACCGAGAGCTGTGACAGAGAGGGGACTGCTGTTTGCACTGGCTGGGCTCTCCTGGGAAGGCCCCTCTGCTCTCCCTGGGAAGCGCTTGCTGTTTACCGAGTGAGTGCCTGAGCCTGCGCCCTGGTCGCTGTGCCCGCGATTCCACTCAC
>NW_012137080.1:5865975-5878538 GCF_000956105.1 Propithecus coquereli | reverse complement strand
GTTTGAGTCCAAAGACAAGGGAAACGAATCGTGTCCCAGCTCAAAGGTAGCTAGGCAGGAGGAATTCTCTCTTACTCTGGGGAGGGTCCACTTTTTTGTTCTATTCAGGCCTTTGAGGGGTTGGATGAGCTCCATGCACGTTAGAGAGCACAATCTGCTTTATTTGGTCTACAGACTCAAATGTTAATGTCTTTCAGAAACACTTTCTCAGACATACCCAGAATAATATTTGACCAGATATCAAGGCACCCCAGGGTCCAGTCATGTTGTTATTATCATACCGTATTGTTCTCTAGAATTGCTTTGATGGATGGGGCTGTGAATTTGTTTTCTGTCTTCTCCCTCTGAATTTCTCTTCCTGGAAAGGAAAGTGTCCATGAGAAGACAGAGAAGGAACTCATGCCACCTGCATTTGGCAACCTGGTCCCAGAAGTGGTCTGGCAGAGACCACAGGATCCTCTTTCAAGGCCATGCCAGGGAGACGCCTGTATTGAACGGGAGGCTAGACTAGACAGTCGAAACTTTCCCAGCTCTAATGTTCTACACACCTTGAGAATTTTGCTTTTGGGGGACCCTTTTCCCTTATCTTATGGTGGTAAAGGAAGCCTCCGAGCTTAGTGAGGACGGGGCATTAGTTTTGGTCATTCAATTTTTTCCTCAAACTAGAAGGGTATTTTCTTAGGGCTATAGTGGAGTGCAATGTCTAAGAACATGGGCTTCGTCAACAGTCAGAGCTGGGGCTAAATTTCAGCTCTGCCAGCTATGTGACCTTGGGCAAGTTAGTTCCTTAACTTCTGTAAGATTCACAAGATTGCTGCAGATAAATATGTCAATGCATAAGCAGCCCTTATGACAGTGCCTGCCAAGTGGTTAGCAGCCAATGAGTTGTTATTGATAATGTTATAACAGGAGGCAGGCCCCATTCACCTGTATCAGTCACTGCTACAGCCAATAATCAGGCCAGGAGGTCCTTTGTTGCCACCTAGTGGCCATTGATTGCACTACACCGCACAGGTCCACCTGTCCAGATGCAATTGAATGCAAGAGCTGGCAAACTTAAGTATTCAAATGAAAGAAAAAGGCAGAGAAAAGATTATGTAGAGAAACTACCACCCTCATCCCGTGAAGCTTGATTTTTAGCCTCCTGCTGCTTGGTAACAGGAGCTGCCTCATCAAGAGAGCATTGCTGCATGCACAATGAGATGAAGAACATTTTCTGTTATAAATTGGGAAGCGTATTTCATTATTTTTTAAGAATCTATTTACAAGATCAGTAAAATGTATGGAAAGGTGGGTAGAGAGATAAACGTGTATTCCGATTAAATGGAACACAGGCCAACACAGCGTGGAAGAAAAAACTTCAGTGACTCTGATTGTCTGGAGCCCACACAGGGTTTTCAATGAAATCCAGGCCAAAGTGCCTTAGGCACACGGTGTTGAAGGTTTTAGCAAACCGGAGCAGAGAGCAAGCATCAAACTCACCTCACCTCCTTTCCTCCCTGGCTCTAAAACTCCACAGAGACATCATTCAGGAAAAAAAAAAAAAAAATAGTTAGGCAGTCTCCTTCCATTTCTCCAAATGTCAAAGTGAAGTCCAACAGAAAGCAATTAACAGATGTCTGCCCAGCAGAGAGTGTGGGAGTACCAGGCTGCAATGAATGCAGACATATCTTAGCATATCACAGGGTGGCCCCATTTACTCTCCATTACCCGGCTAAAAATAGCCTCTCTGCTTCCCTAGCTTTCTGTCTTTATTAGCATCAGTCCCAATAGTTTAGCTCTTTCCCCTTGAAAGCTTCCTTAAACAAGTGGCAAGGGAGAAAACTAAATTCGGACTCTGCTCAGGTACAAAGTTCCCCGGGGGAATTGCCAGCTTCACCTTGCAGGTGAGCTACCACCAACTATTCCTAAAAATTCACCCCCAGACCCCAGCCAGCCAGCCCAGCATCCCAGAGACAGAAAAATAACCAAAATGTCCCCAATGAGGGGGCAGGAGAGGTTGTAGGGAACAGATTACATGTGGTTAGGTAGCAAGATCTTATCTGCGACATTAAAAGAGCAAATCATAAAGCATCTAAAATGATTAATTTCTCACTGGGGCTGTCAGTGAGCTGTCACCAACTGACAGTTCTGTCATAAGTGTCATTTATAATGCCACAAGTCTATCCCTCATCAATGTCATTAAACAATTATACTTGGTTTAGAAAAAGAAAGGGGGAGGGGGAGGGGCTGCACAGAAAGCCATATGTAATGCTTAAGCAATTATATACTTTGCTGTTCTTGGACGGCAGTCCCTGCCAACAATTAAATCTTCCTTGATTTGTTCATTTAGGCAAATTATCAATTATTTGGAGGCATCAGCCTGGCTAATTTTTTCCTCTCCACTGGCAACAGCCACTGTGCCCTGCCAGGATTGATATCAACAGGAAGGAGACAGAGCGTTGGTAATTAGCCCTCTCAGCACCCGAGCCCGCCGTTCTGCTCGCTCTTTTTGTGCTCGGACTGATGTGTTTTCTTCGTCGGCGTTTGGCATATTGGTGAAACTGCTAATTTTATGAGCTGTTTAAGTGAAGATCGCTCTTCTAAGAAGTGTGCTTTCTCCCCCTTCCTTTTAAAACTTTTGGTAAACGCAACCTGTTATGTAGCTACACCTCTCGCTTCCTCTCTCCTGCCTTTGTTTTCAGGTTATGCTGGGACACTTTTGTTAAACTCTCACTGCTGCTCCAGGTGTCTGCCACGCGTCTGCTAGAGGAAGGGCCTGTTTCAATGGGTATCATCACTGGAATGGCAGCGTAAATGATCCTTCCTGGTTACTATGAGGTGTCAATAGTCATTGATGTGTGGGAGGAGGCTAGGGTTGAGTGAGGACTTCAAATCAGACCTTGTGAGAAGGAAAAAGAGAAAGACAAAAGGACACTCATGAATTCTATAAAGGGATTCCCTTCTGGCCCAGGGTTTATGGGGTCAGGCCTAAAACGGGTAAGTTTCTTTCAAGAGCACTGGGGAACAGTCCAGGGAGGGCCCAAACCATTTATCAATAAAGAGGTACAGAATGCAGTCTGGGCAGTTGTCATTTATGCCTTGAGTCCTCGTACAGATCTGACCCATTCCTGGCGGAGTCCAGAAATTGGTACATAACTGTAGTTGGTTCAGTTTTATGACTTTGGCTTCTTGTTGGCGTGTAGGGTGGACATCTGTTGTTTTTATCTGCCAGCATCTTTCATCTTTGTAGAGAAGACTCCTGTTTTTCTAGCAGAATCCTTTCTAGCTGGTAGCTCACTCTCAGACTGTGTCCTTCGGTGCAGCTGGCCCCACTTCTGGCTCCAGGGGTGAGAGCACCTGGCTAAGTCATGATCCATGAGACGACGCTGTACCCCTGGCCACAGTAACTAATCCAGAGAAGGAAGATGACCCAAACTGATACAATGGGAGCCCACCCTTAACTTTTCCTGGTACTAATGAGATGGAGCTGGAGTCTGGAAATGCTGGGGGCTCTCTTGCCACCAGGAGGGAAAGTGTGTCTGAAACTGAAGCCAGTGCAGAGAAGGGCAGAGAGAGGGTATGATTCCAGGTTTTCTTGGAGCACCTGGTCCAGTGTGCCTGACACTACCCTAATGTTGGAGTTTTTAATTAGATTGACCAATAAGCTTCCTTTTCATTTAAGCTTGGTCCAGAGAGGTTTCTATTACTTGTAACCAAGAGCATCCTGACTATTCCAGATTTTTCTTTTTTCTCCAGTTTTTGCCTCTTGCCTCTATATCCAAATTGTCTGTAAGTGCCTGTTTCTATCCCCTGATTACTCATATAATGGTATCCACTTTGTCTTTCATTGTAGCTTCCTTTTGCTTTCATAAACTGTCCAAACTCTCTCCCCACCTCCACCTGTTGACCCAGTAGTCACGGAGGGCTGTGGGTGGGGAATTACTTTCCCCTTAGCTTTTTGAAATCCTATCCTGGCATTTAGACGCCTTCTCATTGGCTGGCTGGATTGAAGCCTGCTCTTTGAATTTAACTCTGAGTGTGTCTAAGATATGTGTAAGCATGACTCAAGTGTCCTTCACAATCTTAGCGATAATTAAATGAAGAAAAAAGACAGAAGGAAGGGAGGGAGGAAGGAAGAAATGGGATGGAAGAGCAGGTCACAGGCCCTGTTTCTTGCCTCCACATCCCATGAAAACACCATGTCATGATGTCCTTCCTGGGGCCACAAGTGCTTAAGGCCTTTTGAGCTGTTGGGCTGAACAGTGTGAGAACTTCGTCTATGCTACCATCTTAAGCACTGTCCAGCTTGAAATGGCTGTACACTCAAGTTTTCACTCTCATTTTCTCAAATATTCTTTCCTTGCTTAGCCCCATTTATTGAATATAGGTTTCCAACAGACCCCACCTCCCCCCTCTCTAGTTCTCTGGTGATGTCAGCATGGCGTTCCCCTCCTTCCCACCATCGTCCCTTCCACTCTGCCTTGAGCTCCAGGGAGTCTCCAGCCCTTGCAAGATGGCAACCACCCATTGGTACTTAGCACAGAGAGGTCACTGGCATACACGGTAAGGGGGAGTGGAAAGATATCCACCCAGGGGTGGAGAGGGTTGTTTATCACACTGGGCACAGCACCTGGATGGGGTCTACTCGACACCGAAGAGAAGCTTGGCAAAAAGTAGAAAATTGGATCCATCCAGGTGCCTGCTTTGTCCACATGCCACCCATGCCAATGATGTTCCATGGAACTGACAGGCTTTCTGCTGAATTGATTGGTTCTTTTTGTCATCTGGTAGACTCCAAAACAGTACTCCCTTGAGCTCTTTAGCTTGCAAAAGATAAATACACACCGACTTGAAAGAACAATAGAGTGAATACACTTGTGTTTTCTAGCTACATTTTGCAAGCAGAATCAGAAGGAAAAAAGTGAAAGAGAGGAAAAAAAAATATGGCGGGAGGGGGAGAGAGAGAGAGACAGAGAGAGAGAGAGAGAGAAAGGATGACACCTTATGGCAAATCCCCCCGGAACCACCCCAGCTGTGCTGTGATGGAAGCCCAGGTTTGCCCTGCCCCAGAAGCTGTAGTTGGGGCCCAGGTGTTTCCGGAACACTGAAGTGATTCTGTGGTTGATATCAGAACTAATGCCAGGGAAAAAATTCTAAATTACATTTAAAAGGAATCTACCCTTTTATCTTTTAACCTTAGGCCTTCCCCAGCCATGCAGAAAAATCAATCTTGGCTAATCCACTGACCAAGAAAAAGGGAAAAGAACAGACGAAAACGTTGCATTAAACAGCTGCTTGATGCTTAAAGAGGTATCAGAGGGAAGGTGATCCAAGAGCTCAACAGCAGGAACACAGGCTCAAAGGGCTGAATTTAGGGACTTCTTTTCCACATCCCATGGCTGGTCGTTAGCCAGGGAGACAAGAGTTACCTTACATTTTAGCTTATAGAGCTGAAACCAACAGCAAAGCATGGCTTTGCTGAGGCCTTGCTTTCTTGACATGTCTTTGCTGAGAGTTGGAAAAACTTGTTTCTTCTCTCTCCTTGATAGAATATAGCCAACTATGTGACCATTATATAGGCATTACCTGGAGAAATCAAGATAGAGTTATTGCTACCTTTTACAGAATAAAAGAATATATCTAGTCTTTATTCCCAGTTCCTGGCACAGAACTTCAAAAACCTTGGAATTTCCCAAGTGATAGGGCTGTCTTGTCATTCACAAAGACTCCCCTTGAATCATATCTGAGTTTATGCTAAGGACTTGACTTATGGTGGGCTCTTAGTTTCAAGGGAGGAGCTGGTCACTCTAGAAAGACCAAGCACACGATTTAAAGAGTTGGGACTCACAGGCCCACCCCAAACTCCAAGGAGAGAGGAGGGACTGGATATTGAGTTCAGTCCCATGGTCGATAATGCAATCAATCAATCATGCCTACTTAACAAAACCTCATAAAAACTGGTGAATATCTCATTGGCCAGAAAGGTAGTATACCCTGACTCCATGGGGACAGATGCTCCTATCCTTGGGACCCTTCTAGACCTTGCTCTATGTGTCTCTTCATCTGGCTGTTCATTTCTATCCTTTATAATAAGAAAATAATTGCAAACATAGTGCTTTTCTGAGTTCTGTGAGTCACTCCAGCAAATTATCCCAACTGAGGTTGTTGTGAGAAATCCCAAATTCATAGTCGACTGGGCAGAAATGTGGGCAGCCTGGGACTCCACTTGCAACTGGTATCTGAAGAAAGGGTGGTCTTGATGGGGACCTTAATCTTTAACTTGTCAGCTCTGATGCTAACTCTGGGACTTAGTGTCAGGATTCAGTTGTAGGACACCCACTTGGTGTCAGAGAATTGGTGTCAGAAAGCACTACCTGTTCAGTATTCGCAAGTTGAGAGGCCGCAAAGGGGACCATGCAAGACAAGACACGTGGCCTCTGAGCTCTATAGAGACTGTTGTCACCTTACATTTTCATAGTAATAGAAAAATTGGTGGAACATTTACTTGGGCCAAGGGGCACTGGGGACTGGAAGTGTTAAAAGATGAGGCCCCTATGTCTGCACTACAGCAGGTGACACTCCAAACATCTAAAATGCATGGTTTTTTTTTTTTTTTCGCAATTATCTCTTTATAGTATGCCTAATACCCAGCCCCTGACATGTGCACACACATCCAGCAATCACCCCACCCCAACCCTACTTGTAGCCTGAGCACCTGGCGTGAGATACATTTGCTGAGCTCTCAGGAAAAGAGAGTAACAGTCTGTGGAGGTTGCCGCCCAGATATGATGGGCATGCCAATGTGGGTGGAGCAATCAGTGAGGATGACTACAAATCTCTCTTATGTTTTTCCTCTTTTTTTTTTATTGTGGTAAACTATACATAACATAAAATTTATTTTTCTAGCCATTTTTAAGTGTACAGTTCTGTGGTATTAAGTATATTCACAGTGTTCTGCAACTACCATCTAGATCCAGAATTTTCCATCTTCCTAGACTGAAACTCTGCACCCATTAAACACCCCTTCCTCATTCCCCTACCCCCAACCCCTGACAGTCACCATTCTACTTTTTGTCTCTATGAATCTGACTAGTGTAGACATCTCATATAGGTGGAATCATAATATTTGTCCTTTTGTGACTGGCTTCTTTCACTTAGTGTAATGTCTTCAAGGTTCATCCATGCTGTAGCACGTGTCTGAATTTCTTTCCTTTTTAAGGCTGCATAATATTCCCTTGTATGTGTATACCACATTCTGTTTCCCCATTCATCTATTGGTGGACATCTGGGTTACTTCCACTTTTTGGCTATTGTAAATAAAGCAGCTATCGGCCGGGCGTGGTGGCCCACGCCTGTAATTCTATCTCTCTGGGAGGCCGAGGCTGGCGGATTGTTTGAGCTCAGGAGTTCAAAACCAGCCTGAGTAAGAGCAAGACCCCATCTCTACTAAAAATAGAAAGAAATTAATTGGACAACTAAAAATATATAGAAAAAATTAGCTGGGCATGGTGGCGCATGCCTGTAGTCCCAGCTACTCGGGAGGCTGAGGCAGGAGGATCGCTTGAGCCCAGGAGTTTGAGGTTGCTGTGAGCGAGGATGATGCCACGGCACTCTAGCCTGGGCAACAGAGTGAGACTCTGTCTCAAAAAAAAAAATAAATAAATAAAGCAGCTATGAACATGGGTGTGATGTACAAATATCTATTGAGTCTCTACTTTCAAACCTTTTGCATACATACCCAGGAACTGAATTGCTGAATCATGTAGCAATTCTTGTTTTAATATGGTAATTCTATGGTTTTTACTAGTTTGTTTTTTTTTTTTTTTTGAGGAGCTGTCAAACTCTTTCCACAGCCGCTATACCATTTTCTTACCTTTTTTAAAAAAAAATTACATATATAGTTTGTGTGTTTTTGCATCACTAATATATTCATATGGTACAAAACACAAGATTAATAGCAAAATATCTACCTCTTACTTCTGTCTCCAAGCCATTAAGTTCCCCTCCAGAGGCAGCCAACATTACTACTTACCACTGCTCTACTATAGCACCCCAAGTCACCCCAATATTCAAGCAAGTTCAAGATTCAGTCTGAGACTGGATCTTTTTCTGTTTTCTTTTCTAAAACAGAAATGTTTTTAAACTATCTTCTGTCTGCTCAAAAAAGGGGCTAATGGAAAGCAGAACTCTGAAACGCACTGTACATAATGAATAACAAATACCCTTTTAAGATGAGTATTTTAAAGCACCAACATGTTATTATCCAAAATGTATGAAGTGTCTTTTTTTTTTTTTTTGGCCTTTAATACTATATTGAAAACATTACCTAATGCCCACTCCAAAAGATTAGATCCCTCTGAAAGAGAAGAGTCAACATGCATAACACATCCCAGCACCATCCTGCATCTTTTCCATTTGGGTTCACAGTTAGACATTCCCTGGTTTAAGGGAAAGAGCATTTGCAAAATGGCTCTTGGGGCTTAATTGGTATTTCTTTCTTTTGTCTGCCGGTATAATCCAGGAGAGGAAACTGCAAAGCAATTTAAGAACATTAGCATTGTTCCTAAATACCCACGTCCAAGGTTAGTGAATGCAACTGGAAAAGCCCAAAGAGCACCTAGGGAGATTAAGGGAGGTTTTGAAGCAGAACGCATGATTCTAATGAACTTGGGCTGTGCCTCATGGAAGAAGAATCTATCTAAATACATTAGGGCCAACAGAGCAGACAGCAGACTGGAGGCAGCTACCTAAATGCGAGAGATGCTGTTCTCAGTAAGTTGTGAAATGCTGCAAATAGATTTGGGTGGGTTTGAAGCCCTGAGTCGCTACAGGGTGCTAATTATGATTTCCATACTGTTGGCGAGAGAGAGATGCCCCCAGCAGGATGCCGAGAACCACGACATATGCACTCCAGCTGTCCTCACAAACGTCCCCTCGTGCCCCTCGTGCTGGAGATCTCTGCTTGGTTTCCTCCTCTCCACTGTGCAGATGAATTAATTTGTTTGGAGATTAGAAAAGGATTTTTGGAAAGAAAGGAGTGTATGATAGGTTCATACAATACTTGTGCAAAATAAACAATTTTGCAAAAGTTTTTTTTTCTTAAACTTCAATTGTTACCTAAACAATCAGATGTATAGGGTCAATGTGATCACATTTCAACACCTGCATCCAAAATGAACAAGAAATGAAATAGTGTAGATTTTAAGCAAATCTCGTTTTTGACCCCAAGGTTACAGAGCGTGCCCCTGATCCTTCTGTTGAGGTCCTGTGGGGAAGGGGATTGCAATGGCTTCAGACACCAACTACCCAGAGCTGGACCAAATTTCAGAGGTTAAGGGCAAAGCTCTTCACAAAACTGCCTTCACTTCAAATGCCAGTTGCAAATCCCGGAGCCCCTGGGCTTTTCTCACTTCTGACTAAATGGCTACAAATTCAGGGGTTCCCACTTACCACCTCGGGTTCCAAAATTTGCTAGAACAACTCACAGAACTCAGGAAAGTACTATGCTTGTGATTATAGTTGTGTTATAACCAAAGGATGCAAATCGATCAGAACCAGCCCAAGGCAGAGACACATATGGCAGAGTCAGAGAGGATCACAGATGCAAAGCTTCCTTTGTCCTCTCCCATAGAGTCAGGCTCCCTCACCATTCTGACACCTCAGTGGGTGACAATACAGAGTATTACCACAACTGAGCTCTGCGTCCATAGTTTTTACTAGAGCTTCATTATTTAGGCATGATTAATTAAACCATTGGCCATGTGACTCAATCTCCACACCTCTCCCCTCCCTAGAGGTTGGTCTCATATCAAGGGGGCTCACAGCCCCAACTCTCTAATCTCATGCTCGGTCTTTTTGTCATGGCCAGCCTCCATCCTGAGTCTTTTCCTTGGTATAAACTACCTGGAGCCCTATCATGAGTCACCTCATAAGCATAACCTATCAGTGAGACACACCTACTACTTAGGAAATTCCAGGGACTTACAGGCTACCTCCCAGGAACTGGGGACAAAATCCAACCAAATCCTTTCTTATGCAGGGGCTAAGGTGGATTGAAGACAGTAAGGGGCAGAGGGATAGGATGGGGTAGGAGATGATGAGGTCATCCAGGAAGCAAAAACTCAGGTTCTAGTTAGATTTTATTATACCATCTCAAGCAAGTTACTTAATCATCTTGAGTTTTATGTCTCATTCTCTTCACTTACAGCAATAATTACTGATACACTTGTTGAGTTTTTGCTACGCACCGGATTCCGTGCCAAGAACTTTGTCTACTTAATCTCATTTATTCTTCACCATAAACTTGCAAATTTTGTCATTTTATTATCTCTATTTTTTAAAGAGTAGAGAGGTGACTGAGATTTCAGGAGATTAAATAACTTTTTCAAAAACGTAGAGGAGCTAGCACTCAAACACAACTGTGAGTCCAAAGTGCCCATTCTTAAGTTTCCATTCTTAACACTATACTGACAATACTTTGCTTGGCTTACAGGCATATTGGAAAAGTAAAGGAGAAAGATATGAATTATTATAATCTGAAAGGGAAGAACTTTATAATTCAAGGTTATAAGATTACTATTATTATTATGTCACTGATTATTACTATTAACAGCATTATTTTATTTCTATACTTCACTTGAATCTGTCTATTTATTACAAAAATGGTTTCTACTTACCATGTGAGTTCCTATTAAAAGGAAAGAACTCTTTCAGAGAAGGCAAGTCTTTAAATTATATTAAGCAAAATTCCATGTAGCTTCCCAAACATTTGTTAATACCTACTATGTGCCGCTCTACTTGCAACTTGGCAGGGACAGAAAGATGAGTAAGACATAGGCTCTGCCCGTAAGACAAGTATGCATAGAATAACACAACCTAAGGCAGAATATGATTAATGTCCAAAACAAACAACAGAAAAAGTAGAAAGCCCTCTGTTGGCTCAGAGGACAAAAAGATAGTACATTAGCCTCAAGAATTTCATATCCATACCTTAAAGGATGGATAGAATTTTGAGGGATTTGGATGGAGAAGATGGGGCTTCCTGCAGAAAGTTGCCTGGTAGCAAAATCACATCAGGATGCATGACCTTCATGATGGTTGACAATATAGAGTATTACCAACTAAGGAAGCTCAACTGAGCTTCTGTAGCCATAGTTTCTATTGGGGCTTCATTATGTAGACATGATTGATTAAAACATCAGCCATATGCTGTTAAACCAGGTCCAATTCAGAATGTTCTAAAGAATGAGGAATGAGTATATATAGTTTAGTGGGTAACTTGTTATTGTAGGATGAGCACAGAATTCAAAATCAAAATTCTGGCTTCACCATAATTTTATTAGCTTTATGATGTTGGGCAAAGCTCTAGCTTCTCTAGCATCACTTGACTCATTTAAAAAAAAAATCGGTGCAAATAATGCCTACCAAGACTTTTGTTGGAGTTAAATGAGAAATATATTGAAAACCGTATATTCTGTGAACTAAATAACATTAAATAAATATTAGGTTTTACAATTTGTTGTTATTTGTTCGTATTATAGGAAATCAACAGAGCTATTACAAACAATATCAATAGAAAAGATATATTGGAACCATACCCTGGAGGACAAGGATGCCAGAGCCAGGATACCAGGGGGAGGAGGCTGAGTACAGTAGGACTAAGAAGTTAGTCTATGTCTTATTTTGTGTTGCTTTGTTTTGGTTTGGTTTGTTGAAGAAGATGATAATGGTATTAGTACTTATTAGTTCCAGAACAATATTACTACAAGAAAAAGTAAATTTGTTCATCTGAAATTTTCAGTGAGGAGAGGCATGGAATGTGTGGTCCAAATTTGTCTTTGAAGATTATTTGAACAGGTTTACCTTTTCAGTAGTAGCACCTAGGAGAAGAATAGACAAAAGTCTAAAGATACTTATCTGGTTTCCCCATGGCCCCATCTAGAAGTCAGAGTAGAGCTAAGATGGTGTGTGAAGACACTTTCCAGCCTGAGAATCAGAAGCACTTCTATCAAAAACTCTGACGTTCTGCGTATTTACCTTTCTGCCCCCTAGCTTACCTTATCTAGTCCTTAGAAGGAGGGAAGAAGTGTGACTCCTTATTTGACTTCATAACCAGAGTTAGAGAGAGTAGAGAAAAACAGCTATTGCTTTAAAGTATCCAGAATATCCATGTATAATTAATTTTCTAATAACTAGAGATTTCAAAAAGATTTACCTTAACAAAACCTGACTGTAAAAATTTAATCAAATTATTTTAATTAACCCATATATAATTATCTAGGTGCGCTTTGATGTCATGGAGCCAGAACCCAACTACCTCTAGTTTTAATACCAGGATTAACTATTTTGAATTAGTTTATTTTAAAATTTTCAAACATTCAAAAACATAGAGAGGATGGTATAATAAACTTGATATACTCTTCATCCATATTCAACAATTGTCAAGATTTTACCATGTTAATTTATTTATCCTTTTTTCTCATCTTTTTTGATGGTATAGCTTTCGATTTGTTTATATATACTTTTGCATCTTTTACAAATACATGACAGCTTTCTAGATGTAAATTTTTGCACATTTGGCT
>NW_012137080.1:5808635-5865660 GCF_000956105.1 Propithecus coquereli | reverse complement strand
TTTTTCCCCCATGGTACGTTTTATATAACAGCATTGAGTTGGATTTTGCTTTGTTAAGATCAGAATTTTTTTTTCTTTTCTAGGTGAGTAAAGCCCATTTACAATTATTGATATAATCAATATTTTTTCTCCATACACTCATACTGTTTTGGATGTTATTTCTTGGTGAATCATGTGAAATTGCTGATAGTCTATTGTTTACAACCTACAAAAATGACAATTTCCTATTTCAATCAAATATGTACATACATAGATATATCTATAACTTTTTTTTGGAATCCCCTTTTAAGAAAAATCTATGACTTTTTATGTCCATGAACACACACAATACACATGCAGAATCCTTGACTTTGTGATTTATTTTTGTTTCTTAAAGGTTTTTATTTATGTTCTAGTGGTTATCATTATTTAATATGCTAATTCCTTATATACTATCTTTTTCCTCCCTCCCCTTTCTTCTTCCACTCTTAAGTTGTTATTAACACCAATAGTAACTTAATGGTAAATTTTTAAAAAGCTCAAACTTCATCCACTTCAATTGTCAGCCTCAAGTGATATTTTCCCACTCGCCCTGGCACATATCACGCAATCTATAAAATTATTCTTCTTTCCATTTATTCTCCCCTTTCTTGTCCCATTTTTGTTAGTTTTATTATATGACACTGCCACATACTGTCATTAGTACATTCATTTTTACCCTTATCTCCAATCTCAAGTTGTTGTTCTACAATTAAATATATTCCCACTTATTCCTAAGAACTTATACTGAATTTTCTAAAATCACTTATTTATTGTCTGAAGCTCACTCTCTAGTAAATTTCTCAGGAAGAGCCCGTGAGAGTAACATTCCATGAGATCTTGCAGCTCATCACATTTGACTTTTTCTTCTTAATTCATACAACCCTTGGCTCCCACCTTCTTTTCTTGAGTCTATTTAAAATATTTTTGTTGTTTTCTAACAGAAAATGTTGCTGTTGAGATGTCTGATTTTAATCTGATTTTCTATCCCTTAAAATGACTTAGTCTTTTTGTATGAATTTCTAAAGATTTTTTTTTCTTATGTTTAAAGTCCAGTCGTTTTACTAGAATGTCCTTCGCATTGACAGGTTGATTTTTCTAGTTAAATACGGAGATTTTAAAGTTTCTATTTTGGGAAACTTTTTTTGATTTATAGTTTTAACTCTGGTTTTCCTTCATTGGGGACTTCTTTGTTAGAGCCTATTTTTTTTTATTATTTCTTCATTATCTTTGCCTATCTTATCTCTTATTTTCCCTCAAATCCTTTTTTTCGTTTATTTCCTTCATTTTTCCTTTTCTATCTTCTGAATTTCTCATTGTATTTCACACAATGTCTTTTCTCCCTAATTCCTACTCGTTAGTCTTTATTTCTGAGTTTCCTTTTTTCAATAACTCTCTCTTGAGTCACTGGCTATTTATTGATTTCTTCTATTTTTGATTTATACTGTTCTTTCAAAGTATTTATTGTTTCTTTGATTTCTTTTCATTCATGTAGTCATTGTTAATTACAATTTTCATCTGCTTTGTGTCCACTTTTTCTGCTGTTATCTTGGTGTTATTGTTTTCATTATTATCCTTTTTTCTTATGATAACTTTGTATTTTATTCGACAATTTTTTTCTTTGTGTCCCATGTTTAAATGAGATGGCTTTCCCTAGGCTACTAGGAAATAGATGAATTATTTTGTTGTTATATTACATCCTGGGATCTGATTCCTTTGGGCCCACCATTCCCCTCCCCTCAGCCCTTACCACCTCAGCTCTCCAGTGTTCCTGCCCTGCTCAATCTGTCTGCTTCGATCAGTTTTCCCCTCAGGATGAGACTCTGCACTGCTGGAAAGAAATACTGGCTGGCTATTGTGGAGATCATCAAGGGTTTTCTATACTACAGCATGTTTGGATTGCCGGGTAATGCCATGTGCAGGTTTTTGCTTCTGCTTGCAACTCATACAAGAATCTCTAGTTCCACAGTTACTCTCAGGTTTGTCCACATGGATTTTCATTGCAGGTAAGGTCCCCCCCACTTTTTGTTTTGAGAGTGAGTATTTATAGGTGATCTTGTGTTTCATAGCTTATAAGGCTTGTCAAAGGTTTGCACTTGGACCCACCACTCCCTTTCTCTATCTCCCCCACCTTGTGCCCCTGAGCACCCAGAGTTCCTGCCCTGCTCACTCGTCCCCACCACACCTCAGCAGATTGGTTTTAGGTACCATTGCTATACATGGTTATGTCCACACCCACCAGCACTCTAGGGTTTAGAGGGGTTTCCTATCATCTAATATTTTAAAATATATAATTTCTACATATTTTCTTACACTATCCTAATTTTCTATGTGGTTTTCAGGAGGAGTTTTGGAAGGATTCAGAAACTATACTGCCAGCATCATCAAACCAGGACCAGAATTCAGGATCAATTATTTTTTAATAAAATGTGAAAGGATGAAGCTTCTAAAAATCTTTCACAAAATCTTATAATTGTAGAATGTGACTTCCCTAAAAATTTTAAAGGTCACAGAGTCTCATGAAATAGGAAAGATAATTGAGGTTCAAAGAGTGAAAAAGATTTTCTCCAAACCGGTTTAGAAAGTAGCAGAGCCAAGCATGGAATGTAGCTTGCACAAAATCTTGGTGTCAGAAGAAAGCTCAAGGCTGCTTGGTGCATCTTCTTATCCAATGTAGAAATCGCCAGAGAGAGGCAGCCACTATCCTCTTGAAAATCTTAAAGGACTGGTTTCCCATTTGGTGTATACAGACTTATCTTGTCACTTTTTTCCTCCTTGAAAAGCATAAGCTGAGACAGGCAAGGATGAATTGATGCCAAGTGCTATTGCTTGGTTCCCTGTTTCCTCTCAGTTTAGAGGCAGGCTTGGAAGCACCTCTAGGTTAATTCACAGTCTGAGTCAGAAATCATCTTCAGGTTCATCTAGTCTAGTGTGATTCATTAGTCTCTGCTTCAACGTGCCTGGCAGCTCATTCTATCATCAAATGTTGGAGAGTTCTTCCTAAAGAGAGATGATGCACATGAGAATATTTGTGGATTATATAAATCTAAGAGATTGTTAGATTTCTTATATTGAATGGAATTTCCTTCCTTATAACTTCTTAACCTTGTTCTTAGTTCTGCTGTCTGAAACTATGCCGAATAAATTCATCACTGTTGTACTTTATGATCCTTGACATGTTGGAAGGCAGCTATTGGGCTCCTTCATTGTAGCTAAGTCTTCTCTTTTTCCATGATTACAAACCCAGCCAGTGCCTATTCCTCTCATGGCATTGTCTCCAATATTCCCAGCAATCTATTTAATCTCCTTTGAGCATACTAGAGCTTATCAGTGTTTCCCTTAAAATGCCAGAAATAGAGAAGGACTAAACTTTGTCTTAGCATCACACTTACATCAGCACAGCTTATAATTACATTAGTCATTTTGGTGCCTCTTAGCACTCCTGATTCATATTTAGTTTGAAGTCAACCTAATCTTTTCTCGTGAACTTCTAGTAAAGCAGTTCTCCCACTTCCTGAGCGTGGGTAGTTGGTATTTTGGGTCCTAGATGCATAACAACGGCTCATTATGCAGCAACACAAGTCATTTCAGAACTTGTGTGACTCTTTTAGGGCTTCGAGATTCTTTCTGATATACTCCATACCTTTCTTGGGATTTAATTCTTCCTTAGCTGTGTTAGTTCTATTCCTCTTCATTTGAATGTCATACTCCTCAATAGCGAAGTCAAAAGAAAAACAGAGGCTGAATAATCCTTTTCTCACTCTTGGTGACAGTTTCCTGTCTCTTTCTACCACTCCCTTGGCCCCACTGCTGGCTCCTTTTATCACGTCCATAGCAGTATATCATGTAGTGCCCCAGCAGTGGTGCATGCTGTCCTTGGTCTCCTGGTAACCCAGGGAATTATTAGGAAGACATACGCCTGGATGATCTATATTGATTCTGTTTAGGGGGCAGATACCAGCTATCCTAAATAACCAGATTATCTACATGGATGGCTGATATAATGACACCTTTGCTTTCTGATGCTTCAAAGTACACAAACTTTGTTTCATGTCCAAAATATTATGTAAAATTACCTTCAGGCTATGTATATAAGAATCATAAATGAATTTCACCCACAGTCTGAAGCAGAGAAACCAAGCTAATCTGCAAATTTCTGAGCAAGGTAATAAACATTTGTTATTATATGCCCCTGAATTTAAGGTTGGTTTATTATGCAGTGGTAGCTGACTGATACAAAAGTTTGTATCTACAAGCAGGTGCTTATATTAGCAAAAACCTAAAATATATGGGCCTGGCTCAAGGAAACTATTTAAAAAAGCTGAAAAATGGTGATCTGTGCTATGTGATGGTGAGACATTTGGTAAAATGTCTCCTGTGATAATCTATAAGATAGAAAATATATCAAATGAACTGATAGAGTTGAAGCTTGAGGCAAAGTGTGAAAATATGAGCTGCTGACAGTATGTAATAAGACACTACAAAAGAGGAATGAGTTCAGAAAGGAATTGGCTTGGG
Organism: Propithecus coquereli; assembly: GCF_000956105.1. NCBI lineage: Eukaryota > Metazoa > Chordata > Mammalia > Primates > Indriidae > Propithecus > Propithecus coquereli. The sequence continues at coordinate 5,861,124 of NW_012137080.1, read as the reverse complement.
TAAAAACAGAATTAAGAGGAAATATAAAGAACCTAAAAATTCCAAAACGTGAAGGATTGGAAAATAAAACTTTCTTATTAAATCAAAGTGTGACCATTATGACACAATTTCAGGGAAATGACCCAACCCAGGGTGCAGTAAGACACAGCCTCGTCTCAACTTGATATTAAGTCTGTAATCCTCTTTATTAAGACCTCTCAGAGGATGAAGATGTTCTCAATTAGAACTTTTACCCAAGACAAAAGCATTCCTAGAAAATCTAAGATGCAGCCCTACAGAAGCAAAGTAGCAATAGTTAAGTTGGGGTGGAGGGTGGGAAGAAAGGTGTGTCTCAAAAAGAATTGTTGTCATAGTTTTGGGCACATACATTTGACTAAAATCAAATATAGAGAAAGACCATAAAGTTTTTGGAAGAGTTATATTAGCAAAAGTATTATGAGCTTGGACCAAAAGAGTCTAAGACTGTGAGAGATGTAATAAGATCTTTGGAACTCCAAATTTCTACAGGCAGGAAACATACGAAAATAACTATTCAGCTTCCAAGAAGGGAATATTCTGTCATGTCCTCCTCAGAAGTCGCCAAAGAGCCAGGTGGATAGAAAAGAACCTCACAAATGGTGAAACCAAGAGCTGTGGACAACAGTAGACTGGAATGCCACTGCCAGGGAGCAAAATTGGGGCCTAATTAAAGAACGTTTCTTATCCTCAAGGTAGAAGAACCTAGGAACTTCTCAGCATGCTAAGGATCATTGGCTTCTCTGTTCCCTTCTTCTCCCCCTTTTTAAACAGAAGTATCTATTGTGGTCATGCTGTCCTTGTTCACCCATGTAATGCTAGGTGTGTGATGGGCAATTAACTTATCATTTTTAGTGCATAGGTGTCTAGATTAAGAGGCACATACTCAACCTGATATAGATGGTAAGATCCTGGAGTTTAAGCCTGTTTCATAATTTGATGAGACTTTGGGAGAATCTTGAGAAAGTGTGAGTATATTTTGTATGTAGGAGAAACCTGAACATTTTTTAACAAGGGTTCAGACTGAAACAGTTTGGATTATTGCTCAACAGAGAATCACTACCATCTCCCTCCTCATAAAGGCTTAAAATGTGCCAGGATGGTAGAAGCTGACATGTTGCACTTCTGCCATCACTATAAGAACAAGCTCCAGGTAGCCTAATCATCCCAGATGAACAAGAGACATGGGGAGCAGAATTGAGGGAGGTGTGTTTGTGAAACCATGGTGAGATCATGGGGGTCTAGGCTACCTGCTCATGAAGTTTGCTTGTCGTTTAGTTCTTCTTGGGCTCAGTCTTGGCTATACCACTTCCTTCTTGTAATTAGTGATTCTAGACCCACCCAACTGTATGACTTGGGAGGGCCAATTGAACTCAATAATGGGCAATTCTGGATGTATGGTCATTTGGTGTCCCATGGTCCAGGGTTCCATAGCTACCAGGGCCCAACAGCATCCTAGAAACTATTTTTCAAAAGGTGTGTAATGCTTTGCTGTAGATGTCATGGCTTTACTCCAGAATCTAAGGACTCTATGTTGTGATTCCTCCCTCTTTTGCTATAAACTCCACACTGCATCTTTTCCTATCACCGACACTTCCAACACCATAGGATCTGCTAGATGATAGAGCTCAAGAGGAAGCACTGTTCATGCCACAACCTTCCTGCCTCAGCCTCCACTAAAAGTTGGCACCTTTCCATATCACCTGGGATGTGGTGTGGAGAGGAATTCCTAAGTATGGAATGTGTTACTTCTGTGTTACTTCCAGAAACCAAAGAGAGCTACAAAGCATTGAGCTTCCTTATTTGCAGTTAGGGTGCAAGGTACAGACATTCATTTTTACTTTGGAGGGGATTCTTGGTATACTTCTGATCACTGAATTCCTGAAAACTTATGAAGTGGCAGGTTGCTTTATCTTTGTGGAGTTTATCTTCTATCCTCTGAAGTGTAATTCTGTCACCTTTTCTAAATGTTTGAAATTTTTAATGATAAAATTATGGGGACAAAAAGCCAAATTCTCAAAAAGAAGAATCCGATTGGCCCAGTTAATCTCTGTGCTGGGCTCCGTGGGTCCTAGGTCGGGTGTCAAGTTGTCTGGCTACCTTTTGATCAGGTTCAAATGAGGTTTGATTCCTGCTTCAATCAGCCATGGCCATGGGGACAAGAAGTCACATGATACAGAAGGTTGTTTCCTCAAGGGGCTGTGTGCAAGGCTGGCACTGTGAAATGTGCCTCCACACCAGGCCTAATGGAAATAAGGGAACAATGAATAGTGGAACTAGATTTCTACCATATTCAAGGCAAAAACATTGTACTCATGTGTGCTCAACTTTGGGGGCAAAGGGGAAAAGAAAAACTATATAGTTACTCTAAGGCTCTCAGAAAAGAGAGCATCTGCCCCTTCTTTTGCTCACCTCCTCTGGCCTTCCCCCCACAGACTCCATCACCCAGAGGGAAGGCACCCTCAGCCTCAGTGACAGGCAGATTGCTTTTATCTGCCAGGAATAGGTGAGCCTTGATTTAAGGGTCTCTTAGGTAACGAATAGAATGAGATACAAGCAAGGCCAGGGTGAGGAGAGAGGGTAGCCGGCAGCAGGAGAAACATGTAGGATAAAACAATTTTTATCCACTGACAAAATATAGATGGTGAACTCGGAAGTTTTCTGCCATAATAAACAAGAAGAAGAAGTGCAAGAAGTGGACGTATAACTTTATGACCTGTGAAATTGAATTGCCTCTTACGGATTTTTACCTTTTGGTGGACAATGAGGAACTTTGTCATCTCAGGCAAGCATGGGTCATAAAAGCCACTGGAAGGAGAGGAATTGGGCCTGTCTGATTAGAATCTAGGAGACCTTGGTTTCCCAGCCAGGCTTTATATATCTGAGCTTTATCCCGTGGAAGCCATGAGCTCAGTGAATTACAGTGCTTCACAGCCTCAAGAGCCCTGTCTTACCCATCGTAAACACCAGGGAAAGGCAAGGCCACCCTCTTAAATCAATATCCTGAGAGTGAAAGCAAGCCCAGACACAGAGGGCACAAGGAAGACAGCTGGGGAATCTCCCCATAAGGGAGCTGAACTCAAGTCTATAGCTGATTAAGATTTGAGATCCCACCAAGTGAAGTTTCCTTCACTCGTCCCTGGCCTGCCATGACTATATTTCAAAACACCAACTTAAAAACAATGACATACACCCTCTCTCCCCCGTCATTCTTTCTATCCTAGCTAGGAAAGGGAGGAGGTACAGGCGAGATGGTGAGGAAAGACATGGTCCTTGTGGAGTCTTGCCAGTGACTGTGATTAGTATTTCAAGCTCTAAATCATTCAGTTCTACTTACTTTATTTCCTAAGCATTTTTTGAAGCCTTCGCCTCTTCTTTATCTCTTCTGCCTCTTCCTCCCTGTCACATTGTCCTAGTCTCCCAGTGGGATCATAGTGGCCGACGAACTATTTTTCTTGTCTTAATGCTTCCTCCAAACTACATGCCACGAACTGTTTGTGGGACATGTTTGAAAAGAAAGCTGATGAAGGCTCCACCCTCCTTATCCACCTTCAGTGAATCCCATTTTCCTAACAACAAAATTCAAACTGGTTGACTTAGCATTCCCTGTCTCCTGTAACCTCCTCATGAAAACCATCCTGAATCCTTAGGGTGGGCTGAGTTGCCTGCATCTGTGTTCCCGGAGCCCACTGGGCATAACTCCGATATTTCAATGGTACAACGGGGAATGATTTCCTTTTGTATGGTGTAAGATTGCAAAATTTGATAAATAAAAAAAATGACTCCTTCCTCTATTAAGATGGGAGGAGCTGACATATGGCTAAAGAGACATAGTGCCAAGTCCAGGGGTTGGCCTGGACTCGTCATGGATGGAAATAAACCTATGTAACTAACTGCCCAAAACCTCCTCTCCAATTTCTAACCAGACAACCAGATCCAACCTATGTAAACACTGTCCCCCTGGCCATGGAATTTGGAAGGAATATGGGTTCCTTGGGGCTGAAAATACAACAGGGCATTTCTACCTGAGTCTATAGGAAATGTAGGGCAATTTAGTCCAGTTGGAAATGACAGGACTTGAGGACAAGTGGGAAGGAAGGCCAAGACCTGAGAAGCCCAAGGCTGGAACCCAAATCACAAGTGAGGAACAAATATGATAGGAGGGCTGCAGTGGCAACAGTGGGTGACTTGAACAACAGGCTCCAAACCAAGTGGCAGTTGTGTCTTATCTTTATGTGTAAGTAGATACATAGCAGGTGGGTGATGGAGGGCATCTTACAGAACTATGACAAAGCAAACAATGCTTTGCGAGAGGCAATTTCAGGGTCTTGCAATGAGGACCCCACTTTAAAAGAAATAAATTTATCATGAAATTAGTGAAATTAAACCTCCAGGGTCCTTGACTTGCATTGGTCCTTTTTAAGGCTCTAAATATTTTTTATTGCTAAGTTTCTATACTTTTTCTTCTATTACCTTCAGGGCCCACAAAATCTACATCACCTCTACGTTTTAGCATTGCCAAGCTAAGTAATTTAATAGGTTAACCAAAGTTTTCTATCTCAAGCATATGAGTATTACTCTCCATTAGAATAAGTCTCAAGTTGGATTCAATAAGCCCTTAAGTGAAACTGCCAAGCACAAAGGAGCTTGTGTGTCTAAGCAAAGGAAAGAAAACAGAAAGAATCTCAGAATCCAGGAATGCCCTTTCTTGCCATGAACCCCATTGCTTCTCATGGGGTCATAGCCATCGAATAGCTCATCAAGTGATATCATTTGAGCATCAGAGCTTATAAACCAGGGAAGGATGAATTAAGTGTATGAAAACCAAAGGGATCCAACTAAGAAAGTGACTGCTGTGTGTGTGTGTGTGTGTGTGTGTGTGTGTGTGCGCGTGCGCGTGTGCGTGCAAGTGAGAGAGACAGAGGGAAGGAGGGAGGGAGAGGGAAAATGAAAGAGATAAGAAAGTAAGAAATAGAGACACAGTGAAAACATGTAAACAGATGGCTGAGAGGAAAAAAGACAAAAGGATAAAGTCGATTTCATTTTAAAAGAATGAACTGCACCTGCCAAATAAATTTCTCTTTGCCTTCAATGAAGAGTCAAGTAGAATAAAAACGAATATCTCAAAAATTCAAAGGGAAGGAAGAACAAAGAAGTCAGTAACAGAACAAGCTCTTGTCAGTCTGGGTCACTGTGGTATCAGTCCAGACATATCAATCAACAGCAGGTTGGGAAGGGAACCCCATCCAAGGTGCGCGTGTATGTGTGTACGTGTGTGTGTAAAATCAGGTTGAAGTATAATTAGAGTTACATAGCTATTTTACATGTGTGATTTGAGATTTGAGAAACACCAGGAAGACGCTCCAGAACAAATATTAATTTATTTTCCTTAATCAGATAATAGGCTGCCTGAAATTGCATCATTAGAGTAGCATATTGGAGATTAAAATTCTTTTCAAGTGGTCTTCATTCAAATGGCAAATGCCCTTGACAGGGTCACCACAATAAATTATCAGCACCTTTTCATAAATTAGCGCATTAGATTCCCTTCTACAGTGATTGGAAGGCTAAATTGTCCTGAAAACATGGTGAAGCCTGGAAGGAGTTAGAAATTCAAACTCGGCTCCTGAAGTTCCTGCCTACTGCATATATGTACATTCACACATGCTACTCAGGATAGTTTAGTGTCCAGATCACCTCACAAACTTTACTATTCTAAAGGCTATTTAGTCAAACTAGTCCTGGCGCATTCGCAAAACTGGCACCGAGGGAACACCCGGCCAGCCCTGTCTGCCCAGGGACAGAGCTGCCACCGTCACGTTCTCTCCCACGTGGAGTTGCTGAAGCCTGTCCCTGCAGCTCTTGGGTTGGCAGCCACTGGAAAATTGACAAAGGAGTGAAAATCAAAAGGCAAAGTCTCGTTTTCATTTGAGCATTAGGGGAGCAAATGAAAAAGATGAGAATCAAAAGGGTTTTTATTTGAGATGTTGGATTTTGAGGAGGAGGAAAATATAGGATATCTTAGTCCCCTTTCCAGCTCAGTGATGGTGAAAATAAAGCTTCGGGATGATCTATAATGTAAAAGTTGGGAGATGACTTTGTTTCAGGGGGAAAAACAGCTCCGGAACTTATGAATGTCAGACAGTCTCGCAGATTGCTCACAGGAGAGGAAGGATTGGCAACACCATTGCTCAGCACTTGACAGGATTAATGGCCAGGGAGGAGGAGGATGTACACTTGTAGACCTGACAGGGTCCTCCATCAAACACAGGACCACCATGCGGAGAAGTGAGCAGCATGGAGGGAGCCCCGGGCTGGGGAAAGAGCCAAGTCAGCACAGCAGGCAACGTACCAATTGGCCTCGTGGTTGGGGGAAATCGTGGGGACCCCATGAAGAAGGAGATGGGACAAGGAAACGAAAGAGATGTCACTATAGAAAAAGTAACATTTTGACTCACTGACTCTCGTAGCTGAAAAGAACCTTCTATCTTCACCCAATCTCTTCATTCTACAAATAACAAAACTAAACTAACGATATCTAAACTGACGATATCTAACATGTAGTGAGTACCTACTATGTGGTACCAGGTGATTGAATACACAATATACATAAATTATCCCATTTCATCCTAACTGCACTTCTATAAAGTAGGTGCTGCCATCAAAATTTTACAGACAGAACCAGAATCTAAAGAGTTTAAGTAGCTTGTGCAAGATCATTCCATTAATGACCACGTTGATCCAGCATCCGCACACCTAGCCTCTAGGCCGTAAGGTCCAAGGAGGCACAGAAACCCACACCACAGCTAAGCGGGGACTGAGCCAGGCCCACATTCATGTCTCCCAATCCCTAACGTAGAGCCCTCAGATCACTGATCCCTATTGCTCCCTCCTGAGCCAGAATGAACAAAATCTCAGTTATGTCTCACGATACAGCACAACCTGGACAGATCATTAGTACTGAACCTCTCCACTCACTTAAGTTGCCTGAGAATCACCCAGATGTCTGAGGGAAATGTACATTTGTTTGTATTGGTATTGGAAGATTCTGGCATCTGAGAGAAGATGTTTTGGTTCATAATGAACAACAGTAATGTTATCACTGGAACTTGGACACCTACCAGAAGCAGGGTTGTTGCATTCTCACTTAGAAAAGTGCAGCTAGCTGGCTTTTACTCAGGGAGCACATTTTCTGGGTGAGTGGCTATAAAAATCCTTGGGTTAAGGAAGACCTTGAGAAATTATTTAGCCCATTGCCCTTCCTCCAGGCAGGATGGCATTTAAACTATCTTTGAAAAGTGATTTGTTTTCTTTTCTTTAAAAAATAAAAATAGCAAGGACTGCCATAATCCTCTTGTGTTAAAAAGTCCCCCTTCCCCCAAGATCAAAGGTTCTCCTGAATATCTAACCCAAGATTTTCTGAGGAAATACAGACCTCTTTCCTGTTCTCTATTTTACTGAGTTCTCCCCCTTGGGGTGAACATGAACTATGTACATAGCACAGTTCCAGAACTGGTGTCTACATGGCCCTGGCCCTATGGGGGGTAATAAAAACCTTCAGCCATCTCTGAGATGTGTGGTCTGTGTATGAAGGATGAACAGCCTAATTAGTGGGTACAGGAGTTTGAAGTGTGACCTACAGAAGTGAAAATGGTATTCAACAAGAAGCATCTCATTAACCCAAAACCAATAGAGAATAAATCTAGGAAAAAATCCAGGGAGGAGAGACAAGATGGCTGACCACAGACACAAGCTGCCAGATCACCTCAGAAAGAAGGAGTAGTTTTAGATGAAAAAGAAAAAATAAACAAACAAACAAACATGGATCAGGGGTAATTCTGAGGAAAAAGTGCCAGAACCTACAAGAGCTTCCATGGGAAGAAGTTGCAGAGCAGAACAAGAGCATGATATTGGCAGAGGACAAGCCCCGAGAGGCTTGGAGTCCAGGGAAAAGGGTAGGTGGAGCAGTGTGTTTCTCCCTCCCTTGCATCTCTGGCAGTCACCTGGCTCCCAAGCTGCTGGAGAGCCTCTCTACCCTCACGAGGGCAAAAGTTGCTGTCGGCAGTGAACTGGGAGCTTCTTGAGGACAAAGCACCAGGCCATAAGCGCCCTTGGGGTGCTTCCTATCACCCCAGATCCAAGCCAGACCTGCAGGTGCCATATTGCTTCTCCACCCACCATGTACCTTTGCCCTCCCCAGGGGGCTTCGGCCCTCAAGTTTCAATCTTGCTCATTCCCACACAAACATTTCCTAACTCTGGCCTAGTCTGTGGGAGCCACATGGTGCCAGTGGGTTCCAGGGGACCTGCGTGATTTCAGAGCCTGGACATTCCAGCTGGGCTGCCTTCCGGAGAGAGAGGGACAGAGACCACCCGAGTGCTAGCTGTCCTCCATCAGGATTTTTTCCTTTCCTCCCCCTCCCCCACCCATGACTGCAGAGAGAGACAATTGAGCCAGGGCTCTCAGGAGCTGCTGCTTCCCCACTGTTGGTGCATACACCACACTGGGGCTTCCACAGAGAGAGGGGCTCAAACTTTTCCTCCTAAAGACCTGCAGAGGACTAACAGGTGCTTGGACTGTGAGCTCCCTGCTCACCAGCCCTCCCCTGTGCTGCTTGCCCAGCTGCTCCAAGAGAACGAGCCCACCCCAATGCAGAGGGAGGACATCAAACCTGCCTGAGCACCCCATAGACATCTCGGGACCAGCACACTTCTCCCTGGCACAGGTCAGGGATTGATCTTTGGGGACACAGGGACAGGCCTGCATGCCAGATCCCATACCCCAGGGATAAGATCACATTGCTTGGGGGCACAGAGGGGAGAATTGTGAACTAATCTCAGGAGGCAAGGGAGCCCATGTGGGCAGAACTGAAAAGAGAGCACAGCGTGTGTCCCAGCCACAGCACACTCACAGAGAACCCCTGCCCACACAGGAAGACCGTGCTCTCAGCCCAGGGTGGGATCCTGCACAGGGAAGCTCCCAGCCCACAGCACCATCATTGGGGAGCTCAGCTAGTTTTGAGCTCCTGCCTGCTGGTAGACACTGGAAAAAGATCATGGATCAGTGGAGGGGAAAGAAAAGCGAAACCCACTCCTGACAGCCAGATTGTGAATCTCAGATGGCCCCACCTTCACAAGCAGACTTTCTGGCTGGGTGAGGCCATGTCAGCCCCTCCTTGGCAGCTTCCCCCAGAAGCAGGGAGCAGAGGTTTGACCCCTGCTGAAACAGATACCTTGCCAGCTTTTGTGGATCCTGAGAGCAAGCTCATCCAACACAACCCTGCCCAGCCTCACTCACCCACCCACCTCTGTGGTGGAGAATAAGGACTCACCTGTAAACTCCAGGGCCCCACCCACCACCGGGGGCATTCAAGTGCTTCTCCTGATAGGGCTAGAGCCAGTCACAGGTCCCCAAAACAACTGCTGTTTGTCCCTTCCAGCAAGTGCTACCTACTGACAGGGAGGTCAATTTGCACAGTCCTTTTCAGCATTTAAGGACTTGATCATACGGGGTATGGTTGATTCTTACCCATAAGCACCATCTACTATCTCAGAGATTAAACTGGGTGTGCCAGTACAGTTCACACTGTTAAGAAGACCACAAGGCTGGGAAAAGAGAAAGGATTTCAAAGACCTTTATCCTCCCTCATCAAAGAGAGATAGGAAATCTGCCCACACACATAGCTCACTACTGCCACAACCTATAAACAATTAGGAACTGAGAGAACCACCACACCAAGGATATCTGTAACCAAGGCATCCATCCAGAACCTAGATTGCCATCAAAGCACCCACAAGCAAAGCCAAAGGTTCTTATCCAACATATGTTACAGACACTCCTTTACAAGTGTGTGTGTGTGTGTGTGTGTGTGTGCGCGCGCGCACAGGGAAGCACCAGCTAAACAAAAGAAAATCCAAAAATAAGAAGTGGCATCTTCCCCAGATGAGAAGGAATCAGTGAAATAACTCAGGAAGTATGAAAAATCAGAATAAAAGGACATCCCCAAAAGGGGACTCTAGCTCTTTAGCAATGGACACCAACAAAAATGAAAATATTGAAATGACAGATAAAAAATTTTAAATATGGATTGTAGGGAAGCTCAATGAAATACAAGAGAAAATGGAAAACAAATTCAAAGAAACCAGAAAACAATTCAGGAAATGAATGAAAAATTTACTAAACAGATCAACATATTAAAAAAAAAGAAAACAAATAGAACTTCTGGAAATGAAAGATTCATTTGAGGAAATACAAAACACAGTGGAAAGTTTTAAGACTAGACTAGACCAGGCAGAAGAAAGAATCTCAGAGCTTGAAGACAACTCCTTCAAATTAACTCAGTCAGTCAAAAATAAAGAACAGCGAATTAAGGGGAATGAACAAAGCCTACGAGAAGTATGGGATTATATAAAATGGCCAAATATAAGAATCATAGGCATCCCTGAGGGCAAAGAAAAAAATACACAAGGGGTTGAAAATCTATTTGAGGGAATAATTGAGAAAAACTTCCCTGATCTTGCTAGAGATTTAGACATCCAGGTGCAAGAAGCTCAACAAACACCTGGGAGATTCATTGCAAAGAGGCAATCACCATGACACATAGTCATCACAAAGTCAAAACAAAGGAGGAATTCCCGCAAGCCCTGAGTCAAAAACATCAAGTGACTTACAAAGGAAAATTCATCAGACTAACTGCAGACTTCTCAACTGAGACCTTATAAGCCAGAAAGGATTGAGGCCCCATCTTAAGTCTTCTTAAACAGAAAAATTGCCAGCCTAGAATTTTGTATCCTGCAAAACTAAGTTTCATAGGTGAAGAAGAAATGAAGACTTTTCCAGGCAAGCAAACGCTGAGGGAATTTGTCAAGACTAAACCTGCCTTGCAGGAAATACTCAGAACCGCACTATACATGAATCAGCACAATAGAAAATTATAGACCAATATCCCTTACGAATATAGATGCAAAAATCCTCAATAAAATACTAGCAGACCAAATTCAACAACAAATCAAAGAAATAATCCACCATGACCAAGTGGACTTCATCCCAGGGATGCAAGGATGCTTCAACATATGGAAATCAATAAATGTGATTCACCACATAAACAGAAGCAAACACAAAGACCATATGATCATCTCAATTGATGTAGAAAAATCATTTGACAAAATTCAGCACCCTTTCATGATAAAAAAAAACTCTCAACAAACAAGAATAAATCTAGGCCTCCTACAGGAGCAAGTTGGAAGGAAAATCCCCAAAATTCCTAAAATGGAATTGAGGTGGGCTTAGCAAACAGTGTTGAGAAAGAACAAGCACAGGTTTGGGGATAGGATGAACAGATAAGCAAGTCTCTGGCTAGGTTACAAATAAAACTAGGAACTAAATCTGTATTTTTTAAAATACATTCATGTGTGTGTTTTGGGGGGTTTCTACACATTCTTTCCCAGAATAATTGAACCCCATGATGAATTCTAATTTTGTCCAGGTTAAATCAAGGAGGAGAGGTATACTTCCTTAGGTCAGGAAAATGTTCCCTGGACAATGGAGAAGCGTGATGGGGAAAAGGATGATGCACACAACAGACCCCCAGTGGGCAAGTGGAGGGATGTGGGGTCGGTGAGTCAGGCTCGAGACTCAGGCATAGCCAGAGTTTGTAGAGGATGGCTACCCAAGGGTCATCCTCTCCCTTTCTTTGATTGAATGTATGCAGAGCCCTGAGCCTTTTTTTTTTTTTTTTTTTTTTTTGAGACAGAGTCTCACTGTGTTGGGCTAGAGTGAGTGCCGTGGCGTCAGCCTAGCTCACAGCAATCTCAAACTCCTGGGCTCAAGCCATCCTTCTGCCTCAACCTCCCGAGTAGCTGGGACTACAGGCATGCACCACCATGCCCGGCTAATTTTTTCTATATATTTTTAGTTGTCCAATTAATTTCTTTCTAATTTTAGTAGAGACAGGGTCTCACTCTTGCTCAGGCTGGTTTCGAACTCCTGAGCTCAAACAATCCGCCCGCCTCGGCCTCCCAGAGAGCTAGGATTACAGGCATGAGCCACCACACCCGGCTGAGCCCTGAGCTTTTAAGACATGTATCCCTCAGAGCAACAGAAGGACACCAAGGGACAATGCTGTGAATATGTTTTTCTGTAATAACATGAAGAACAGCTGGCAGAGACAAGTAATCATATAAATATGAGGAGTCCAAAGTAGCATAGAATGTTAGAGCCAGACAGAGTCTGGGCTGCAATTCTAGTTGGATTACCTCTTTTGATCTTGTCTCTCCATTCTCAATTGGCAATCCCATCTATGTGCATAACTTCCAAGACCATCCATATGTCAGTGGCTCCTGAATTCCTGTCTTTGTTCCAGACCTCTCAATTGAACTTCAGACTCATAGAGCCAAATCCCTACTGAATATGTCCACTGGGGTCTCCCTCTCTCTCTTTCTCTCTCTCTCTCTCTCTCTCTCTCTAACACACACACACACACACACACACACACACACTATAATGCAACCAACTCAAACCTTAGCAAGGAGAATAATCTTGGCAATCAGACAGAATCAGATTTTGAGTTATGGCACTATCATTTATTTGTCATCATTTTCCTTGGGCAAGCCATCTAGTTTCTTCAAATGTAAAATCAGTGTCATTTTAAGGATCAAATTAGACGATATTGTAAAATGCGATGCTGTATGATGCCTGGCATATGCAAGTCACATATTCTCACATATAAGATGCTTTTTGACTAATGAGTGATGAATGCATGGATGGATGGACAGACGGAAGTGGAGATCCACTGAGGCATAAATACTCTACTGAAATCATAGATAATCATAGTGGACAGATACAAGTATGGAATAAAAGAAGCATGAAAAAAACAAATAACATTTCCATTTACTTGATGAAGACTTGGAATGCTGAATGGAATGAAAGAGACCCTCTAAGGAACTGAAAAGAATATGTCACCTTTTGGACAACACGGTTTTCCAAAGCAGCTGAAATCTGTGCTACTTCATGTGTTCCATTATCTCAGGAAATGCTAGACATTAATGGATGAATTGTGAGGCTGACCAAGAACTGTTAAAATGGCAGCTGGAAAGGATGGAGAGGAGTGGAGGCCAGTGGGTTAGTCTTTGCCCAAGACACCTGCCATCTCTGAAGTTATTCTACATCAATAGCAGCTGTAGTTGGCAAATGCAGCCTTTAGCTGAGGGAACAAGCTCAGAGATATATATGCCGGAGCGTCACACCTGGAAGTCTCCCAATATCAAAACTTCAAACAGGTCATCCAGATTAAAGCTTTTAAATAAAATTTCCCCTAGAATGTTTCATGATAAAGGATCTTTAAGTCTGAAGTAGATGGTGCTTCCAGGAACTTTAGCCACCTTTAAAAAGCAGTGGAAAAAGAAAATCTTCTAGAGTGAAGAACCTGTTCTGTCTTGATTGTAGTGTTTACACAATTGTATATAATTACAAAGGTTCACCAAACTATGTCCCTAAAACGGATATATTTTATTACATGCAAATAATATCTCAAAAGCAGGAGAGAAGGGGAAGAATCTAGAAGTAGATAAAATATTGTACCTACACTGATGACTAGCTAGAAAATAACTCACTAGGAATAAACATTTTGGGTCCAAGGAAATAAAAGACTGGGTGTGGTTGGGGGGGAGAGATGATGGAAGAAGTTGACTTACTCTGAGAAAAATGTATTAGAAAAATAAAATTCCAATATCAGCAACTAATTCTGTAGATCTAAAAGAACTAACTGGCTGGAGACAGGGTACCATGGCCAAAACTTCAGAGACTTGGGGATTTCTTGTTTCCTACACAGTTAATCTCAGGCCCTCTGGAAGAGTCACATTTGTTCACACAAGAAAGTAAAATGGAAATTTTTGGAAAAATTATCTGGAGCTAACAAACAGGCTCTAAGTCTCAGAGAGAAACCCCTCAATGGGCCAGAGGCAGGAGCTGTACCTCTTTCCCAGCATGAGAAAAACTATGTCAATTCTAGAAGATATTACCCCCTAAAAGACATGTAGGTATAGAAGCATCAGCCAAATATATTTGCACTCCAGTAAAATCAGACATATTTGGGTGCAGTGTGTCTCTTTGGATAATTGATTCTCCCATAGCCAAAAACTCCCCCTGAAAATAGCTGCTTCCCCTGTGTTGATAGGGGACGTTGTACAGAGCAAGGGTTCTGAGCACCAGAGAGTGTGTGGCTGGCCACAGAATGGAGCAAAGTAAATAGGTGGGTGTGTCTATGGAGAGACCAGCACCATGTGGACATAGGAGATCGTCCCTGCAAAAGGGAAAGGAGAGGGATGAAATGGAGAGATTGTGGAAATAATTATGAGTCCAGGAGGTCTCGCTTATTGAGTTCATCCTAGAAGGGATCAAGATGGGACATTGACTCATGTCAACTAAACTCACAAAAAGCTAAAGAGTACATCAAAATTGTAATTCATGAATTTGGAATACTAAATGATAAGAATACTGGAATCCAATATTTAGAGCTCCCTTTTGCAGGGAGTGAAAACTTAGAAGCTAAATTACTCACCAACCACAGTGTCGCTTTGATGAGTATATAGAGTTACAAATGGGTAGCCTTGAAGGATAGCTCTGAGAGGCCATAGGGAATCCTGATGAACTGCATCTGCCCCACTTGAGTCCAAGTCTCCAGCGACCTGAACACATTTCCTTCACACTCAGAGTCTTTGTCCCCTGGATGTATTAGATGAACAACAAAAAATTTTGGTCCTTTGGTGTCCTTTCTTCATCTTCAGGCAGACCCACTGGCTAAATGTGTCACATACCAGGCTAAACATTACAGCTACTACTTCATTAATCAACACACAACTCCAGGGGCATACCGGTTACCTCCACTTATTTCATGGATGCAGAAACTGATTTCCATAGAGGATAGATGGTTACACAAAGTCACTTAAGTCTGGCAGGGATTTAAATCCATATCTGTATTCCTGAGGTCATACTCTGAAGCACCATGCTATGGTCTCTTCAGGAGGGAGCTGATTCATTTCATCAGGTTTTACCATCTCAAGTCAATTGCTTCTAAGAGCAGCCACCAAAGCCTCCCCTCCAGTATGGTCCCCATATCACTCAGCTGCCTATTTATAAACTATATTTCCAGTTTATTCTACAAATGGATAATCGTGTGCATTATGCATGGATTTTACTGTTTTAACTTTCAGAGGAGAATCATATCTTTAAAATTTGGTAGGGAAATAATGAGGAAAATAAGAGAAAATGTTGTCCTAAGTGAGCAGCAATGACTTCCTTTGATTCAAGGACACAGAAGTTAATGGTGAGGGTTGTTTCCTGCAGACAGTCAGTAAAGCCCATGGGGCAGGCTTTGGGATCCCCAGTTCGAAATGCTCTACTATCTTTGCAGCCAAGACTGAACAGGAAGCTTTTACCGGATCCAATGCATTCTTCTTGGGTAGGGCTGACAACATCTAACTGGGCAGAGCAGATCCGTAAGGACATAACATGCCTGTTTCTGGATCTAAGGAGCATACAGAATTGGATAAGAGTGAATTGCAACAGTATTAACAACTGCAACAGGATTACACACTCCAGCCCTAGAAAGGCAACAGAGCAGAAAGAAAGAACTTGATCTTGCCTTGCATCGCTATTTCCCCCTCTGCAGGTTCATAGGTTGTAACCACCTCCTCTCTGCTATGTCCTGTTATCATTCCTTCATCAGTTTTTCATCTTGCAAAAGAGTTTATCCAATTCTTTTTATTCACTTTTTCAATAATTAAAAAATTGTTTACCTACTATATGCCAGATTGTAGGGAAACATAAGTGAACAAATACAGAACTTACATTCATTTGCTGTTGCCACTTTCCTCAATCGCTTTGTTCTTTTGTTCCTTTATGGTTGTTTCATGGAGCTCGGGCAAGGAGAAGAGATAAATGTGTCATCAACCCACTATATGTACTCAGAAGTCATATGGTCAGGCTAAGGGTTTATTTTTCTGTCTTGGATAGAGGAATATCTCTAAGAGTACTATGGGGTTACATGAATACAAATGTCAGCCTAACATCCCCAAACTAATGAACTAGAAACAAGACTTAATGAGACTTTAAAAGATATGATTATGATTTATAAAAACCCTTCCCAGTAGAAGGAGGATACAATGCTCTCACTCTTCTCTTTATTTATAAGAAAACTTCCCAACCATACCCAGGATTTTTTCCCACTGATGATATTTGAGGAGGTGCCCAAACGTTCTCTCTCCTTTGCAGAAAAGCATCCTCATTGTCTAAAAGGCAAAGTCCAAACTTCCCAGCATGGTATTCTAAGCCCTCTGTGACTTTTCTGCAAACAACATTTTAGCCAGTCTCCTAGAGCATCCCCTCCAAACACTGACAGTCTCACCTCACTGCTCCTCCCACACCAAACATTTTATTACCTTTATGCCTGCTCATGCTGTCTCCTCAACCCGAAATAACTCCACTCCCTTATTCTGTAAAATCCCACTTATCAGCTCAATGTTACTTCCTCTCTGCAGCCTTTCTTGATCCTCGGTCAGAACCATTTCTTCATTCTGATGCATGCCTGTAACACGTCTTCCTACTTCTGCTTAGAATGTTTTAATCTTGGCTTGGCTTGTAGTTGACTATTAACATATATTTCTCCTTCCATTGTTTGAAAGCTTCTTGAAGGCAGGGAGGAATATAGTGCACTAAATAAATGTTTGCTTAAATCCATTTTTAAAAGCAACAAACATATCAATAGTGGAAAACAGGCTAAGCATGAAGTCCAAGTTGGAAAATACGGGGAGTTTGTAGTGGAGAAATTCACTCCATGCTGGAAACAGTGACATCAAACTGTACCACAAAATTGTTGGACTCCAATAACCTGACAAATGCCCTCCCTCAGCCTTGTGTGTCTGGTGAGAATCCTTCCATTTTTCTCCTCTCCGTTGAAGCATCAACTCCTCTGGTGATAGCCCAGGTCAGATGGAGCCATGCCTCCCTTACATTCTGAAAACATTTTGTACCAAGTTACATTTGAGAAACAACTATGCTGTGCTGTAATGCCTTCTTTGCCTATCCCACTGGACTATAAACTCTATTTCTTTCCTAACAAGATCTTTTATGCACATAATTAGATTAACCAGAATTCTCGGTTCATCATTTGACTCTGCATTCAACTTTATTGTTGTTGCTGTTAAACGAAGTCCTGTGTGGATAGTACTGTGCTAGGTTTGGGAATCTGAAGAGAATAAGACACACACCCCCTGTCCTCAAATAGCTTACAGCTAATGTCTTGTCTTGTATCTCCAGCGTTTAGCTTAGTGCCTGGCACACGGTAAGTGCCTCCTTTGATGAATCTATTTCCTATGCTTGATTCTTGAATGTTGGAGAGACCCATAATTTAGTTTTTGAAATTCTTATCATCATTATCAACATACTCCTGAAATCCTTATCTAGCCCCCAAACCGTACTACCCCAGACACATATCATCAATCTAAATCTATGCTCTGAACTT
This sequence comes from Propithecus coquereli, assembly GCF_000956105.1. NCBI lineage: Eukaryota > Metazoa > Chordata > Mammalia > Primates > Indriidae > Propithecus > Propithecus coquereli. The sequence goes on along the minus strand of NW_012137080.1, from coordinate 5,843,591 downwards.
CAGACTTACACATCCAACTTCCTCTTTGAAATTTTTTTTTTTTTTTTTTTTTTTCTGAGACAGAGTCTCACTGTGTTGCCTGGGCTAGAGTGCCGTGGCATCATCCTAGCTCACAGCAACCTCCAACTCCTGGGCTCACGTGATCCTCCTGCCTCAGCCTCCCGAGTAGCTGGGACTACAGGCATGCGCCACCATGCCCAGCTAATTTTTTTCTATACATTTTTAGTTGTCCAATTAATTTCTTTCTATTTTTAGTAGAGATGGGGTCTCACTCTTGCTCAGGCTGGTTTCGAACTCCTGAGCTCAAACAATCCGCCCACCTCGGCCTCCCAGAGAGCTAGGATTACAGGTGTGAGCCACCGCGCCCGGCCTCCTTGAAATCTTTACGAGGCTGTCCCACAGGCATCTCACTCTTATCATGTCCAAGACGGAGTTCTTGGCCTACCTCCCAGCCTGCCTGCCACCCAACCTGCTTTTTAAGTGTCCTCCTTTTCTGTAGATTTAGCTCGAGCTAAGTTCTCTGCACTCATCCCTGACTCCTTCCTTTTTCTGTCATCCCCATAGTTAACCCATCAGAAATATTGTTGGTTTCACCACTATATATTTATTTGTTTGTTCATTGTTTCTGTCCCCCACTAGATATAAGCTCAATGAGGCTAGAAATTTTGTCCATTTTGTTTATTCTAGTACCCTGGCACTTAGCATATGACAGGTCCTCAATAAACATTTGTTGAATCAATTTCTAACAAATATTTATGAAATAAAGAATAAATGAGTACATGGGATCTCAGACCTGCCCTCTAGGTAAATAAACTTAGAAAATAGCTGTTACTGTGCTTTCACTCTGAATGAGCCAACAAGGTTGTTTTCTGCTGATAATGTAGAACCCAAAAATCAAACATGGAATGTTTCTATAATAAAAAGAAAAAAGAATAAAATTGTTTTTAAATTCTTCCTTCTCATAAAGAAGTAAATTATTAATACAGCAGAAGCATTCTGTCCAGAAGGATGGAAGAAGTCATAAATGGGTAAAATTTCTCTGATTAAATATTCTGATCAAATACTGACTTCTGCTATAAAATGAAATACTACTTGTTCCCACAAAACCTGGCTTAATTTCTTTTCCAGGAAAAGGAATGAAAGAAAAACACAGAAATTGGGACCCAAAGCTCTATATACATGTCTCTTGTTTCATGTAAGTGGCAATAAATGGCAGAATATTAAGAGAGTACTGAGAAGACAATGTATCTCTTTTAATATTCTGCTATTTATTATATTCTTGAGCTTCTTCATTAGGATATGAACTAAAATTGTCTTATGTGCACAATTTTAACCTATGCAAAAAGTTAGATGATAGTGTTAAAGCTTGTGTGTACCCAACTGCCTTGGATGGAAGACCTACTGCAAATTACTGGAATCTGTCCAGATTATTCCAACTTTTGATCTAGGGAAAAGTTCCTGATAAATAAAGTTGGTCCCAGAATCTGGTCCAGGACAAGGTTTTCATGACCCTACAGTGCTTGTATGAATTTACTGTTTGCCCCACTTCACCAAAGAGAAAGTTTGCAGCCTCTTTCCGGCACATATAATCTATCGAAGGAAATAGAAGAATCATAATTGCACATATAGATAACATTGCCATTTTAAGTCTCTATATGGAATTACATCTGAGACATTTATGGTCTCCCTCAGAGTGATTCAAGAGGCAGGTTTGACAATAAATGTCAACTTCTGTTACCTAGAGTGCCATATACAGATCACATAGTGAGTAGTAGAAAGGTAACACATTTCCGGAATAAAGTGAATTCTGCACACAGATGGAAATTTCCAAGGGAAAAACCTAGGAGGGCAACAGGTTTTTTTGGACCCTGTTTTATACTTCAGGCCTTACCTTTAAATGCAAAATGCAAAATGAATAATGCTATCTGAACTTCTGATCTGAATTCTCATCTTCCAGGAAATATAGCTTCTCTGGTGCCTGTGACTGTGTGTGTTAGTCCACGTCCTATGAGAAGCAGACATCAAGGTGAGATGCAACATGGTGAAGGAATTTTACTAAAGGAAATACCTGTAAGAGAAAAATGGGAGAGGAACTGGGGAGACTGGCAGAGCCATTAGACCACAATGCAAGTCTGAGACTTCCAAAGAAAGGAGATAGGAAGACAGTTTGGATAGAAGGCCCTAGATCACCATGCAGTCTCAGGATAGTATGGCAGGGCCATCAGGGAGTCATCAAGATGAAATCAGAAGAATCTAGTATCTCCAGGGCTTTGTCTGCCTTAGTATCCTTGCCAACCTGAGTCACTGGCTGGGGGCCACCTGTGGGAGGTGTGACCTTAGGACAAATGCAGCAATGGAGCTCAGAGCCCAGCAGTGGGGTCCCTTGGTCAACTATGCCCCCTGGAGTAGGAGGTTTGCACAGAGTATGTGCATAGCTGCTACACAAAGGTTCTGGGATAGTACCAATGCAAGATAGTAAAGAGAGTATTTCCTAAGTGACAAGTGCTAATTCCTTCTTTCTGAGCAAGGAATTAAAGCCCCCAAAGAGCCAATTAATGATGGTTCAGGAAAAAAAACTGCTAACTTCTGGCCCTAGAAGATGTGTGCTTCTCTCTGGTGGCAATTCATCCCAGAGCACTTAACAGAGTTAAATAGTTAAGTTCTTGAACTCTAAGCACCACTGATGAGCCTTAGAGCAGGATCCTTGAGTCAGTTATTGCCAAATCCCCCAATATGGTGGCAAATGCATTTCCCAGAGAGTTTCTGGATTAATTCATAAACCTTAAGATTAAAAGGAAAGAAATATCAACTTATTTCTAAAGGCAGGAAGAACTTGGCTGTTTAAATGTCCTACCAGTGTGCTCCCAATGTGCTGTTCCTTTTGGAATGGGAAAAGCCACTTGAAAAATAAGAAGAGGAGTCCCTAAAAGTCTAGAAAGTGTTCTTTCAGAGTGGAGTTCCTGAGATTAAAGCAGAAGGGTGGGAAGGAAGTTACCTCCATGTTCCATAAGCAGGGCTAGTCTATAAGACTTTCAGCAAGATGGCAGTCATACCAGGGAGCAGAAATCTGCACATGACCGCTTTACCCCAAGTAGGTGTTTGAAGGAGAGAGAGGGAATATTGCAGTGGAGAAGAGGGTATTTTTCCTATTATTTCCTAGAACGAGTTCTAAGAGGAAAGGAAATTGCCAAAATATTTAGGAAGAGCATCAGCGCACCTTTGGAAGCCAGTTTCAGGCTGCAAGACCTGACCAGCTTCAAGGCCAGAGGAAAGCTAGTGAAATTGAGAAACTGAGGGACTAATGGTCAAGTGCCAGGTTCTGTTTCTATTTTCTTGGACTGTTCCTTCAACCAGCGGAAAGAGAAGCTGAGCATAGAGGATGAGCCAGAGACAAGGAGAAGACATCGCAGTGTCTTGGTAACCAATTCAGGAATGGAATTTCCTCCCTCCCCCTCCTCCCCTCCTCCTCCTACTCCTCCTACCCCTCCTCCTCCTCTTCCTTCTACTCCTCCTTCCCTTCCTCCTTTTCCCTCCTCCTCTTCCTCCTCCTCTTCTAGGTCTGGGACCCCACCCAGAGAGCCTGCCAGTCTGGCAGCCATTTCCAGGATTGGTTCCACCCCCAGCACAAAAGGGCTCCAGCCTGCTGGAGCCAGGGGAAAACCTAAAAATAGTAAACAAAACAGAGACTCCACAGTCTCCGATGACAGCAAAGGATAAAAGAAGGCAAAGTGGTCCCTGCTCACTGGGGAGAGGAAGGATGGAGATGGCTAATATATCACCCGCTACTGCTGAAAGGTTTACAAAAATCCGGTTATATTTTTTAATCATCTCGCATTTTAGACCTTTAAAGTACAAATATGGATTTCAAACATATCAAGGGAACAAATTAACTTAGAAAAATGGTAATGCTTTCCAAGGTTGCACCTGCCATGAAATTGCTCCAAGTTTGCATTTTCCCCAGGTCTCCCGTGTGTCATTAGGCCAGATTGATTGCGCTCCTCCCCCGAACAGCTCCCCCATTAGAGGGTTATTGTATGGAAATTAATGGAAGGTTGGGAACATTTTTTTGCAGCTGCAGTAGTTGGAGTCAGTTTTGATTAAGCGATAGAAACCCGGCAGAAGGGGAGATCTCTTTGCTTTAGTTGCCACCTTTATTATCACTCAAATGCAGCTTCTCCCTGTGCGGATCTTCTGAGCTTTTTAGATGGTGCTGTTTACACTGAGTCATTTTTGTGTTTTTTTTACTGTTTCCCAACTCGATTTCCCCATTAGTACTGTAATTTGATGTGAAACTTAAAAGCAGCCTATTTATTCCTCATTTTCTATTTCCCTGTCTACGTCCCTCTCCCCATATCCCTACCTTCATCCCTGCTTTTTGGAAGATGCAAGAAGAAAGCGGTGATAGTCCTCGCCCTCCATCCTTCTATCTTACTTATCCCCTAAGAGAAACTATTGAAGGGGCCTTAACCAGCAGTGAGAGCCATGATGGCCCCAGGGGATTTCAAGGTGCAAATTAAGCCTCGGACTGGCTGCTCCGACAACTGACAAGTGAGGACTGACAGTTTTCCTCTCCTTGGGTTCTGTCAGGAGCTTGCAAACGTCCCAGAAAAACTGGGGCTCTGGCAGATTAGGAGTTGATCTGCTTGTCATGCAGGGTCAACGTCAGACTACAGCAATTGAGGGCAACGAGACATGATGGAACAGAAAAGTAAAGGATAGTTTAGGTGCAAATTGCCTGCAGAGGGTGGGGATGCAGGTGGGAGACTGCACGACCTTCTGTCAGCCTTTTCTGTCTACATATTCTAGAACTCTGTTTCTGTGCTCCATTCTTTTCTACATTTGTTCAAGCTTTCATTCATTTTCTCTTCCAGTGGGTATTTACTGAGTATGTCTGCTAGGTATTGTACTAGATGTTAAAGCTGAAAAAAAAAAGCAAAACAAAACCTGAGTGAGAAGAGACTCCTAGGTAGGTGGAGAAGGCAGAAATATAAACAAAAAATTACAATATAATTTGTAAAGCACAGGTAAGTGTTCTAGAAGAAATTCGTTAAAAATGCTTTGGGAGAACAGCAGAGGAAACAACAAAATCTGCCTGAATTGGGAAGAGTGGAGAGAGGTGAGTACCAGAGGATACTTTAAAATGAGTTGACGTTGGAACTGGGTCTTGGGCGTCCAGTTGCCAGAGCAAAAGTGGAGGACATAGGATTCAGGAGAGAGGGATCCAGATGAGCAAAGGTATAAAAGAAAAGAGCACGTCCACAGAAAAATAAATGCTTTCTAGTGGCGGGAACAGACACTGAGGGTGAAAAGTGGTAGGAGGTGAAGCCAGAAGAGAAAGTTGCAGTCAGGTTATGAAGAAGGTAACAGCGTGCTGAGGAACCAGGACCGTATCGGTGATGGAAACCAGGAGTCGCTGGAGGTTTTTAAGCAAAGGCTTTTCATTACTAGGCTGTTTTAGAAAGTACACCCTGACAGCAGAGTGGAGGACGGACTGATGTCGGGAGAATTCAATTACGGGGGTGTTACAATAGTCCAGGTGAGAGTCCACAAAGCTTCTAACTTATCCGTCCAGCCAAAGGCCTGTGTTAGGGCTTTTCACCTGCCAGAAAAAGATCCCAATATCTGCTCAGCACTTATATTCCAAGGATGTGGTTTTTTTTAAAAAGTTAACTTTAAAAAAATTGCCATCTAGTGGTTTAATAAGTTCCCTGACACATTGAATAGCATCTCTTGCCCGCAGCAAGTGATGACGGGGTCAACCTAAAATAGATATTTGCCAATGGTCAAGACTGGACTCTTGGTCCCGGACTTGATTGATGCTTCCAGGACAGCCTCTGAGTGGGCTGCACAGCCCACACCACTGACCTTATGAATCTTCTCCTTAATCCAGGGAGAAAATTAGTATCTGCCTTTGAAGAGTGGCGTCCACCCCTGAAGCTATAGTGTCTCTGCTGAACAGGAGTTGGCCTGATCTTTCTTCCTAAAACTTAGTCTCAGAGAGGCAGCTCCCTTTGGGGGCTGAGATGATACTTGCATTAGCCACATCTGTCCCACCCCCCTCCAGGTGCCCACCCACATCATTCCTTTATCGTCTTGCCCTGTCCAAGGCTCCCACCTTTCACATTCCCCATGCCTAGGATAAGCCGCTGCAGTCGAGAGCACCTGCTGTTATCAGGAAAAAAGCAAGAGCCAATTGTCCATCGCTATCTCAAATTCCCCCTGCCTAAATCAGTCTGGGGATTAACGTCGGACAGCTCCAAAATGATATTCTAGGAGCCAATTTCTCTTCCCCCTCTGTGGGCAGCCACCTTCCACCTGGCAGAGTAATCCTCAAAGCTCATTTGGGAATCCGGCTCATCTTGGCCCCTTTAATAGCCTTAAAGGGACAAGCTGATTCCCCAGGGTTGGTAATTTATGATCCTGATCTCATGGTCTCAGAAGAAAAGGAGGGAGGCTCCAGCAAAGGGCTCCCTCCTACTGAGATCCTTGGCTCTATAATTCCTGCCTCTCCTCTGTCTTTTTTTCTCTTCATCTACCCCTCCCACAAACAGTGAAATACAAAGACAGTGCAAAGTCTTGTGAATGTCTCACCAGTTGTAAGCATTGTTGCAAGAGGAAAGTTGTGATTATTTCAGCTCCTGAAGTGCTTGGGGTGCTTATACTGTTCTTAGTTGTTCTAAAAGTAAACTGTCGCCTGCTATTTTGAAAGGACAGGGTAATGCCAGGTCATGATACTTCACATGTCGGAGAAGCTAGTGCTCATGTAAAAAGCACGATAATCACTTTAGTTTGATAAAATGCTCCACGATTGAAGACTCCACTTTGAATACATGACTTCTGCCATATCCCAGCTTAGTAAAAGTACCACAGATTCAGGGTAGTCAGATTTTAGGATTTCAAGACATCAGAAGGGTGATCTCGGATATGTTTTCCACCCGAAATGTCATTAACAGGGCTCTCTTCTTCTGCTCAGTGACCCTCTGGATGTGATTCTGAAGAAAAGGACTCAGGCATGTGTTTGGGGAACCTTCCAATGATTGCCCCAAATTGATGCTCTTGGATGATCTACGCACAAACAGCCCATTTGAAAAGTGCACGGTGACACTGATCACAGGGACACAGATAGACCAGGCAATGGGCAGGAGTCGGTGGATAGCCAAGGGACAGCAGCACCAAGAAGATTCCACATCAGAAAATGCAGTCTAAGATGGGAGGGCGCCAGCTCCAAGCAGCCCACAGGCAAAGCATTCCGAGTCCTTTCCTCTAAGATAGAGCAACCCTGGAGCACTCTGAAAGGACAAGAGTCCATTAGAATATCCCTACCGAGTTACCCACCTCCATGTTTTTCCAGACTTGGTTAGATGCCGAGACAGTAAGTATCACCCAGTTTCATCTGAGCATCAGGGTCCCTTCAAGGACCTCAACATCTACCTTTAGGGAACTCTTAAAGGTAAAAGAGCACAGACTACTTGGTCGAAAATTTGGGGGTAAAAAGCTATACATTCTCCCTTTAAAAAAAAAACTCACTTATTCAGAATCTTTGCTTATAATTTCAAGAAGCTCCTGAGATCCCTGAAGCCTCATGACACACAACTGCATAAGAAGTGCCTAACATAAGCTGCAGCAACGGTACCTACCAGAAAAACGGATCCATTTATGCATTCTTTCCACAAACTTAAATTAAATGTTTACAGAGTGCCTAGTCTTATGCTAGATCATATGTGAGAATATAAAGGAGAAAAAACAGGCACCTTCTATCCCTCAAAAAAGTTCCAGTTAGGTATGAAGTGCCAAGAGGGAGTCCTGGCTGAATCGAAACAGAAATTGTTTGTGGGAGGCCAGTGGCGGCCCTTTCTCCAGTGTCTGTTTCCACAGACTGAGTCACATGGGAATGGGGACCTCCATCTAGAAAAATACCTCAGTCCTTGGTATTGGGAATTCAAAGAGAAGTAGGCTTTTCTGAAAGACTGGGATGAGTTTAAGAGAGAGCCTGATGAAGGCCACATGACAATGGAGGCGTGTGAGACCCACCTCTGGGAGACAGTCTACTCTGAGAGAAGAAAGAATCTGTCAGGCACAATGGGGTGGGCTTAGCTGCATGGTTCGGGGGCTGGAGAAGAAAACTGGTTCTGCCACAGCACGTGGCTTCTACCTGCTCCATTCAGCCACCTAGAAGCACACATCAATTCCGAAGACACAAAAGCTTGTGTAAGAACATTAACAAATAAATCTCTAGTCTTGAGGGCCCCAGCAACCCCGCTGTGAAGACTCTACAAAAGAGTAGAACACAGAGGAGAAGGAGTTCTTTACCTCCCGGGACGTGAGAGGGAGCAACTGGGGACTTGGAACAGGAGGGCCTATCAGTTAGCAGGTCAGGAGGTAGAGCCACTCCAAGTAGAACAACTATATGACTATATGCAGCCACACCAGGAAATGTCAGTGGTTAAAGAATGGGATGCATCAGCTTTATGGGCTGCATCCCAAGAACAATGAGGAGCTTGTGGTGGGCGGTGCTTGAAACAGCAGCACAGGACATTAGCACTGCCCCTGATTGGTGAAGGGAGGAGGGTGGTAACTGAAGAATGTCCCAACCATGGCAACTGTTGCAGAGACTCGTGAAGCTGTGGCTAGGCGGAGAGCGAGGGCAGCGGCAGGAGCAGAAGTTGTTCAAGAAGACCGGTACACATGCTCGGAGTTCTACTGGGGAAAGAGAAATCTGAAAAGAGATCACTGACATACAGTATCTTTGCAGGCAGAGGCCCTCAAGCTGAGTATACATATTAATGCCATCTCGTTAGCCATGAGGCTGATGAGCCTTGCAGGCATTTAGATGACTAACACATAACATCACGACTGATGTTCAAAATTTCTAACAATCTGTATGATACGGGCATCAACCAGGAAGAACAAATACCAGCTATAGGACTAGAGCAGGGTGAGGGAGGCTCCTTACTGTGCCAGGTGTTAAGCCTTAATAGTTAGGCCATAGGAGCTCTGGGGAGGTTCCAAAGAAGGGACAAGGACAGCCAGAATGATGGTAGGGGTAGTTTGTTTAGGGATTTAGAGTAACATATATTTACTAAACACCATAGAAGTCTTTTGCTATTTTAACAATCTATATAACCACGCAGGGTAATACCAGCTAAATATCAACCCTAGACAGAGTTAAGCAAGAATACAGAGCACTGCTTCAGTAAATGTTACTCAGGCGGCATAGTCAAGACATGCTATAGGATCTCATCAGGAAGCCATATCCCCATTGACTGGAGAAGAAGACTAAAGGCAGGCTGTATGGTGGACAGGAACTCTCATTCTAGAAATCAGAGACCCGGCTTCTGGTCCTAGCCCAGCCTCTTCATTAGCCCTGTGACTTCAGACATCACTGTGCAAATGTGAGAAGGTATGTAGGGAAGAAACACCGTGGCAAAGCAGGCATGGATCAGATGGCGGAAGGCTGTGAGTGGCTGGCCAAGAAGTGTGAACATTAAAGCCATGCCATGGAGAAAGACAGTATCACCCAGGGGTGTGGGATAAGAATGACAGAGAGAAGGAAGGCTTCAACTTCCTCAGTAACATATTTCCTGAGCAGGTGTTTGGCTGGAGATCTGAATGTTGTTATTGTCATGTGGCCAAAAAGAAAATGTCAACAGCAACATTTAATAGCTTTGGTAGGAATAATAAAAGAAATCTATGCACAAGGAGAAATAGCAGTGGTTTGAGCCCTGTCCAAGTGACTGCCACCTGCCATTATGCATAGAAGGAAAACAAGGAAGGAAAAATAGCAAGTCATCATAGGAATATAAATGGAAGAGATGGCAATCAGTGGGCTTGTGTACAGCCTGGGAAATGAACAGAGAGCAGGAGAGGGGAGAAAAAGAATGGCCAGATTCACACGAAGCCACTGCTGCTACAGGTCGAAAGACTGCTGGGTAGATGATACCCACTCATTTTAGTATTGGATCCAGCAGGAAGTGGCAAAGCATACTTAATGCCCTGGAACTTGCCTCCTCTTCTCTATAGGCTGGGAGAAGATGCGATATAAATAGCACTTCGTAAATGACAAGGGAGTGAAGGTCAGCCCTGCATGTCATCGTGTCATCGTGTCGATGCCCCCTAGCCACTGGCGGCCCCCTGATGTGAACATCCCCTTCAGAGGTCTTTTCATCCATGAAGCCTGCTCCCAAACACTCTAGCATCCAGTGAGATCCCCTTTCTGAGCAATTACAGCACACAACATCCGAAAACTGCACTCTGACACTTATCTGAATACTGTCTTGCATGGCTCTCAAATTTTGTCTCATATTCTATTAATAATTTAATCCCTCTACTAAACTCTAAATTCCACAATGGCACTTGCTACGATTTCCACTATTTCATTATTCACGTTGTTGTTTTTGTTTTTAACAGCACACATAGTGCTTTTTGTACTGCTGGATGTATATATGGGAGGTATTTAATGAATAATTATGAAAATGCATTTAAATGAAGTCTTTCATTCCACAAGCATTTATTGAGCACACAAGATGATGCAGGTGCTGGGTCAGAACAACGGAGCAAGGAGAGACTCAAGCACAGTGTAGCTGCTCAATAAATATATGCTCTGATACTGGGAAGCACATGGTTCTAAGAAAGTCCATGGAACTTCTTAACCCAGGTTTCCCTGAAATGGAGAAGCATCAGAAAGCAGTAGCTTCTTAAGTTGCCATCACAAGATATGTTGCCCCAGGAAGTAATGACACAAGAAACTGTCGCACCACTGGGGGAAGCACTCAGGACCCCATCAAAAGACTTGATTAGCCACCAGATCAGCACCAAACCCATTTTGCTCCACATCTTTGACTTCAGAGAGATTCAGGAAAATATTACATCTATAAAACAAGATGCTATAGAAAAGAAAGATTAAGAAATCGGAAATTAAAGAATCGGGCAGTCTCAGGAAATGTAAAAATTTAAATTAAAAAGAGATGAAAAAGATAAGAGACACAGCCATTCCATTCAGGAGATCCAGCATTGACTAAGAGCAGCTGCAGAAATTTAGAGAAACAGAGAAGAGGAGATGATCAAATAAATCACGGAAGACAATTTCCCAGAATTGAATAGAGACATTAGACTCAGAATCTAAGTGCCAACAAAATCCTAAACAGTTTAAAAGAAAAATAAAGACCCATGCCTAGACAGACTTTTTTGAAATTTTAGAGTACTAAGGCTAAAGAGAAGATAAAAATTTTCCCAAAAGGGTGAGGAAGCAAAATAAAATAGGTCATTGATAAAACAACAGGAATCAGACTGACATCACACTTCTCATCACCAACACTGTATGCTAAAGGACAATTGAGCGACATTTTACATTTCTCATGTTATTTTACTTTCACACCAAACCTATGATAAAGCTACTGGTGGACAGGTTTTCCTCTCTTCCGATGTTTCCTCTCATGTAGAGGGAACTCCATCCACATGGGCAATGTTCCTAAGCTCTCTCCATCCCATCTCAGAGAGGAGTGACTTGATCTGGTTTGTGAATTAGGAAGAACAAACTGGGCATGTGTAATCCATCTCGTTCTTCTGCTCTCTGTGGCTTCCTGGGAACAAGCTTTCCACAGGAAACATAACTGTGTTCTGCGTCTGCAGCCTGTGAAGCAGCCAGCTCTCGTCCCTCATGAATAAGTCTGTTTAGTTCTGTGGTTCAGCACTGGAAAGCTCGCCTGCTGGCAGAGCTCATGGAAGGCACCATCAATGGGAGGTGGCATCATTATTTTATGTACCACAAAGGAAGAAAAACACTGACAATTAAGCAATATGTGCTGTTCCATCACTTTGGAATGTTTAATGCTTATTGAATAAGATTTTCTTTTAGACATAGGTGTTTATGACTTATCACTCTTTTGTATACATAAAAAGGAAAATAAATTGGCTAGTATTTTTCTAAATTTACATTCAGAGTCTGTTTTGAATCACATTTTGACTCAGTGTTATATACTACCATGATTTACAACAAAATGTTTTCCTCTTTGCTATCAAGATATAGCTTTGGATTCATATTGTTCTGAAATTTTCTTCCAAGCTATAGACATCCATTCTGCTAGCACTTCATCTTTTAGAAGGTGTCAAAGGAAGATTTTTAGACAACAACCCTTCTTAAATGGCCCTTAATAGTTCATCGATAGAAACATCAAAAGGTGCAGTAGCCTGGTTTTGCCACGAAGAGTAACCCAAGTCCGCGTGTGTGCAGGCAATAGCAACTGTGTCGTGACTGCCACTTGGCCAGCGGCAATTGTAAGATGGCATCGACTGTGAAATGCATCCTAGTTCAAAGATGTCAAGTGTGAACAGAAAGCACATCTTAGAATCAAGAAAATATAGCGGCCTTATTCTTTAGTACCAGCTTAATCACTAATAGAAGGGATGTTCTGTCTTTCGTCTGCTTTATCATTCTGTTGTGTTTTTCAGTTTGTTCAAACCTTGGGTAGGAAAGAGGGCCACCATTTATTGGGTCCTTTTGAATCCCAACAGTAAGCACTGCTATTATTCCTGCTTTACAAGTTAAAAAAAATGAGGCTCAGCAAAGTCAAATAACTTGCCCAAGAAAGCACAACTCAGGGGCACGATTGGACTGAATCCGGATCTACTATACTCTGTACTACCCACCAAGCATGCTGCCCTTTGTAAACTACCTGATGAAAAGAGCTTTAAAAGATGGTAGTAATTAACTTATGAGAAAGACCAAAGATGTGCATGGTATTTTCAGGAAAGTTCTACAGATTTCCTCACATGTGGATGGCAGGAAGAAAGGAAAGGCTGGATGTGTGACAAGAGACCTAGAGGTAGCACTGCCCTTTGCAAGGACGACAGGCTATTTTGTGAAATAGTCCTTTTTTTTTTCCTAGTTTCTTAAACACAGTTTCCCTGGGAAGCCTTCCCTACTTTTGCACTCCAGGTGAAGAGCTCTACCATCTGCTCCTTTGGTAACTTGTACTTCTTCCATTCTAGAACTTATCACACTTTATTATAATCACTGGTTTCACCATCTCTACCACTAACTATAAATAAGCTCTGTGAGCAGAAGATTAAGTCTATCTGGGTCATCATAGTATTCCAAGAACTCAACGTGGGGCCTAGCACAGAGTAGGTACTCCAAAACTGGATGGCATATGAACAAACCATTCAATTAGTGGTAGGCACCAGCTAGCCTGTAGGCGTGGATGTTACACAAACACAACAGCAACCACTGGAGAAATTTAAGGACTAGACCAACATCATCATTGTTGTATATGGGAGAGACATCTCTGGCTGCAGGGCCAAGAATGAATTGGAGGGAACAGAGTGGAGGCAGGGAGGCAGTTAGGAGGCTGCCACAGTGGTCCAGACATGAAGTCTTGCAGCAAGAAGGCGACAATGATGAGAAGATCACTAGGATTTAAGTAATACGTAGTTGAATTCATAAGAGACTTGTATAAAAAGAGGGCTGACAAAGAAAACTGGGAAACACAAATGTTTAAGAGATGAGTGGGGAAGAGGAATCCATAGGGGAGGCCAGGAGAAAGCTTCCAGAGGACTACGAAGAACAGGAAATCATGGCATCAGATGCCAAAGGAGAACAGGATTTGGAAGAGGAGGAGTAGGATGTGATCAACAGATTCCAATTCAGCCAAGTGTACAAGTAAGATTTCCATGGGAGTAGAAGTCAGGGGTCATTTGTGACCTTGAGAAAGCAGTTTGCTTGCAGGGACACATAGGCCTATTGCCATGGGCTGAGCTGGCACTGGCACAGGAGACAACCTTTGAGAAAGTTTAATTTCTAGGAGTTTCAACACAAAGAGAAGGGTGTCAAGGAAGGGAATATACAATGCAGGGAGGGTTGTTGTTTTGTGATCGAATCCAATTGAGTGTGTAAACTGGGTGGAGTTTATATAAATAAACTGGGGAAGAGAAGCCATCAGAGAGGGAGGGGGTGAAGGTGTGGGAGAGGGGAGGTCTCCCCGGGACTGGGAAGGTCTTTGTAGAGCAGCTGGAGACTGAACTTTCATGATAAGGGACAACAGAGGCCCTGTGTGCTGACCTCCTGGGTGTCAAGGCAGAGGGAATATGCTCTACTCAAAGGAAGTCAGGATGGATGGAAAGAGAAAGGAGGGGGAGAACAGGAGGTTCAAGGAAAGGGCAAGAGAAGGGACATCACTCTCATCAGTCAGCTAAATCACTCCTTCTTCCACAAGGAGGTGCGAATGAAGGGGTGGAGGAAGGATCAGAAAAATTCCCCCCACGTTGTTTCTTCCTGAAGTGTGGAAAGAAATCCCCTCCCAACCCATGAAAATAGGAAGTAGAGTACATACGAACTCCCCCGCTTGACCCCCACCCACAGGGCAGTCCCCAGCCCTCAACCTAGTTAAGGTCACTGCAGGAGACTAACAGAGAAGTCCCTTGCTGGGTTATCTTTTAGAATATGTCAGAGCTTGACAGCAGAGAGTAATAGCTATTCGGGGATGGTCCTGCTCCATCTATTTGAACAAGCCCGGAGAGAATATCTGAATTTTGACGTGTGAGCCTGAGAACAAACCCAGTGGACCCTATGAAGATCCAAAGATCAATACTCATAAGCCATCCAAAGGCTATGCATAAGGCCTGATCGTTGAATAATTTTATATCCCAAACACACAAAACATTTGTGATTCCCAACACATTCTTACAAACCGTTTCCTTTCACTTAGAACAGATGGCTGTCAAGAGGAACATTTTCCAGGTGGGAAGTTCCCCTTTGTTTCACCCTTGGCAGCCCTTCCTGACATTCTCAGGCATATATCTGCACCCTTGTGCTGTGAATCTTTTCCCTCTAACCCTTTCCTGGGCTAACGGAGCCCCTTTCAGCAGCGAATCATTCCTTGAGCCTGTATTACATCTCTTCTTTCCAGGATTTCCTCCGTGGGTATAATTGGCTGTATTTGGTTCCCCTCTGTCCATAACACCATAGATCATATGGGCAAAGATGGATCCCTGGTGAACCAGAACAGGCTCATGGCTGCAAGAAGGCATTAACATACGCATATTTTATTTTATCATCGTTTGGGTATAGGGTAGCCCCGAGGTGTGTGGTCTTCCTAAACAGCCTCCCAGGCTAAACAGCCAATTTCTAAATAGTGCATTATATAGGTTACATCCAATAAAAACCAAAGGCCACTTATAGAGGAAAACAAGTCCAAAACCTTCCCTTCTTGTGACCCCTTTCTTTGAGTGATGAATGAAGTCTGTGCTTCTGTTGCAGAACACAAACTCAATTAAAGCAGTTCCTATACATTGCTGCTGGAATCACTTTTGAATGTCCCCATTCTATAAACATATCATATTATAATATTAATGTGAAACCTGCTCACTTTATTGCCTCAGTCCCTTCACAGTTCATTGATTTACCAGATGCCAAGCATATATCCCCTTTACTGTGTGTGTATGTGTGTGTGCGTTTTATTGTGAAGGATGCATTATCAAGCCCATCCAAAGTTCCTCGGTGAGGTTTTTCCTATCAATTGTTTCCTTATGGTTTGTAGCATATGGACAGTTTATTCTCTCATCAATCCTCAATGGGCCATTCGTGTCCTTGATAATAATAACAGCATTAATGGATGTGTTCCCATTTCAGGATATACCATTATCTCAAACTAATTTAATTAAACAGCACCACAGCCCTGTATCTCTGCTTCCCATTGTTCATCGTGCTGTTCTCCCACACCCCAAAAGAACACATTCCTAAGCTGACAAGGCTCATTTTTCTACCTAGAGAAGCATGGAGGGTCATTGAGTGAGAGTTCAGGCAGCCCAGGACAGGTTAGTGGGTGCAGGGTCACAAGGGGAAGACAGGAAAGGACTGTGGAAAGAAATGAAGTTCTTTCTTGCCTAAAGTTCTGTGGCCTAATAAGATAAGCATAGATAGAAATTGATTCAAATCACAGCTCTGCCACCTACCAGCTTTTTGACCTTGGAAAATTTTAGTTCTTTTAATTTGATGTCCTCATCTATAAAATGGGCACAAGAATAGACTCTTTATATGGCCCTTTAAAAGAGTTAATAAAATAATGTGAGTACAGCCCTCAGCACATTGTCGTGACTCCATTAAAGTTAGCTCTTTCAGCTTCTTCCTATCTCAACTTCAATTTCTGCAGTGGATGCAGTTAAAATATATTGCAGGGGTGTGCTGCTCTACACAAAAGATGTATTTCCAAATAAAGAGTGTAAATTGGGTTGGAGAAATGAGTCATATTTTAAATGTAGTGGAGGGTATGCTGTTTAAAGTTCCGTGCTGCATTCTCTTGTGAAGCAAAATCACTTCATTACCCATAGCAAGTGTGTATGAAGCAATAGGTTGCTGTACAGAAGAATTTCTAGAGCTGAGTTATAGACCGCCTCTTCAGTGGGGTCACTGGAATAATGATAATGTCACTGCATAGCATTTACTGAGAGCTTACTAGGTATACCGTGCTAGTATTTTACACATGTTCCTTACATTCTCCATGAAATAGAAACCATATTGTTCTCATCTTACAGATGAGGAAACTGAGACATAGGAAAGTAACACAATCTGTTCAAGGTCACATAGTGAATGGCAAGCCCAAATTTAAACACACACAGTTTGTGTCTCCTGAGTACTTTCAGGATAGGGGCTTGCTCTAAGGGGACCCAAAAAATAGCACTTGGAAAGCTTGCCTGTCCTAACCCAAGACTTCTTAAGAACCTAAATTGTGCTCTGTATTCATCTTAAGAACACTTTAATTGTACTCTCAACTTAAGGTTTTTAAGCACCTGCATTTTACTCTTAAAGTTTTCTTTAAAACTGCATTGGGCCCTAGGATCACAGCTAAAATCTGCCACCTGGCAACTCATCCTGCTGGAGAAACAAGATAAATGGCATTCTAGAACTTGTCTTAAAACTTTACAATTCCTTGGGCTCTCCTAAAGATCAGAAGTGTCATTCTCTCCAGCCTTACATGAACTTGTGCTGGCTGAAACCCCAGTTGTACATTAGACTTTGAGATCTAGGGAAGCAGATCTCATTGAAGGGTCTGGGATGATACAGAAAAGAGAGGGTGTAAAGAAATCTCATCAATGTAATCAACTGAGATTGAAAAAAGAAGGTGGAAATCTAATTACTCATTATCTACTATGCATGAAACCTCAGGCTGGGTATTTTCAACAGGACTGGGTGAGACAAGTGTCTAGGGCAAAATTGAAGGAAGCTCTCACTCTCAGGGTTGTGCAAGTGCACCAGCCCTAATTTTCATATATTCATTTCGCTTAACTATCATAGAAAACTTGATAGGTCAGTATCTTGGTCTATTCAGGCTGCTATAACAAAATACCTTAGACTGAGTGATTTATAAACAACAGAAATTTATTGCTCACAGTTTTAGAGGCTGGGAATCCAAGATAAAGGCACCAGCAGATTCAATGTCTGGTGAGGGCCCAGCTCCTCATAAATGGCACCTTCTAGGTGTGTCCTCACATGTCAGAAGGGGCTAATAAGCATCCTTAGGCCTCTTTTTATAAGGGCACTAACCCCATTCATGAGGGGTCCCCCCTCATAACACCTCCCAAAGACCCTACCTCTTAATACCAACTCCTTGGGGATTAGAGTTCAACATATGAATTTTGAGGGAACACACACATTCAGACCCTAGCAGTCATATTAATAGCTCAACGCATTTGCATCCCATCTGAAAACAGATAAGAATCCAACTCCAAAGTCAATCTATATTACCAGGATTGTTCTTAGAGATTCATCTTTCCAGTATATCCCTATGTTGTCTCAGATTTAACTCAGAAAGAATTTAGGAGATGATTCTTAGCTTTATAATGTCATTTACACTAGGATCCTTGGAAACAGCAGAAGTCTCTCTGCTATTCCTATCCCTCAGAGTGACTTATCCTAACTCTCCACTTCACAGGGCATGACCGCCCTCATTTTCAAAGAAGAGAGAGCAGTAAGAATATGGCCTAGGGTATTATGGCGCCCAGTGGGTTGTAAAGATTTACCAGGTTGCACAGCGTTGTAAATGCTTGGAGAACCCAACATTAACGATTGAGAGTCCTTATGCTCAGGAGAGGGTGGAGAGTCCAGTCTTCAGTCAACCTTCTACGTCCCGATCTACGTGGAAATTAAGGCACTCCTGAGAAAATAAATGACCCATGGGAAATCTGAGACTCCTGGGGGCTGGGAGTACCTCAAGACTATCCTCCTAATTTGGGTCCCTGAGAGAAGATCTCCTCTCAGGCCTGATAGCCTTGTATTCTCTACCACTACATGTATCTCCTCCTGGGGAAAGACAGTGGCAAAGGCAGAACATAAACATAGTTGAAAAAGCACAACTCAAGCTTACGTCATTCTCCAAGCCCTGAAAATCCTTCCTACAACTTCTATTCTCTACTTTTTGATGATTCCTCAAAAAGAAAAAAATTGGTTAAATCTCACACAAAGTATTTCGTATATTTTATCAAAATGTTTTTGAGGTTTGGGGCAAGAAGAAGTCACCCATACATTCCTGAAGACTGCAACAGTTTGGATCACACTTCCTACGTGGTTGGTTCCTCCCTTCTCTCTTAAGAAACTCAGTGCCCATCTCGATGTCAGCCTCACTCAGCCAGGTGCTGTTTTCAGTGACAAGCCACATATTTTAGGCAGTGCTGTCAGTTCTTGTTAGGATTGTTCTCCTTGGCATTGGCAACAGCCTGGTTAGTGTTTCTCCCAGAAGCTGACTCAGGACTGGACAAACTGAATGTCCTGAGCTGGCCAGGGACAAAGCTCAACTCTACAGACAGCTTACAGCCCATGTTACCTGGTCTTCAGCAGCCAGAACCAGAGCTTAGGAGACATAATTGAAAAAAGAGAAGAAAAAGTATTTCTTGTGGCAAGTTGGAGAGATGTAAATGTAATGCACAAGAGGGCCTGGGCCAAAAGGAGCTAAGGCAGCTCTGGCTCTGCAGAGGCCGGGTGCTGGGACCATCACTGGGGTGCATTTCACTCCGGCCTTATTGGATACGGACAATGGTCCAGTTGGCCTGGTTCTCCAGGTCTGCTACTGGGTCAGGCACTGTCACCAGAGGGAGGCAGTTGTCTGAGCCAGCCTGAAAATATGTTATCAAAATAACAATAGCTGCAATGTCCTGATTAATAACTTGTATAATCCCATGACAAGCCGACTGCCTGGCACATGAGTAGTCAACACTACTTCTAGAGTGTAGAGTCTTAAAATATATTACTGGTTTTTCTGTGCTTCACTTTCCAGCTCTCTTGGTTGACTCCACTGACATGGCCATCAAGAAAAGAGGACATTCCCAGATATAGACACATATTCCTTGGCCAGGTCTCCCGATGCAAATGCTCTTCAAAGACCTATCAGGTCTTCAACCCTGAGAAGTCAGGTCTTAGAATGTCTACCAGGAGCTTACTAATCCTCTTGAGATCTTTTCAGGTACTAGAACCAAGAAAATTTCAGGATTAAAATACAGGTACCTCTGGGCTGACTAGAACCTAATATGCTTGTTGCAAATGGCACTAGTCTGGGATGAGCAATTTTGGGCCAGCCCACCCCATCTACCCTAATGCTCTTGTCTTACCTTGATCATCTACAAAGACCCTATTTCTAAATGAGGTCACATTCATAGGTACTGGGGGTTAGGACTCCAACATCTTTTGGGGGGACACGATTCAACCCATTTATGATGCATGCGAAGCTTGAGTTGGATTTTAATTGATAGAAAGGATTTATGTAAGTGGTGAGGAGATAGCTTATTGCATTCTAAGGAGGGAAAATGGCACACAAAAGGGACACGGAGTTCAGAGTAGCAAAAGTATGTTCATGGGACAACAAAGAAGCCAGCCAATTAAAGAAGAAATCCTCGGAAATCAAGTTGAACAGGAGTGTGGGTCTAATGACAGAGAGTTTCAGCTAATAGGTAGGGGCTTTTCAAGTCAATGTTTCCAAAAAAGGACTGATGTGGCGACGACAGCGTACTAGGAAGATCAAGAGGCAGGGGGATGAACGGGAGAGAAATGGAAGAAGTGAAACCAGTCTAGGAAGCTCTTAGGGTAATCCAGGGTAGAAATGACACGGGCCTGGCTAGGACAGTGATCCTGGGAATAAGTAATTCCTGCCCTAAATTCCTCTAACAGTAGGTATTTTGGCATTCTTTCTGTGCATGTGATGCACACTTTGAAGTAGAAATCTCTATTTATGGTACCGTATGGAGATAATGAAAAATTACTGTCATAGTCATCATCAGCATCGTCACCATCACTGTGCTCATTATCTTCATCCCCTTATCAGCCTCAACCTTGGCCAGTTCTCTCACACACTCAACCTCCCAGCAACAGGGAAATGGTTCGGATCCATTTATTCACTCAACGTTGAACTGGACTCAGTTAATGCATCACCCCAGATTCACAGACTGGCCTCAATTTTGTAGCCAGAGTGGCCCAAACAATGGTTTGTGCTGTATGCATAGTCATACAGTCCAGTGCTATTGCTGCCACCACTGTGCCACCAACTGAGTTGCCCCTTAGGCAGCACTGACAGAGACACTAGTGTGCCTGCAATTGAGGGCCGGAGCCATGAGGGCTCTGACCCTACCAGTGACACCACCAAAAAGTGCAGGGAAGTTCATTCCTCATGGGTTGGATTTTGACCCATTAGACACAAGTAAGTCCTCTCTCCTTTCCTTCCAGATACCCAGTAATTCGTAAGGCCTATCTGAAGGTGTACCAGAGACCAAGCAATCAGTCGCACTTGTTACAAAGCTGAGGCCAGTTCAGCCATGCCTCACCTTGTATTTGCTCTTCCTCCTTCACTGCTTCAGTCCCTTTTGTTCTCAGTGTTGTTCTCCTTGAATTTCACTCCCCAATTTTAAGTGCCTAAATCCAGGGAACCTAGGTTAAGACAAAAGATAAAAATTACAATATATACATTGTTCATTACTGACCATAGTCTGATCTGTTCTAGGTGCTGGAAAGAAATTAGTGTTCCGTGAAACAAACATAGTCCCTGCTTCATATTCATGGAGTTTCACCCTCTAAATATGTAATTATAAATTGAGATGAGTGCTCAGAGGGAAAACAACTTGTCTCTCTAGAGTACATAACGAAGGAGGCTGACCTAGACAAGGTCAGGGAAGGCATCCCTGGGAGGGAACACTTGCCCTGAGAGCTTTGGGATGGTGGAAGTAAAGCAGGTGCAGCTTGATAGGGAGGAAGGAGGGCAAGGTGTGTGGAATGGAGAGTGGTGCAGTTGGGGTGTCCACGCAGGCCCAGGTGCTGAGCACTCAGTGACATCCCCAGGAAGCTGTTTAAATGTAGAAATGCTTGGGCCCTTCCCCAACATTGGAGATCTTTTGTAAAATGGAAATGTATTCCTGGGGGATAGAGTAGCAAGTTTATTGCCTAATCTTGGTCTACTAACTCAGTCTTGAGCAGTGCATGGGAAGATTTTTAAGTTTTCCTTCTGAATCTTAGCCAGGTGTGGAAACCACTGGATTAGACACCCAGGGCCTGCCCTGAATAAAGAAGGAAAGTTCTGTTCTCAGCGTGCCCTTTTCCTGCTGTCATGGGCCACCACCTTTCTTCCTCTTACCCTCTATCCCATTCCTCTTCACAATCCACGCCCATCTTGTGCAGAAGCGTACAGACACACACACACACACACACACACACACACACACACACACACCTGCTACCTGTTTCTCTGCAATCACAGGGTGCCTTCTGAAGCGCTTCTCTCTGGCCCACTCTCCCAAGCTGTGTCCCAGGCTCATGGCTTTTTTTGATCTTTTTCTCCAGCAACACTCTTGTTGTGCAGTACGAGTCACACCCACTAAGTGACATGTCATCACCAGCCAAGGTTGGGCAGTAAACTGGCTACTCTACCCACAAGAAACACATTTCCATGTTCCCAGCAGTTGCCAATCACTTTCTTAAGGCAAAGGAGTGGCTGGTATTAGGTCCATGTTAAGTCAAGCTTTGATGGGGTCAGGTGGGGACATGGTGGTAACTCGGCAGGAGGAAACTTTTAGCACTACCATATATAGGAGGCAATACAGTAGGTGGTTAAGAGCAGCATGTCTGGGTCTTTGAATGAAAAGCTCAAGACCCAGTGCTGCAATGTATTAACTGTGTGGCCTTGGCTTAGTTACTTAATCTCTCTGACTCCAGCCTCCTCAACCAAAAGTAGAAATAATAGTACTACCAACCTCATAAACTGGGTGTGAAGCCCACATGGGATAATGCATCAAAAGCATTTAACAAAGTGTCTAGCACATAGTAAACCCACTCTTTTGTTGTTTTTATTAAACTACTAGGCAACTGCCTTCCCTTTCGTGAGACTGGCCTTAGAGACAGCCAACAGAAAATGAAAGTGAGTATGTGCGGGTTGGCAGGAGGAGAGGAGATTAGGAGGAAGAAGTCAGCAAAGGGAAGAAAAAACTGCAAAGCCCTCGCTCACTCACGTGGCCCTCCTCTGCTTCCACAGGCCCAGGTAGGCCATTTTCCTGCCCTGCCAGAAGGAGCGGAAATTGAACTGTGATCTGGAGAGCTATCTGTTCTGACCATTAGTCAAACACCAGGAGCCAGTTAGACCTAATTGTCTTTGAAGCATCTGAAGACCATACACTTTTTTGGAGGTCAGGCTGCATAACTGAAAAGGAGGCAGAGGTACCTGGGATGAAAATAAAGGCATAATAGGTTCATAGAGTTGGTCTGCAAATTAGCTTTAAGGGTCTCCTTACGTCCGTTTCTTAATGATGTGAAACATAATAATGGCTTTGGCCATAATAAAGACGAATTAGGGGTTTTTTTTTTCCTAAAAAATAATGAAACTTTGGTAAACATCCCAGGTTTATCACTTAATTTATCCCTAGCTCATGGGGAAAGAGAAAGAGAGAGACCTCCCCCCAACCCAGCCCCCATTTTTAATATTCCAAGCTACTAGATTTCAATAACCCACTCTCCAGCAAAGTGTGTCTCATTTCCCTGGACAGACCAAATAGGCAATAACAGTCTCTCGGTTAGAACACTAATGTTGTAATTTAGAACTTCTGTCAAGATGAAAGATCTTTGCTGGGATCCTCAGAGGGCCCACAGCAACACTTCAACCCGGGCCTGGATAATGAAGTTTTCATTATTAAATAAAGATATTTTAGGAATGTCATAAACCATAAATCCACTCTCTTCGAGTGCCCTGCCACCTTATTGTGTTTATTTCTAGCCAAAGTCCATCCTCTTTTGATTGCCCCAATTCCTCCAAACTTGGTGTTTCTTGCTTTTCAACCCCCTAAGCCCACTGTGATGCGCTTAAGTTGCTATAGTGACAGAAGAAAGTGTCTTCCGCCACATTGAGACCCACAGGCTATACCAGAGGAAGATGTGTGTGGAGGAGATGAATCCTGCTCCTGCTCCCAGGTGGCTCCCTCCCCAACACCTCGTCCCTCCAACTAGCTAAGAGACTGGCTCCACACAGCTTTATCTCACCTCAAGGAAATGCTAACACACGCCATCAGGTCCGGCTGTTCTTAAAAATTACAGCACAATCAACTTTTAATGTGAATTTAGTGCCGGTTGGAAGCATTAGACTCTGAGTCCCAGGGAAATGATTCATCTGTTTATCCATTTGCCAAGTATTAGGGGTGCAGTTGCCTCAAACCCTGTCTGCCTTGGCCTGGCTCTGATCTTGAGCTCTAGGAAACAACCTTACTAGGGCTGCTCATGCCAAGCTCAGAAACCTGCCCCGCTGTAGGTCCAGCCCCATGCTGAAGAGCAGAGGGGAGGAAGGGTGGACACTTACTTTCCCAAGGCCTGGTGACACTGAGAAGGATCAGAGGACAAAGGGAGCTCAGACACATCTCAGCACACCCCATAAGTAAAAGCAGGAGGACACGTGAAGTTAGAAACTCATTTCAACCCTACTGTTGGATCATGCCCGACAAGCCAGCTGTCTTAAAGATTTAGGGGAATTTTCCAGTCTGTCACAGTGAAGGGAAGGAACTCTCATTTGCACATAACCAAATGTCTCATTCCTGTAACGTAGGCCTATATTCAAATGAGATGAAAAAGCTTCTTATAACAGTACACAGTTCTTAGAAGGAGAGTGCTAACTCATAGACAGGGGATTAGTTTGTACCTGTATTTTTGTTTATACTCATGATCCAAACAGAAGCAAAAAGAACTATTAGATTAATCAAAGAAGAATTTGTAGCTATATCCGAGGACAAAGATGATGACCTTATATGGCTTCAAGCCATCTCTGTGTGGTTTCTTCCATCACAGTGATATTTGAAGTTGGACAGATTTAGCTCTAAGATATAGCCAAAAAAAAAAAAAAAAAAACAATCGTGTTTTCGTCTCCACTTATCAATGAGCTTCAGGAATAGTTGGTCTCAGCAAAAAGCACTCCTTTCTGAAAAAATCTGAGAATCCAAATTATGAATTTTACATATATATATATATGTATATTTAAAGTCCATCTAGGAGCACACACCAGTTTGGGCTATTTATTGGATCAGAGGACACAACAAACTATAGAATGCTATCAGCACTTGAATTAATTGAAAATAAATTTCCCCTCCCAGCACTAAACAAATGAGGAGCTTTTTGTGTGGTAACACTCACACCAGCCTGTAATAGGTTGCTAAGATCCCACTAATTAAAAAAAAATCTCATTTGAAGACAGTTAATGGTTTCTGCATTTCTACAAAGCACTAGTCAGACTACATTCCCCTGAACTTTAGGGTCTGTGCTGATTACTACTCAATTAGTTTTGATTCAATTCACTGAAGAAAAATGTCCATTTTATTAGTGTGGAGGAATAATCATTGGACACAAAATATATTTCCCAGCATTGCTATGGCAACCGAGATGACACAGCTGAGCTCAGAATGTTAATGCCTTCCCTGGGACTACGTTTTTTAAGTCAGCGTGCGGCCATTAAGCCTTGCTGGGTGGGGGTGGCTGGTGCCACATCGCTGCTGTGATTGGCTGGCGGAAGAGCCCAAGGCACTTCCAAGAAGGCTCGCTTCCTGCCACTCACCTCCCCTGCCAATCCCCCGTGGGCGGGGCATAGCAGCAGCAGCCGCCATTGCTGCTTTGCAAGTCCCCAGGGCTTCTCTCTAGGTAACATGCAAAAGTCCAGCTAGAAAGTGAAAAATGCAGTCCATCATCCAAATATGTTTTTCTACATGTTGCCTGTTTTATTTTGTGGATGTGGGTGACCATCCAGGTGATGAACTGACTTGTGAGCTCAATGAATACATTCCGCACCCCCGCCCTAAGGCTGGTCCATATTGACGGAGTGAGGTGAGGAGCAAGTGGTCCCAGCAATCTGGTAAATGCAGCTGTCAACCTGGACAACTCTGCCCCCTTGAGGGGAACTTGATTCTTACCCGCATCCCCCAGGGCATGTTGGCAAAGGATGGAAAAAGCAGATTCTAGATTACTGAAGCAAAGAAACAGATCTGTGGGTATGGAATAGGGTGCAAAAGCACCAATACCTTCGAGAATGATAGATGTGGCCATTATTTAAGTGTTTATTAGGGCAGATAGCCAAATTAGACCATAGCAAACATTTCATTTGGGAGACTAAATTTTCCAGGTTAAATGAATAATTGCTTGTATTTTCCCTTAAACTATGTCAGCATGATCTTAGATTATCAATTAACGATTAATTGCTGTGTATTGTGTTCAAGCATCCCTGCATTAGGATACAAAAATTAAAGACGTGGAGACTATGCCCTCAAGGAACAGTTCAGCTGGGAGATAGCACATGAATTTCTAACGAAAGCTACTATTTACTGAGTACTGACTATGTGTCTAGCAGTGTGCTAAGTGCTTTATCTGCATTATTTTATTTAATCCTCATATTAGCACTATGAGGAAGATGTTAGCTTCATTTTATAACCAAGTACACTGAGGCTCAACAAAAGGTACTTGTCAATTACTAGTTCAACTACAGCAAGTAATTAATCGTACTGGATTCAAAGACAAGTCTGTGTGACTCCACAATCACAGTGTACCCCCATGTACACTGTCTTTCACGTATACGAATAGAAAGCCAAGTGGTAAATATTCAGTGCCCAGTGAGTGCTACAAAAGCAAATACCTCATCTGTAAGGAAAGCAGCAAAGTCTTATTGCATTTAATTAATTTAACTTCCCTTTTAAAATTCAGTTGCAAAGTAATGGGCAAAATCTGAGTGTCCCATCTCCCCTATTAACCAGATGTTCTGCATATTGCCCTCCTGCTCCTTCTGTGACCACAGGGACAGGCAGCCCGGCTTCTGAGATAGCTGCCAAAAGGCGGGGACACAGAGCAAGCTCACAGTCAATGATCTCAGTGTCAGTCCCTGCGCCCCGCCCCACCCCACCCCCTTGGGATCCTGTGCCTCTGAGCTTCTCCATTTTGAATCATCATCATGTCACCATCAAAAATATTTATTAAGCTGCCGCATACATACTGTTCTGGTCACCCCGTTTATTCTTGCTCTTTTGGCACTTACGTGATTTTCACTCTATTTGTTTGCAGTTGCTTGACATAATTTTGTATCATCTTATACATCTTCAGATACAGCGCTCACAATACTCAGAACTCTCTGAATTCACAGAGTAGATTCTCATCCTTCTCTTTGCTCAATCGCAGGAATAGAATGGATCTTGGTGACAGGGAGCTCAGTGCAGGGGCTGGCTCAATGGCTGCCCTTTCCAAATACCATGTGTCGCAGGATGAACCAACATACTTAGTGGCTTACCGTCTAAAATTAGGCAGCAGATAAAACATGCAATGGGCACACATACTACTCTATCGACTGGCTTTGTTGCTAGAGTAGTATCTGCCAAAATGCGTTCTAAGAAAACCTAATTTCTTGGGATGTTAAAGGAGGTTATAATGATGCAGTTCAGAACACACCACCCCAAAATATGGCACCTTGGCATTTAAGAAAACAGCAGAAACAGGAAGGTCTCTCTGGGCTCCCCTGAAGTGGGCCATAAACGAATTCTCTAATTTTCCTCTTCTGCAGGGCATAAGACCCTCATTCCAGGGGGGGGTCCTCCCTATACCCAGGGGAAAGGCATGAAGACACAGAGAAGAATATGAACCAACAGGCCTTGCTAAGTTTCCCCCACTTTACTACCATTAGATCATCCTCTCTTGTCCTCCAATCATACTCCTGCACCACTCTCCATAAAAATACACAGTTTTCGCTGTTTCTTTGGGTTTTCATTTCTGAAGGCTCTCATGTTAGGTAAAACTTATATGTAATAAATGTGTATGTTTTTCCTTGTTAATCTGTCTTTCGTTACAGGGGTCTCAGCCGTGAACCTAGCAACGGGTAAGGTAAATATATTACTTCTCCCCTACAATAGAAAAATAAAAATTGGCAGAGGGGGTTCTCTGGTCAATTATGTTTAGGAGCCGCTGAGTTAATTGACGCTAATCAGGTTTGTTCACTGCAGGTGTTCTCAGAGCTCTTGATATGCTAGTGTATGACATGACTCTCTAATTGAGGAGAACAGAAGTAAGCATTATCTACAGAACAATTTTTATCCCAGAGCACTGAGATACCAGTGTTTTGAAAGCTCTAGAAAACACAGAGCAGGGGTCAGTCTGGGAGCCTCACCTGCAGACCTATATCAGGAAGTCTGGAAAATGGCATAATCCACTGGGACTTTTTGCATGAAGTTTCCTCAGCTTCATGGAAGAAATGTCAAGGACTTTGGGACTGGTGTTTGAACCCAGGAATCAGGAAATTAAGGTTACCAAATACAACAGAGTAAAAGAATATCTGGTCCCAAATCCCAGGAAGAGTGGCCCAGATGGGCTGGAAACTAGTCATCCCGAGGGAAGAAAGAGCTGAAGTGGCTCAGACCTACTTTAGTACTATTTTTAATTTCTAGAGGAATCCTCTATGTAGAATTGGATCATTTGAGATAAAAATCCTGATTGAACAGATGTAAACAATAGGCACATTGATAATTTCACTTCATGAGAAGACCAGGGCTCAAATCTTTGGAGTCTCTGTGACTCTTAGCTCACATCACATTCATTGTTTCCTGCATTCCACATCATCCACATTCTTGATTTTGCTCTAGCAATTTGCTGGAGTAAATAACTTAGGAAGGATACACAGAGGTACATTTTCTAAGTTCTTGAATATCTGGAAATATCCTTGTTTTACTCTCATAATTGATAGTTGGCTAGATCCAGAGTGGAAATTTAGGTTAAAAAAATGTTTTTACTCAAAATATTGAAATCATTTCTCCATTGCCTATTAGCACCCAGGTCATTTGGATGCTGCTGAAAAAATCCAAAACCAGTCTAATTCTTTTCCCTTATGTATAACCTAGTTTTTCACACATTGACTTTTAGGATCTTCTTTTTAATCTTCATCTTCTGAAATTTTGTATATGTCAAAATTTATGCTTTTATTGTTTTATCCTTATTCAGGCCTCATGGATCTTTTTCTATCTGAAAACTTAATTTTTTGTCCTAGGAAATTTTTTTCTAGCATATCTTTGATAATTTTCTCTCCTCCATTTTCTCTACTATCTCTTTTTGAAAACTTTTTTAGCACTTAGAGCTTCTGGATCAATTACTTACGTCATCTATAAATTCTCAAATTTTCTATTTCTCTCCCTAATTGTTCTTCAACTTGTCTTCCTACCCCTCTACTAATTTTTTTTTAAATTAAATCTTGTCATTTGTATGAATTAAGGCAACACTATCTGCTGCTGTAATAAATAAACTTCCAGATTTCAGTGGCTTACCACAATAAACATTTATTTCATGCTAATATAACTGTTTAAACACAGGTGTCCCTGTTCAGCAGGCAACTCTTCCCTATAGGAAGATTCAGGGATTCAGACTTTCCACCTTCTGGCTCTGCCAACCCCCAAGACCTTACAGGCCCCTGCATTCAGCCAGAAGAGAGGAGAAAAGGAAGCAAATCTAATTCTCAATAGCCTTGAGATGCAAATATCACCAGTCGCTTCTGCTCACATTCTACTGGTGAAAATAGTCATCTGGTCCCACCTAGATGCAATGGGGAGGGGGACAGGGGCACTGTGAAATGTAGTTCCTGATTAAACAACCACTTCCCAATAATAAACATACATTTGGGGAGGAGAAGCACAAATTTTGCACTTAGTTGTTGACCCTTAACCGTCTTTGTTGTAGAAATCAATTTTTTTATTCTTCTGAGCTCAATCATATCTCCCAATTGTTTCTTTTTCAGAGCATATTTTTCTCCTTTGTTCATGAATAATCACTCTGTCCTCTAGGATCAGCTGTTCCTTGTTATCTTAGCCATTCTTTTAAAAATTATTTTTCTTTTGCAGTTTTGAAGCCAGTTTTATTTTGAACCCTGTTCCCAGTGGCCATTCTCATTCATGCTGTTTTTCCTTCATGTTTTGGAGATCCTTGTTTGTTTATTCATATTAAAAAAAAATTGAGGCATGGGTTGATTATTCCAAGTAAATGGAGTAAATTTTATTACCGTGTGTCTGTAGGCATGATTCTCCCAACCAGCCTCGTAAGTGATAAGAGGGCGGATGTCTTTGTACCTGGGTGGGCATGTCCACCAGCAGCTTCACTCTAGGTACATGGAATTAGAATGAGGAGTCAGCAGCCTTAGCCTGCAAGCTCCACAGGGGCCAGAATAAGAAAGACTCTATTCTGGGTCACCCTC
The DNA here is from genome assembly GCF_000956105.1 of Propithecus coquereli. Lineage (NCBI taxonomy): Eukaryota > Metazoa > Chordata > Mammalia > Primates > Indriidae > Propithecus > Propithecus coquereli. The sequence continues at coordinate 5,813,892 of NW_012137080.1, read as the reverse complement.
CTTTAGCCACTCCAGAAAATTTATCTTTAGAAAAAAAAAACTCTTTATGTTTCCCTAGAGAGTCTGCCTTTCACTTATTGAACAGGATAGGAAAGGGGAGGGTAACTGATAAAGCTTTCCACAGATACGACTTGGGTTAATCTGCCTTGTTGCAATCACTCTCCCGGCTTCCCCCCTGCTTACTTACCAACACCAAGCTGCCGTCCAGGCCAACCTCTCCTCCACCACAGCCTCACCCAGCAAATGATAGAGCCTGCGCAGCTTCATCCGCTCAGTTTCATCTGTTAAAAGGCTTCCATCCATCCTGTCTGATGGGCTGTAATCTCTCAGCTGATGAACCTTCCTCCTCCTGCTTTTGCCACTAGGTGTTCCTTGTTTTGTGTGCTTTGCAACTGTCCCTGTAATGAGGCCTGATGAGAGCAGAAGTCTCCATTTACCAGCTTAACCAAATTAGAAAAATACTTGCAAATGTCCTTTGGAGAACAACACCACGTGTTGTGATGAAGGAGGGCTATAAAAAATAAAAAGCAGTGGCTGATAGCATTCTAAAAGAACCTTGGTCAGCTTTGGGAGAAAATTATCTCTCAATTTACATAACCTGACTCCATACGTTTATTTATTCATTCTTTATTTTTTAAATAAATGCTGAGAGTTTATTATATACCACAGGCTGTACCAGGTAGCAGGACAATAACCATGAACAAAATGGTCTTCTAGTCTTGTCCTCAAGGAATTTAGAATTTATGGGTAAAATGAGCATTTGAAATTTGAATTTATTTTTCCACTATTAGGTGTTCAGGATGCTATGGAAGCATACTAAAAAAAAGCATAGAAACTAGACTCTGTATGTCATGGAAGGACTACTGGATGAAGTAACCTGAGAGATGAGATGGAATAAGCCAAGTTAAGGCATGGCGTGGGACGGGACTGAGTGCTCCAAATAGAGGAAACTATGTCAGAGCCTTAGAAGTGGCTCCCACCCGCCTATGTGAATAACTTCGCATACGACCATTGAGTGTGCTTGGAAAGCCCTCCCATCCAACACTCCCAATCTACCAACTGCAGAAAAATCCTCAACTCAGGCACTCATCCACTCTTCAAAGAGCCAATGGAAACTTCCCCCACAGATCTAGGCATTTTCCTCCATTTGTACCTTGTATGTTCCTTGCTTACAGCAATGGGCACACTCTGTAAAAATCTCCTGTTCCTCGCTGGAGCTACCACCAATCTAAATTTCCCAAGGTCAGAGGTTGTGTTTTATTTACATTCATACCTCCTACACCGTGACCGTCAAGGGTTAGGTAGACCACTGACACATGTTGAATGCCAAATGATGAATGAATTGAATGAATGAAGAGCAGAATCATGGCAATATATCGGTTGTCCTTGGTTGTATACAAACTTGGTGTGACTTAGCAAACAAAAGTTGAAAGTTATAGTGAATGATTTACATATTCACTTCTATGGAATCTTGGTATAAGCACTTATTAAAAACAAGGGTGTGGAGAACTCCCCCAAAACTGCCGCCACCTACAATAATACAATATATCAATTTAGTATTCAATTCTGAGATGAATTAGCATGAATAAGGAAAGTTTTTATTAGGATAACTATCATAATTCCAGGTTTACCTGTTCTGTTTACCTTACCTCTATAGGTTAAGTAGACGTCTGAGAAAGGATAAATTCCCTTTGGGATGTATATAAGTCCCTTGCGGGTGATGTAGATTTGATCTAGATAAGACCAAGGAGGCAGAAGAATGAGAGTTGAGGTTGCTCCAATCGATTCAGACTAAATTAAAGGTTCTTCTCACTACATATCTGCAAGTTTTATCAATGGATACAAATTGGTTTTACTGCAATGGGTATGCAGGATGTTACGACCATACATGTTAGATGAAGCTTTGGCATAAGAGAGGCAAGAAATAAGGTCAACTGCAGGAGAGTGATGGGTCAGATCCACAGCACTTAGTGAAGCAGGCACCAAAGGAAAGATCACGTATTTCCTCAAAAGTGTGAGAACATGGCCTCATGGGTAATTAAGAGAACACAAGTATAACAAGACAAGAAACAACTCAGCTCAACAGTAACCCAGTGCTGAAGGGCAACCCAGTGAATAGGGCTGTGAGTGCGAATGAAGAGATACCGGGAGACCCTGCTCCACTGTGGCAATCTTTGCTTTGCTCACTTGTGTAGTATTCAACCCTGTATCCTGAACATAAAAAAAGCTAAGAACCACTGGATTTGACCATAACTAGTCTAATATTTTCATTCTTCTACTAATTATTTTATTTGAATAAATAAAATGCATCTTTAAATTCTAACCCTTTATATGATCACCATCACTAAATAATTATTAAAATCCACAATTGACTATAATCCCTATTATAAGGGTAACCATGGATCCTAGTTTGTTTGAAACACACCCGGTTTATATGTATTGTTCCAGATCCTGCACCGTTTAACATTCATCCCAGAATTTTCATTTCTTAACAAAGCATTAAAATAAACTAAGATGAGTTTGTTAATTCCCACTTTGTACCTCTAGCTTCTGCCAAGGTCTTGTCTAATAGAATGTAGCGGACAGAGTTCTGAAAAACACACAGTTAAATCTCACAGACGACAAATGATAGCCCAACCTACTTTTCCTCTCCCTTTCTAGACACATGCTGCCGACACCTTCCTTCCAAGAGCAGCACGTGCTTCCAGATAAAAAGAGGTAGGCTCAGAGTAAGTGGCCAGGAACAGCTAACTCCCTCCTCTCAGGCGGCAGTGGGAGAAGTATTCAGTGTTGCTGCCCCTGCTGGCCACTGTTGTACTAGCAGCCAGTTGTGCTGTGCCCATGACGATGGCCAAAGCCACTGCTGTGAGTTGCATGAAGACATCAGGTCACCAGTTAGAGTGATAGTGGAAACTCCCAGAAATCACAATACAGGAATATGTGAAGCATGTACAGGCAATGTAGGCTTCATTGTTCTAAAACAGACCACAGAATGAGTAGTCTGAACATTCTTTCTCAGGGGGGTTTATCATTTACGGTATGATATAAATCTGTAATTACATATGTACTTTATTGTTTAGTTATGTTGTGTTTTATTTTGTCATTTTCAAAGAAATCATCTCAACGAAGTGCACATTTAATGAAATATTAAACACCGAATTTCCTTGTCTTAAGAAACTTGTTGATGAAGATGCAAATTGCATAAATTATTAATGCACATTTACCATCCACCTGATATCCACCAGAAGACACAAATATACTAAAGAAGCATCAGCATCTACTTTAAAAGTTAGCAATTATTTTAAGAAGACTATTTTCCAAGATGTCAATTTAACAAGTATATACAGCTGCAGATGTTCCATTTATAATGCTGGGAAGTATAACTTTTCATTTGGATCACTGAGAATTTTTCTAAATTAATTTCACTCTTGATTCCCAGTTTTACTTGTATATGTGTGAAAGATGAAATGACAGGCAATAAGTATTGGCTCTGTTAGCTGGAGAACTTCACTAAGAGTTAAACAATGTTTATGTTTTATGTTAGTGTCATGAGACATTTTAAATAGAAAATCCATTCATTCCAGTAATGTCTTTTAAATCCAATTTATGAAATTAAAGTAAAACTTTTAGAAGTTCATTCTGTCTTGGTAAAATATTTAATATCATTGTAAATGTTATTGTATACCTGGATAAAAAGTTCAATTTTGAAGATAAAGTTATTTTTATTTATAATGGTGATGTAATACAAATTTCGGTAGAACATAATATTGTAGTAAAAAATATATTCTAATTACATTAAGAAATCTATGGAGCAGAACTCTAGTTGGAATTGGTTTTGGTACTTACATTATTCATAAAGTGTGTACAAATATGCTTTGATAGTTTACCTTTCAAAAGAGAAGCTGTATGTAAAGCCACGAAATTATAAATTTTTGTGACAAAATTCATGTGGATTTTTTTTGAAAAATTTTAATATGGCAATGCATGCTTTCTCTCTTTGCTGCAATGGACTGAATACTTATGTTCCACCAAAATGCATATGTTGAAATCCTAACCCCCAAGGTGATGGCATTAGAAGGCAGAGTCTTTGGGAAATGATTAGGTTAGGAGGGGAGAGCCCTCATACATGGGATTAGTTTTCTTACAAAAGAGATCACAGAGAAATCCTTTGCCTCTTCTGCCATGTGAGGACACAGCAAAAAGATGGCTATGGCCCCACCAGACGCCAAATCTGCTGGCGCTTTGATCTAGGACTTCCCAGCCTCCAGAACTGTGAGAAACAGATTTTAGTTGTTTATAAGCCACCCAGTCTGTGGTATTTTGTAGCCTCCCCAAGGGACTAAGACACTGTCACTCTCAGAGTTGTAAAATGTTTTCATTTTTAAAGAACTACTTTGTAGACCAATCTGAGCATCTTACATGGCATTGAACCTTATTTTAAAGAAGTCCTCTAAATCGAGGACGAATTTCACGGAAAAAAGTTGCAAATTTTTAATCAAAATATTCAACCAATGGAGCACCAAACAATCACGGCTTTTGAAATGTATACCAAATTGTAATTATTGAAAGAAAATCTTGAACCGGAAAAATGATGAAATTTAATCTCATAAAAGCAAAGGAAGAACTGAACAAACTGGATGAAAAGAGATGAAAAGCATAAAATACTTAATTTTTGAAGTCTATAATTATACTTTGGAATATCATGACCTCTGGAAGGAATCTTGTGATTCAGCTTCCTTTTTTATTATTGAATAAACTTATCTGCTGTACTGGACAAGAACTTTATTGAGATAGCCTACAAATTTTGCAAATGATTTTTTGGTAAGTTTTATTTTGTAAAATTGTGTTGGAGAAATGGAGGCAAAATGACCATTCATGTGAAAATAGGTGAATATTTAAATATTTTTAAATGGTTTCAAGAATATCTTCCAGTCAGCAGAATATATTCTGATGTTACCAGTCACCTCAAAACCTGAGATATTTTCTTGACTAAAAATTATACCATCTATCATAAAATGTAGCTTTGAACAAGATTGCCATCAATTTTATGAAAAAAATTTGAATAATAAGCCATATTTGAAAATTCCTTCTTCAGAAAAATATTCATGTCATAGTATTAGAGACTGATACAGCCAAGGCATGAAATATGTAAAGATATATCAAGAATAATTATTTACGTATGTTATTTTGAATGGTTACAGAACCAATATAGGGAAATTTTATTTTATGTTAATGTATATGATACATGTTACTTTTA
>NW_012137080.1:5732464-5807265 GCF_000956105.1 Propithecus coquereli | reverse complement strand
CCTCGGCCTCCCAGAGTGCTAGGATTACAGGTGTGAGTCACCGCGCCCGGCCAAGACAGGCCTTTTTAAGAGGTATTAGAGGCATGAAAGCAGATTCTTCTACGTTCTGAATAAAGTTGAGTGGGTTGACTATCTTTTCTGACATATCATGGAGACATGAGGAGCAAACTGTGGCTAGAGAAGCTTTAAGTTCTTTCAAAAACAATTGTCTTTCCATAGCTACCCATCCTGTCTACGAGGAAATCTATTGGTAAGGAAAAAATAATAAGAGCCTACTATGCACCAAATGATTTGCACGCCTTTGTTAGTTCATACAAGAGCTGGTTGTTTAAAAGAGTCTGGCACCACCTCCCCCCTCTCTCTCCCTCTCTCGCCATGCTACCAAGCCTGCTTCCCCTTCACCTTCCGCCTGGATGGGAAGCTCCCTGGAGCCCTCCCGGAAGCAGACACTGGCACCATGCTTCTTCGACAGCCTGCAGAACCGTGATAAGCGTCTTTTCTTTATAAATCACCCAGCTTCAGGCATTGCTTTATAGCAGCACGAAAGGGACTAATATAATACCTACTTTTAGTAATGTCTACTGAAAACATGCATTGTAAAGATGAGGCATTTTCAGTTGGGAGAGGCTGAGCAGCTAGCCCAAACTCTCACATCTAGTGAAGTGATGGAATGAGAAGGCAAAACCAGTGTACGTGACCCCAGGACACGTCCTCCTTCGTTTCATGACACCACCTTCTACCTAGCATCTTTTCATGGCTGTCCATCATTCGAGTCTCATCTGGAATGATAGTGGGTGTAGTGGAAAAGGGGAAAAGGAGCCCACACATTTAATGCCTCCATGAGACTCAATTGCCCACATCCACTAGACCCAGGGCAAGCTCAGGGCAAGGCCATGTCTGTATAAGTAACTCATTCTGTACATATGCCATACGGAGGCCAAGGATATGTACAGGGACAGTAATTATTGTTAAGTGCTGAATTAATGAGTAAAATAGTTGGTGATAAGGGGAACAGGGAGAAAGACTGAAACTGGATATTTTGACCCTATTAACTGGTAGTCGAATTAATGTTTCACTGTTTTTGCACGTATTCATAGCTCATTCATTCATTCATTCCTTCAAGAAATGTTTATTTTGCTGAGTTCTGGACACTAGGGATATAACAGTGAACATGTTCCCATCCTCATGGAGCTGGCATTCTGATAATCAAGAAATCTCACCATCAATTGGAGTCCTTGCAGCTGCCCTGTGAGACGGGTGAGGGGGTGTTATTTATAACTTGTTGGCTCTCTTCTGGATTGCAACAATGTCTGATCCCTGCAATTTCATTCAGCAAAGTACATCGATGGCAGAAATAATAAATTCATCTGAACATGTTTTTTTAATTCCAGATTCCCTTCTGTTCTCAACTTAATATGATAATCTAGTGTTATTTTATCCATCAGTTTTCCTAACAGTAAAGCGCACACATGCATAGGAACACACACATTGCACTACCACCGTCATCCTACCCCTCTCTACCCCTCTACAGCAGAGCTTAATGAAGAGTTACCACTATCATGTGCGTTAGATGCTTATGAGCTGGACACCCGGGATTTATTTTATATTATTTTTAATATTTCCAGCAACCTCAGGAAGTAGATATTACTATCCTGGATTTACAGATAGGAAAATTGCAGTCCATTTTACCCAAGATAGCATGGCTAGTTAGTAGCTGAGTTCAAGTCCCAACGAATGCCCGTCTTGTGTTTCTCACTACATCATGGCTCTGGCAGGGTTTCTCAGACTCATTTCTCTTCTGCCTTTAATCCATTCTCCACAGCTTCTCCGAAGTTATATTTTCAAAGAACAACTTTGATCCTGTAGCCATCCTTACCAAGTATTAATGGATCACCTTGGCTTTTAGGATAACACATGCAAACCTCAGCGTGGAATACACGGTCCTTCTGGGGATGCTATTCTCCACCAAGTATTTCTTCCCCAACACAGCTGTCTTTTTCTGGTCTGTTTGTGCACATACTTCATCTCTGCCCTACTCTTTTTCTCTCTCTAGCAACCCCCCCGCCCCCTTCCCACTTCCTTTCATACCTACCTTAAAGGGCTCCTCCTTTGAGAAGCCTTCTCTGGTTTCTCCAGAGTTACTCCTTCCTTGAGGCACCCATGACACCTTGTATTAATCATAGAGTCACTTACCACATGGGTTCGTTTACTCCTTTTTCCCCCTTCTTCCTATGTCCTCCTCCCCCACTTCACGGGTCCTTTGAGGGTAGAACCAAGTTCTCATTCCCCTGTATCCCTGGAGCATGGCCCTGGGCCTGAAAAATTCTAAATAAATAATAAATGAAGCCCTCTCTTTCATGCTCCTTCCTCAACAAGGCAGGAAGATAAACCCCCTGAAGAATGGCCAGAAGGTCTCCCTGCAACAGAGAGAAGACTCAGACTCCAAGGTGGCCCTGGCCAACCCCGAGGTATTGCCCCGTAGAAATGCAATTTCCGGATTGTCTTAATGTGACTTGATCATGCTAATAAATGACTGATTGTCTAATGTAAACCAGTCTGGCTATGGATAGGCCACTCTCAGAGAAGAAAAGTAAAGGAGAGAACGTCTGCATAACCAGTGTGAAGGCAAGCGGGGTATCCCACATTCCTTTTTATTCTTAAAAAGCTGAAATGAGAAGAGCTCTCCCCCAAGGCAATCTCTCTCCCTCTCTTTTTTTTTTCTCACTAATAAGCTTTGAGCAATTTGGAGGAAAGGTGTGATATTGCCCTCACAGATAAATAATAACCAAAAAACATCATAATGTTGATGTGATTATATCTCACTGACTAAAAGGAATTAAAGGTAGATTCTTTTTATTAGTTTACTGATCCTCGGCATCCAACGCCTCATAACTACTCAATATATCATGCTAGTTAATCATTCTTGTCATTATCTTTAATGTCTTATTAGCGGGCTCCATTCATCGGGTTTTTATCTGTTTCATTGGAAGCAGCTTTAATCTCATTTCAGCAGTGCTGATAAGCCTGTTAGTTTGCACAAATTGGTTTTGGTGACAATGTGTAGATAGTAATAATGTGTGATTTCCAAATGGAAAAGAGAATTTTAGACAGGTCGGGAAAGGCAGGTGGAGAGAGCAAAGGAGACCCGACGAGATGGAGCCGGCAGTCTCAGTTTCCTAAAGGAAAAATGGAGAAGGTGGAAAAGAAGGCAGGAGGGAAATGAAACAGGAAACTCGGACAAATTACTGCAGCTTCCCCAGAGCCCCATCCCCACCTCCACGGCCTTTGGCCCAGCCCCAGCTCAGCAATGCTGGCGGTGATAGCTGCGTCAGACCACTAGGTGGCCTAATTGAGTCACCGGTGTCCCGTTGCAGAGCGGGAAGACAGGGGCACGTTTGGTCGTAGGGGACTCACACTGTGTGTTTTGCCTCTGAAGCCGAGGTACGCGATCCTCAGATTTCACTGCAAGTCTGTTAGCAGCACAACCACACATCTTCTGTCGAAGACCTCCTTGAGGTTTCCGCCCTGCGTTAGAGGTCTTAATATCAGGCTGTCTTTGTGTCATCTATCCCCTTAATGGAGCGGTTTGATCACTTCCACCCAGCATCACCTTGGCCTGACGCTTGCCTTCTTAGAAAAAAGGAGACAATAAGCCCATCAGCCTCTGACTCAAAATTGCATTAAGTGCAGATGTTAAAGTAAATACAGTTTCCTCGGGTTCCCAGATGACGAGTCATCTTCCAGCAAGGGAAAAAAAATCAATAACCCACCCATCTGAGCAGCAAAGCTGGGAATGGATATCTGATTTAAGAAGGCAGCCTGTCTTGAATTTCCTGATTCCTCTGCGTCTCCGGGCCCTGGCACAGCGGCCAGGAAATGAGGCTTTGTTGATGACGACGGCAAGGGCCCCTTTCTTGGGAGCTTTGATCCGGAGGCGGCGGGTGTCTGGAAAGATTTAAAGCCAAAATCACTCTCCAAATGGACTAAACTCTCTATCTGATTTACCCTTCACAAATTTAAAAAAAAGAAAAGGAAGCATTTCAAGGGAAATATGTCTCATAATAGGCTTCAAAATCACTTGTCTCAGAGGCACACACATCCTAGCCGAATATAGACCGTGAATTATCTGGTGGTGTTTGGGGTGGGAGGGTGCTAATAATATTCCAAACTCCCAAACTGCCAAAAACACTTTGCAGTTTCATTTTCAGCCCCTCTGCTTTTCCAGGAACCAGCCGTGTTTGTCTGATTCATTCTCACAACTCCAAATGTTGATATAAAGTCTGCTTGTAAGATTCGGAGACTTTCAGAAACCCAGAAGGCTGCCTTTCCACCAAATTTAAGCAAAGCATCAATTCCCCTGTATTTTACCATCTGAATCTCTTCACCAGACATTTCAGATAGTCTAAACTAAGGAATTCTCACAATCCGTCTTTATCCCACGTTCTGATATTCCTGGTTTAAAAGCATATCCGTCTTGTAACTATTTTGTGAGCAAAGAGTTGAGGATGAAGTTTAATGCCTCCCTTCTGATCTGAGCCTCAGAGGAGAAATGGAATCTCAAGACCACAGCACAAAGAAGCTGATTTCCAGCAACTGCCTCTAGCATACGTTAGAGAGAGCTGAGCCCGCCCTCCTGAACTGCGTTGCCAGCGGGCAATCATTGCCAGCTGTAATATCCAGAACCCACTACACCAGCTAGATTTGCATTTCTGTTCAACTTTGTGTTCCTTCACATGGAAATGACAGCTTAGGACAACTGGATACTTGCCTAGGACCATCTGCGTGTGGGCTCCATAATCACCCAGCCCAAATGGGCGTGCACATGGTCTGACAAAAGAATGGCCTTTCGAAGCCAGGTTTGGCCTCAACAATTTAGGACCTAGTACCATCGTGAGATAACCAAAGTGAGCCATGGAGCCTGCTGTCAGGGCAGTCTGTTCTGGAAGTTCTTATGGAAATTTAACTTGTACATATGTGTCTTTGTTCCTCCTCTAAGCCATGCCGCTAACTCTTTGGAACGAAATGGACTTTCCACCAGTGAGGTCCCCCTAACAGCCAGTGTGCACCATCTGTATTGGATTGGTTGCCTTGTGGCTTTGGAGATGAACTCAAAGCATTTCAGTGACCACCCTCCCCTCCTCGCAACTCCCACTTTGACATCCAGCTTCTAAAGCTGAGGGCACAGATCTTCGGTTTATTTTCTGCCCCCCCCCAAACTGCTACTGCTAAGTTGCCACGTGGCACCAAGAGCTTGTGAGGCACCAGCGCCAGCGGCTCCAATGCAGAGCCCAGCCTGCCGTGGGTGAGCAGAGGGGCGCCATGCTTGGCTAGAGAGGCAGGAGCTTGTGCCTGTGCTCTCCCATGCCCTTATACTGATAACCAGAAAACCGCGTGTGTGAGGACGCCTATCTGTGTAAAGTGCTGAGCCCGTAGGAGTCAGATCTGTTAATAGCCTGATCAAGCTAGCAAGGGCTGTTAGAAGACAAGAGCCAGGAAAAGCAGACACGTGGCAAATGGTCCATCTGCCTAGGCCCAGAATCCAATATCACCCACCTGATGTCAGGAACTCAGATGCAACTGCTGACTGGGGTTCCTGCCAAACTGCTGCGAAACTTTTTGCCGTACAGCTGACATTTGTTTGAAAGTTTCTCCCTCCTCTTACCCAGTGAGATAATGGCAGGTTTATCTGACCTGAGCAGAGAGGGGAAACTAAAGTAAAAGTAAGCTGTGTTGTCCAGGCTCCATTAGCCTGTCCTATGGCAGTCGCGGAACAGAGTTCCTCTGCCTCTATCCCCACGTGATCCCCATGTGATCACAAACATCGAACTCCACGTGGTGTCCGCCGATTCTCTGAGCTCCCCTGTGACAGCTGCTGAGGCCACAGATACCTGAGACTAAGGTGCAGATACCTGGGAAGAGCCCTCAGATTTCCCATCATCCCTGCCAAAGCTGGCTGCAGGGCTCAAGAATTCCCTGATGGTGCCCTGCACTGGTGACATCCAGTGAAGCAGGTCTTTTTGCTGTGCCCCTTCTTTTATTGCATCCTGCTCATCCAAGATTTGGCGTCATTATAGGGTCTGGGCTGTGAAGGACAGATATCAGAATTTCCCTTTCCCTCCTCCCTCAGGGCATTGTCCTTGGCCAACCAAGCTCAGACTCTTGATCTTCTTTCTCTAGGACATACTCTCTCCCACCGTATCCCTGGTATCTCAAACAAGTGGACACCAGGGAGACATCAAGGGTGTTTAGTATTAAAATAAAACAGCACAGGTTCAATGTGGGACTGCCCCCAGCCCTTGAATACACACACAGACAGGCACCCACACCTCCCCATCCTAGGGTTTAGAATACTCGGGGACATCTCATCTATTTCCATCTGATTACATCTATCCAGTCAGATTTAATATTTGGGGAGACATACATAACCCACTTACAACTGAGGCCAAGTTATGGCCCACTCTACAAGATTCACATTCAAAGAAATCTAATCTCTAGATTTTTAGAGAATTTTAATACTTACTAGAGTCTCTTTCAATAAAAAAAAAAAAAATCAAATCAAAGGAATCCAATTCATAGCCCCCAGTAAAAACTCTTAAGATTATCTTTCCCCATTCCTGTGATTCTCAGTCTTTCTCACACAACCTCGCTGATTGGAATCCTTTGCCCAAAGAGACCTCTGGTTGTCCCTGTGAGGTCCTGGCTTTCCTCCTTCCTCCTCTATTCTTCCACCTCTATTCTTTCCCGCCTCCCATGGGTAAATCTGTCTTTTTCTTTGCAACTCCTCCACCCTTGCTTCTCCTCTCTGTCTCTCACCACTCATTGCCAGAATTCTGCATCACAGAAGTCCAAGAATTGGGCCTCAAAGAGATGCAGTAATCTCTCTCTCAAGGGAGAATTCTTCCCAGAGAGTGAGAGATGAACAGAAGCTGAGTGCGCCAAGACTGTATCCCCTTAAGCATTTGGGGGTGTGGGTGAGAAGGGAATAGTGATTCTCACATGAATACTTTTTGTCTCCAATGCACGAAGATCAAGGTTAAATTTAAAAAGGACTTTTAATCAAACACCTCTGCCTATGGATTCTACACATATTGAGAAACAGGCACTGGAGGCAAAGGGAAACCCAAATATAAATTTATTTGTCAGTGAAACTGGATTGGAAAATCTTAGACCCGTGGTCAAAATCAGGCTCCTTTTCTGTCTTTAGTCCTTGGGGCTTGGATAGAGAAGATGGGGGCTGAAGAGCCGACTGCCTGACACCTTCCTCAGCCACAGTGCCCGAGAGCCCAAGAGACAGACAGGTGTCTAGACCTTCTTGCAGAAGAGCCAGGGCAGAGGGAAGGGCACACCTGGGGGCTGAGAAGGCCTGCAAGAGGTCAAGCCCCCTAGCCCCTGCCCCACCCTTCATCCAGTCTCCCAGTCAGATGAGTCCTCCTACCCCTATGGCCCCGTGCAAAGAGAAGGGTGCAAACATGTCCTTCGCGGTCCTTACAAAGCTTTAGAAAAGCCCAGTCCATGCTGAGCCGGGTCATAAATATGGAAATCGGGAGAAAATAATCTGCTATAATTAATAAGTCATAGTTTCTGCCCACAAAGGCTCATTCTAGACATTGATCTTTCAGAAAGATTGCATTGTCTTTCTTCATTAGACAGATTTTTTGTGTGCCTTTCCACATAAAAAAAAAATAGTAGAAAGAAAAAGACTAGGAAAGATTCAGAAAAAAGAGTTCTAATTCTGACTCTGCCACCAGCGGTCTGGCTTTCGTGTTGGGGTTTGCTCCCCGAATTCTGTCCCTCCCATACAAACAGCCCTATCATCCCCATACCCAAACCCCAAGAGCCAACCCAGGTCTAGCGCCCCAACCTCTCACTTGCAAGGAAAAGAGGACACCTCCCTCATAGCAGTTTTACTTTTTAAAAAATTAGCTGTCATCTGAGGGCTTGCAGTAGGGCAGTGGCTGAACAGTACAGAGGAGCTATGAATAGCCCTGGAGCCCTAACTGCCTGGGTTCAAATCTGGGCCCCATCACTACTCAACAGTTGACTGACCTCTGGCAATTACTTAACCTCTCAATTTCTTCCCCTATAAAATGGGGAATATTAATAGTACAAGCCTTACAAGGTTGTTTTGGGAATTAAATTAGTTAATGTATGTAAAACACTTACAACAGTACTTGGCACATAGGAAGAGACATGAAGTGTTAGGCAGCATTATTATACTTTAGTCAGTTCAAGGACGGAAGTAAGCAGAATATATAAATAAGCAGAATTTATAATAAACAGAATTTATAAAGCCATCACCATCATGTTATGAACATTTCTAATAACATGGAAATGCTTAGGCTTCATTGTTAAATTTAAAAGTTAGAATTAAATGCTTATATGCCATTTTGAACTATGTTTATAAATTACAGGCAATATAGAAAATTATAGCAAAGGCTAATTAGTTATCTTTGGTAGTCAGATGATGAAAGGTTTTAATTTTTCTGTATGTTGCCATGCATGAATTTTCTACAATAGCATGTATTCATTTTTTTAAAAAGAAAATGTGTTTATTTCAATATTTTAAATAAGTTTGGTGTCTGGAGTGGATGTACCAGGCAAAGCTGCTCTTCAAACCAGGCTATACCACACATTCTATAGACAATAAATCCTACTTTAAGTGGGGGAAAAACATTCCTTTTGTCAGCAATAAATTAACTCCATTCCTACCCCCACTCTCCTGCCCCACCCCACTAAAGTTATAACTGCTGCTCTGTTTTGCAGGTATTTCTCCCGGGGCTGCATTCCACAGCTCCACGGGAGGTAGCAGGCTCTGCTGTTCCTTTGAGGGTACCTCCATCCCGATGACAGTTGCTGCTCAGAGCAAGAAGCTGTGTGAACCCCACCTGCCCCCACATCCCAATCCTGTGGCCTTGTATTTACCAAAATATTCAGTATTTGATGACAGAATGTGCTAAAGGCCAAAAATGACAGCTAAGCCCACTCTTCTGCACACTTCCATTGCGTCTGCATTCCCCGTTCAAGGTAGAAGACTTTGGAGTAACAAAACCTGAATAATTCCAGCCACAAATCTAAGCCCCAGCCTCCAGACTGTGGACTCTCTGGGACATTTCTGGGATAGGTGCTTCCACCCTGACTCCCATCTTTGAAGTCCATTGCCAGTTTCAGGGGGTTGGAATTTTTTTCTGGTATTTATGAGTTTCGATTCCTGTAAGCCAGAAGTATCACAGGACTCAATCTACTAGGTTCAGCATCCAACTCTAAGGTCCTATCTAGTAGGTCAGCATCCAACCCAACTACCTAGACAAGTGTTGTCATCGGAGATTTAAATCCTGGGTGACAGTATAATGAACTCACTTCCACCCTGGTTCAGAGCCCAGCCGCAGAGAAGATGGGCTTAGCTTCAGGCCACTCATGTGTTCTGCCTTGTCTTGCTTTCCTTGCTCCCCCAGTTCTTGTCCTTTTTATTCCCTCCAGACACATGGAAGCCACAGAATATTATAGCTGGAAGAATTTAGCTGTACCTAACTTGCCCTGCCCATCACACAACCAGTTAGAAATAGTGTTAATAGTAGTAACAGCAACAAACACAGACGACATTCACTATGACCAGGCACCAATCTAAAGTCTTAAATACAGTAACTCATTTCATCTGCACTGCAACCCTGTAAGATGGGCACTGTCATTATCATCCCACCTTCTGGATGAGGAAACGGGCTCCAAGAGCGTAAGCAACTTCCCCAAATTCATGCACAGCCAGAACTCAAGCCCACGCACGTGAGACCAGGACCCTTGTTCGCTTGATTTATCATTCAGTGTTTTTTCCAAAATACCACGGTATTACCTGGAACTCAAAAGCTAATAGCAGCAGCCAACACCATTAGAACCTTTCTCCTGATTCTGCTGGGCCAGACAGAAACTAAATAAAATACTCTTATCTCAGAGGTGCAAAAAGAGTCCATTTGATTCTATCTCAAAAACATGTTCTGACCCCCTGCCTTGCGTGTCAGGTGCCGTGGGAAAGTCAGAGAAGGATAAACACGGGGCACCGCTTTCATTTAACTTAGAATATAATAGGGCAAGATGGAAGAATGAAATAAGTTGACTAGTGATACGCGTTGTAGGAAAGGCCTTTTTGTCTTTTACTTTTTTTAAGGACTGGGCACAACACAAACATCAAACTGCAATAAAAACAAAGACTCCTAACCCTCCCGCCATCGTACCCTTCACCGACACCAACCCTCAAGGTTAAGACCTTCAGCCAGCCAAAGCTGTATTAGCCAAAGGAAGGGGAAGGGAATTCATACTGGTTGATAATCCCATAGGTACCAACAAGGATGCTAGGTATTAGCTCCATTTTAAAGATAAAGCATCTGTGGCTCAGAAGGGTTCACTAATTTGCCTCTAAAGTCACAAAACTAGTTGGCTTTAGTATGTTGCAAAGACAGGATTTGAAACCCTGTCTGGCCCCAAAGCAGATGCACCTGCTATTCAACCGCACTCCCTCCGCTACCCCTCTTCCCTAGACTTGTCTCCCGGCAAAGCCTTTGCCCACGGGTCCCATTTGGTGAGTGAGTGATGAGCATTTCTGAGCAACGCCAGCCCCTCCTCTAGGCCTGGCCTGGCTGCTTTGCCATTCCAGAACAAACACACGTTTTGATCTACGAGGCTACTTTGTTGCCATGAAAGGATGTGTCTCCCAGGTGACCTCTTCCTTGGTAGTTGGAGAGAAAGTGTGATAAAAAGCAAAAGCTGTGTCCTTTGAAGATAATTCATACATTGGCCAATAGATGCGATAAAGTAGCTGGAAATCCAGCACAGGCTACAAACAACTCCACATTAAAGGCATCTGTGTTTAATAAAACTAATAAATCAAACGCTGTTAGGTGGCGCCTCCTGGCTATGTTTTAGGCCTCTAATTGGTGCACGTGGATGATACAAAAATAAAAGGCATTGAGTCAGCAGAGAAGCCGCTAACCTCTGATGAGGCCCTCAAGCATTTCTAGGATTCTCTCCATGATTTGTTTGGAGAAGTTTATTGAAAGTAGAGTCCCTGTCCTAGAAAAGTGCCAGGCTATCAATTCACGTCCGTAAATGGGCAGTGTGCCCCGTCTCCGGGGATCTGCAAGGACAATGGAAAAGCCAGAGAGGAAAGGAAAGGAAAGGCAGGAAAGGAAAAAAATAATTAAGTGCCGTATATCGATTTGTTGTGCATTGCACACATGCACTTTACACGTATTTTCTGATTTACTTCTCGCAACAACCCTGTGAGAAACACGACACCACGCCCTTGTTGCAGATGAGAAAACGTTATGTCAGTTAAATGACTTGTGCAATAGCAAACTCGACTCCAAACCCAGGAAAGAAAAAGCTAAAGAAGCCTGGAGTATTCGGCTTTGAGAAGAGAGGACTAGGAGAACAGCTCCTCTAAACTTTAGGTTGGTCTACAGTTATTATTCAGATTATTTATTTAAAGAATGGAAATCCACTTGCATTAGGGCAGAAGAGAAGGTTTAGATTCCGAAGGAGGGGTGGATATTAGGCATCTCTGAGGGCTGATAGACCCAAAAGGAAGTGGTAGAAATTCCTTGTCTGGGGAGAGCCCAAGTCCGCCAGATAGCTTGGAGCAGTGATGTTGCGTTATAAAGGACATTTGATAAGGTCCATGCTCGGGCACTGGCACTTACAAGCAGCATGACTTTCAGTACGCTACAACCTCTCTGACCTTCAATTTGCTTTGTAAAATGGAGATAGTAATAACTAATTTGAAGTATTTGGGGGAAGCAGTAAATGAAATGATGTATGTAAAATGCTTGGTAAACACTAAAGTGCTATCAAGCATGGGGATCGCTATTACTCCACCTTTCTGGAACTTTGTTTTTAAATATAATACAGTGCAGAGACAGAGGCATGGACTAAATGACTTACTGTGGCTCCTTTTTTACCAGCAGAAGTAGATTATTCAAAGCTTGGGAGTGAAGTCAAGCTGTTTCTAGGGATCATTAGCTTTATAGTTTTCAGGAAAACCTCAGCCTAAAACAAAGACCACTATTCCTCCTCCCCCCACCTCCGGTGAAAGGTTCAATGGCATAGTCAGCTCCATCTCTAGCAGAGTTTGAGAGCTATGGAACAGGTGCAGGTCAGCTTCGTCCTGCCGGGAAGGAAGACGATTAGGGTGAGGAGTAAGAATGTTATAATAGGCCAGGCGCGATGGCTCACGCCTGTAATCCTAACTCTCTGGGAGGCCGAGGCGGGCGGATTGTTTGAGCTCAGGAGTTTGAGACCAGCCTGAGCAAGAGCGAGACCCCATCTCAACTAAAAATAGAAAGAAATTAATTGGACAACTAAAAATACATAGAAAAAAAAAAATTAGCCGGGCATGGTGGTGCATGCCTGTAGTTCCAGCTACTCGGGAGTCTCCCATGGCACCTTTTTATATGTAAATATGTTGCTGTAAGCTAGGATGACGCCACGGCACTCTAGCCCAGGCAACACAGTGAGACTCTGTCTCAAAAAAAAAAAAAAAAAAGAATGCTATAATAGCAAAGGTGGGTCATGGTCTGGGGCTAGAAGAAATTGGCCTTTTGCCTCACAGACCATTTAATGCCATGAGATTCCAGGCCTTCCTTTCAGAGGCCAACTTCGAAAAAAAAAACAAAAAACACTGGCCTTAATTATTGTAACAGATCGATTAGTCAGGGCAGACGGCTCGAGGTCTATTCCCCACTCTTCCTATACCTTACAAGCTACACACTAAATTCATCTCTTAACCAATGTTGTAAATAGCTATCTCCTTTCATTAAATAAGAGATAGCATCAATCTTTAACGATTGGCAATACACAATGTCAATTTCATTCCTCCTATGATACCTGGAGGAAGGGCTGCGCAAGCTGGTAAGAAGGAATGGGCTCGAAAATGTTAAGAAGCATTTAGGTATACAAAAATATAGAAATAGAAATGCATATAGATATACTCAGCATGAAGAATTAAATAGCAAAGCAGTCTGAGATCTTATCTGTAATTTGTTTTAATAGTGAGAAGCTCCAGCTACTTCACAACTACACCCTTATTCTGTCAATGCTTTGAAAGGCCTTCTGATTTTTAATAGGATTTTAGCACTTTGGTCTTTCTGAAAGATTTGGGGTATGATTTTGATAAACTCTCCCATACAAGTCACTAGAAATCCTTCATCAGACTAATGAAATCACCAGAAGCGACTGCCTTTCTTAAGGAAGCTTGCCGAGTACAGGTGAAATTGACATCAGCCTGGTACAGAAAAGATGTTCTTAGATGCGAGATGTTAGCTCTGACCACACAGAGGCACTACCAGAGGGTTTTCTTCTTACACGATTCCCGAGCATTTCGTAGAGCCTGCCAAGTCAGAAGTGGCAGACTCACTCAGCCACCCTCTTCCGTGCTGCGGGCACCCTCGAGAGCCTTACGGGTACAAAGTACTGCACTCGGTGTGTGGTGGCAGCTACCTACCTTACCCCATGCCCTCCCTCAAGGAGTTTACTAAATGTCAAGATGGCAAAACAGGGCGATGTTTCAAGTCACAGGTGGTAACCCACGTTGGCCCGATCTCAACACCACGTGAGCATGGTAGACGCTGAAAGTTACAAACTTCAGAGGAGGGAGAGATCGCTCTTACACAGGGTGGCTCTGACTTAAGGAAGTTCTGAAAGGGTCCAGTGAGAATCCATCAAACCACTGTTGTCTCCTCAGTATTTTGTTAGCTATGGGCAAACGGACTGTTTGTAGAACACTATTCTAAAGCCAGTGAACATCTCAGTGCTCAAAGGAATTTTCCATTTTCCTCTTGGACATCCAACCCAAGTCTTAGCAACAGGAAATTTCAATGCCTACAAAAGTATGTTATTTGATATAGCACTGGATTTTAAATTTGACCTTAACGGTCAAAATGTAATATTGCAGTCCTTTGTGTTGTGAAATTATTTCTACTTTTTAAAGAGTGTTTCCATTTTGGGCTATTTCATCTTCATAGGATTTATTCATAGGAATAATTTCCAAACAGGACTTATTAACCTCAATTTACACATGAAATAACTGAGGTCCAGAAAAGTTGTTCAAGACCACACAAAAGTCCTGAACGAAGACAGGCCTAGGACCCAGGACCTTCCCACCCCTGGTCCAGGAAGGGAAATGACATTGTCAACTGCAGCCAGCTGACATCGAGGTAGGAAGACATGATTCATGGCTGTTTGCCAAGTATCCGCAGATCCTAAGAGAAAAAGGTGTTATAAAAGTGTTACATTTTAAGCTAATTAGCAGGAGGGGAAATTCCTTGAATGGCATTTCAATCAGAAGCTCTCTTTACAGGCTCCCCAAACAGTAGGTGGCTGTGTAAAGCCAGCTTTTCCCGTGGTGCAGAAATCATAATCACAGTTTGGCCATGCCTCTTCCACTCAGAGCAGAGACCTGAACAGAATAAGAAACTGCTTTCAGCTCACAGGGAGTTGGGTTGTAGACTGAACATTTGCCCTAAACCTGCTTCATTATAAATGAAACCAAGCTTCAACTCCAACTAGGGCTGGCTTCCCTGGGCAGGGAAGATGATGTGGAAAGAATCTATGCTGATTTCCAAGAGCGAAGGTGGCAAAGAAAGCAATGTCTATTGAATGTCTACAGTGTGCCAGGCCATTCTGCATGTATCCTCGCATTTAATAGTCACCACACCCAATGAGGGACAGACAACTGTACTCTTCTGAAGGACGAGGGGGTCTTGCAGAGGCTGACAAATGTGCTGCACGTCACATAGGCAGTAAGTGGCAGGTTCCCAGCTGGCACCTGACTCAAGGCCCATCCATGTCTTCTGCATTCTCAATTCTAAGCCAAGCCAGTCACTGAAATGCAAGAAAGAACAGAGTCAAGTCTTAGAGAGAAATTTATCTCTTGCCCTATTTCTCCTCAGTAGGACTGGCTATATAATGTATGGGGCCCAGTGCAAAGCGAAAATGCAGGACTCCTTATTCAAAAATTATTAAGAATTTCAGGACAGTGACAGCAGAGCATTAAATTGAAGACAGGAAACTGCTGAGCACCACACCGTGTGCAGCTGCACAGATTGTGAGGCCAGGAAGCTGGCACTGTGCCACTGAGTCCAAAGGAATGAACAAAAGTGAGAAGGCAAACGTCTCGCATGGACACGCAGTCCACGTCCCGCCACGGACCTGTTCATTACACGCTTGGTCCACACACACACACACACACACACACACACACAGAGACACGCAGGCACACGCACTGCCCAGGGGAACTCACAGATCAGGACTGATAAAAATTACACGGCAAGGCCCTGGGGGCAATTGTAATCCTTTTTCTAATCTCAGGAAGATTCGAAATAGCATCCCGGTGACACAGCGAATGAGAGAACATCACCCCTATTGCAGCTGTCACTTGTATCTGCAATCGGGTGAATTATAGAGATTAGCCACGTCCAAGAATTACTGCACTTTTTGCATGGTTCTGTGCATGGCCCTTCTTAAGGTGGAATTGCTCAGTTTGCATTCGGCCTCCGAAGGCGGCTTAGGAAGTTCTGTGCTGCCACCCAGTGTTCAGACGCGGGCCCAGGAGAACAGAGGCCTGGTGCACGTGGCAGGCTCTGGACAGGCTGGAACAGTCAGGAAGCCACAGAGACAAGAGCTGCAGAGCTTTCCTGGGCCTAAGGTAAGCTTATTTTAGAGGTTACATCCTAACCCACATCAAAGATATTAAAATGCCTGCACTTCCCGCACTAAATAAATTTACATGTAACTGAGAGTTGAATTGAGCTGCTTTTGAGTTAGTTAACGTGTTATGTTTTGTTAACATGTTTGTTTAGTTAAATATTTCTTAATTTTGACTTTTCTGTTTTCTTTTTGAATTATGGATCCCATGTGAGGTTTTGTTGTGGGTAAGAAGAGGGCTGTTTAACCTTCCCCTAAGTCAGAAATATCTGAAAGCTCCTGCCTAGACCCTTTCCTTGGTGCCTTTACTGCCTGCTCCTGTGGGTAGACATGAAAACAGAGGAAGGCCATGGATGAAGAGAAAACACAAGAGATATTTGGGTTTGGTCACCTCTGACAATCAGTGCGCTACAACTATTAGATCTTTAGTTTTTTCCACATAATTTAGCAGCCTCAGTCTGCTGAACTTATCTAGAAGAATCACAGGCGAACCATGGCCAGGATCTGTCACACCTTAGTGTGATAAGTGTAATAAAATTAAAAAGCTTGCATTTTAAAATAGCAAAGACAAAAAACTCCCGTTCGGGTGTACTGTCCCACCTGGCAGGGATGGGGAACCTGCGGTCTCAAGGCTCTAGCGCAATTCTCAAAAAGGGCCCCTGTCCTCCCCCCAGCTCTGGGTGGTAGCTGCTAACAGCAGCCAACACTGAGTTTCACGCCCTTCTTTCCCCGAGTCCCTCCTGGAGACGAAGAGAAGAGGGCATGGTGAATGACTTTTCATTATGTGAGATAATAAATGCTGAAGCCCCTTGTACAGCTCCTGGAACAGAGGCACAGCATGCAAATATTAATCCCCCGTGTCTCCCATGTGGCTCGTGCCCCTGGTTGACAAGGTCAGCCAACTCCTCGGTGTGGGAGCACACAGGCAAAACCAGGGGGTGCAAAGATAACCAGCTTTATGTAAATGAGGGCAAATTGGACCAGGCGAATTCCTGCTGGAAGAAGCTACAGGGAGCATTCCATCTATCCCCCTGCTCTCTGGCAGAAGCGAAGTGGTCCCCTTGTCACTTACGGACTGGTTTCGCAATCCTGAACCTTTGTGGATTTAGGATTTCCGTAGATTTAGGACACGAAAGGTTTTATTCTGCCAGCTAGTCTCTCTTTTTCTCCCTTCCATTATCTGTTCTTCAGACTCTTTAATTTTATCTTCAACCACACAGGTCAAGACCCTATTTCCTCCCTTAACTATTTGCGATGAGCCTATATGACCCAGCCTATATATACACGGATTATGAGATCACATGATTCACAGTTGGCAGAGCCTTTGTGAATAAAATCTAGCTCCATCTGGAGCCAGAGTCTTCTCACAAGGCTCTTTCAGACTCTGCCTCAATACTTATTTCTTGAGCAAGGAGGTCGTAACTTTCTGAGGCAGAAGGAAGCACATCTGTAAGAAAGTTCTTTCTTCTACTCTCCCTTTAAGATTTAAACCAAGGTGAGTGAGTGCTGCTGCGTTTGGGAGCAGGCATCTGACCCCTCTCTGCTACAGGGCACGGGCAGCAGCTCTATACAGCCTTGGGGGACTCCACGGGGAGCTGGCAACAGCCTATACAGAGGCAGCAAAACATCCAGCCCCCCTGCATCCCCTCCAATCGCCTGCAAGGATTCCAGACTTTGGTGAAAGACTTTAACCTAGGGACCCTAGGGACAACTGAACCTAGAAGACAGCGCGCAACCTCTTTTTCAAATTTGTGCTAGGGGTCGTGTTCTGAGATGCTGGAGCTCTTCTTTGTATAAGCTATCCAACAGCATTCTCAAGACATTTGAAACCAGGAGCCTGCAGAGACCTACGTGTATACTTCCATACACCAAGTATGAAGCTGCCACTCCAATGCCATGGTTATTTGTGGTTTTAAATGTGGGTGGGTGTGTGTCCAAATGCTGAAACCTGAGTCCTGGGCTTCTGAAATCTGGAGGGAAAAAGCATGGAGTGTGAAGGGAAGACCGCACTTGTTTTAAACTTTATACTGTCTGCATACGAAAAGAAGAAAACGAGCCCTGAGTTCCTGCGTCAGAGGAAGGCAGGCTTCAGAGAACAGACAGTAGCTTCGAGATTCCATCCATCCATCCCAAAGCAAGTGATTGTAGGTTGACTCATGAGCTGCTGGGCTTGGTGCTAAGTGCTAGGGACATGGGAATGAACAAAGCAAACACAAATTCCTGGTATTTCCAGGCTTTAAAGGGAAAGAAAACAACTAAAAATATTCTTGAAGCCAAGTTTAAGGTGTGGTGATTCTTCTAATGGGAAGAGCTTTCAGTCTACTGGTGATTATGCACTTTCCCCAACTGTAAGTAACTGTGGCCTAAGAGGGATGGTCCCTAAACCAGAAGCTCTTCCACACCCGGTTCTACCCCTCCTCCACCCAGCAGGACCCAATAGTGGGCAGGGATTTCAGGGATCTGAGAAATGTGTTGTATTAGTCTGCTGCTGTAACAAACTGCCATACGCTTAGGGGTAAAAATGTATTCTCTTACAGTTCTTAGGTCAGAAGTCTCACTGGACTAAAATCACAGTGTCAGCAGGGCTGTGTTGCCTTCTAGGGGGTCTTGGGGAGAATTTGTTTCCTTGCTTCTAGAAGCTCCCTGCATGTCTAGGCTGGTGGCCTCTTCCTCCCTCTTCAAAATCAGCAGCGTAGCATCCTCAAATCCCTATGACTCTGACTCTCCCGTCTCCTTCTTTATAAATTGTGACCGTAAACCACAGTGCCTACACTGGCCCCAGCTGATAATCCAGGATAGTCTCTGCATCTCAGGATCCTTCATTTAGCCACATCTGCGAAGTCCCTTTTGCCATGTAACCACACGTGTTCACAAGTTTCAGGAAGTAGGATGAGGATATCTTGGGGAAGGGGCCATTATTCTGCCTACTACATGTGTCATCTCTTTTGTTTGTATTTTAACACAAATAATCCATGTTCATTCTAGAAAAATTAGAATACACAGAAAAGGTTAAAATTGGAAAATATAGAAAATTACCACTTTCAAAATAGCTCCAATTTAAAAAAAAAAACAACTAAATATTCTCTAATGCACGTTAGTCGCTTTACAATATAATGATAATCCTCCCACACCAACAAATATAACTCTGTATGTCAGTGTTTTAATAGCTATCCAGTGTTCTGTTATGATATTGTACTATAATTTTTGAACATGTAGGTGGTTTACAGTTTCCTGCACACACAAATACTGCTGTCATCGACATTCTTGTTTATGCATATTTGTGTATTTGTCTGGTATTTTCTGAGAGTGAATTCCCAGAAATGTACTTACTGGGCCAATGGCTGTGACTGCTTTTAAGGCTTTCAATATGTTTGGCCTAAGTGCCTGCAGGAATTTTGAGGCAATCCACAACTGGAAACCATACCTCACATGCTCAGAACCCTGGCCGGGACCAGATGTTCAATCCCTTACCAAACTGATATCCATTATTGTTTTAAATCAAATTTTTGGATAACCAGTAAGGTTGAGTATTTTTCATACACTTACTTTTTACTTACAGTTCTTTTGTTACTTACCACCTTATGTCCTCTCTATATTGAAGTGCTTATATTTTTCTTAAGTTTAAATAAATCTGTGTGTTAACCCCTATGTCATATTTGCTGCAAGTAATTTTCTCAGTTTGATTTTTTTTTTTTTGAGACAGAGTCTCACTCTGTTGCCTGGGTTAGAGTGCCGTAGTGTCAGCCTAGCTCACAGCAACCTCAAACTCCTGGGCTCAAGCGATCCTCCTGCCTCAGCCTCCCGAGTAGCTGGGACTACAGGCATGTGCCGCCATGCCCGGGTAATTTTTTCTATATATATATTTTTAGTTGTCCAGATAATTTCTTTCTATTTTTAGTAGAGACAGGGTCTCACTCTTGCTCAGGCTGGTCTCGAACTCCTGACCTTGAGCTATCCACCCGCCTCGGCCTCCCAGAGTGCTAGGATTACAGGCGTGAGCCACTGCGCCCGGCCTCAGTTTGATGTTTTTTAAAAAAACTTATTTTATTCATTGACTTTTTATTGCACAGGGTTTTGAAAATTTTTGTGTGGTTAAATCTATCAATCTTCTTATTTATAGTTTCTGCCTTAGGTTTCATGCTTAGTATCATGGCATCATGGTATCACAGGCCCCACCCACCCTAATGGTGTATAAATAACCTCTGGAAGAGTTGTTAATCCATCTTGATTGTTTTGCCTCAAATATGTGTAGTGCCTTTTGCTGCAAGGACTCTGTTAAAGCAGTCACTTAAAGCACAGAGATGCAGCTCCCTGCAGGGTTGACATCAGGTTCTAAATAACAAGCACATCGGGTGGCTGTGTCCAAAGCCCCGGCAGTCATGTCTCTAACTGGGGTTATGAGTGAGGTCCTAATTCATTGTGCTTTTTAAATGGGGTGAGGAGCCTTCAGAGAGAGAGGAGACCTACCATGTCTTTCTATTCAGTTGAGATAAATACCACCCAGCTTGTGCTTTTCATGGTGGAAGAGCTTATTTTAATTTTCCATGTCATTTATTTCTGTAGCTCTTTGGATCACTGAAGTATGGGCAGAGATTCTACGAGATGGGGTCCAGGCCTGTGGAGTTCTTGATTCTGGCTATGCTGCTCTAGGCTAAGGCCAAGGGGAGTCAGGGAATGAAAAGTTTAGGAAATTAGAACTTGAAGAAGTGACTCCATAAGACCCACCAACGACAACTGCCCACCACTCAGCGGGGAGACATTTCTTTGTTTTTATCTCACCTGGATAGGTGTTTGCTGCTGAGTCTGGGCTGGTGCAAGAAAGCCAGGCTGGCATGGAGGGGACTCTGCTTACCAGACAGGTTTGGCTGCACTCTGAGAACCTAAAGATTTAGAGATGAAAGTACTTCTATTTTCCTGCAAGTCTAATTGAGTCCCAGAACTTTCTGTTGAATAAAGGAATTATGTGCTGAATAGCCTCCTTCCTGCCCAGGTCTGCAAATGTGTGTGTAGAAATCCACTGGGGACAAAGCCCCATTACTGAGGACAGCCCTCATTAAAGTAGCAAAGTCAACCACACCTGCTTTTTAGTCCATTTACTCAACAAGCTTCCACCTGTTGCTGATGCTGTTTCCCCTGCCTAGCACGCCTTCCCCTGCTCCCAGCCTGCAAGATCACAATTGTCAAGGTCCAATGCAACATCTGCCTTTGATTTAAAGCCTTTCTCAACCCGCCTATCTCTCCTTCCTCTTCCCCCCCTCACCCCCATCTACCACCCGGAGAGTGGCTCTGGAACCAAGTGAACTTGGATTCTGATTCCTCCACCTAATCCCTTGGTCCATTTGGAAACTTTGGGATACAGACTTAACAGCTCTGAGCCTCACCTTCTTCATCTAGAAGATGAAAAGACACTAACCTGCATCAGGGTGTTGTTTTGTGAATTAACTTCGATAACACACAAGATGAATAAAAGAAGGTCTCTGGCTTCCACCCACTTATATTATTAACTGGTTAAAACCATAACACAAGACAATATCACTGTCATAAAAGGGATACAAAATGCTTGAGCAGTTCGGAGAAAGAAGAGATCTCGTCAACTTGGAATAATCAGGAAGAGTTAATGGAAGGGGGAACATTAAGCCTCTTGAAAAAGGGGGAAAAGGGGGTAGAAGCCCACCAGGTAAAGCGCAGGGGAAGGACAGGACTGATTGAGGGAACTCTGTGAGTCAAGAATAAAGAAGGGAAAATCAGTCCGTGCTTAGAGAAAAGAAGATAGGCCCCAGCAGAACTATTAACAAAATAGAATTTTGTTTTTAAATGTCAAAGATCTCTAAGCATAAACAGATATCATTAGAACAATCCAGGTGATAATTCTAATCGCTGTGGCGATTGTATAAAGTTTAGAGGGCATTCATTGACCAGTTAAGAAGGAAATCCAACCCTTTGTATTGGAAAGAACAGCCTTAATTCTGAAGCCAATAAAATCGACCCAAATTGCAACTTGATTGGATGTGAGCAAGGGGATGGAGATGACCACGAGGGCTCGGAGTACAGTGGGGCCATTAAAGGAAACGGAAACCCTTAGAGAACCACTTTTTGACCTGCTGGGATGAAGAATCCAGGAGGAAGAACCATCTGGCGGGATTTTCAGCGGGAAAATGGAGGTTAGGAAAATGGTTCGTGCCCAGTATAAAACTTTAGCATTTATCCACATAAATGAGTTAATGGGCATTGTGTACATGGATGAGATGTGCAGCGTTTAGAAATAAAAGAGGACCAATAACAGAATCTTAAGTAATGTTTATAATTTGGGGAGCAAGAACAGGAAGCAAAACCAGCATAAAGCAATATCACATCTGCATGTGGTATTTTTCCTTCGTCTGCAATATTCTCTGAGGTTTCCTTCCTTTATTTAAATTATCATCGTTCTTCCAGGCCTAACACAATACCTCCATGAAACGATTATTAACAGCTTGAATTTATTGAGTGTGTGCTACATGCCAGGTACTTTATGTGTATTACCTCTTTCTCAGGTACATTACGCAGGTACATTTTGTATACCCATTTTACAGATGAGGAATTAAGATCCAGGAAGATTTAGTGATTAGCCAAGGTTTAACAGGTAATAAACAAATCTAGGTTGTCTGGCTCCAAAAATCAAATTCTACCTCCATTATGGCACTGCCTTTAGCTAGCCCCCAAAATTTTGGGGGTAAAATGAAAACTTTTTATTTTTTGAAGCCCTATTGGCGATCCTAGGAGTACCCTATTTGAGAACCCTGCTATCTACTTCAGTGGTTAATAGCAATTCTGGCCTCTGCATTGACAACACGTGTACCTTTGGACTAAACTCTTAACCTCTTAGGTCTTAGTTACCTCTTCTCCAGAATGGGCATAACACTTACCTTACAGAATCAGCATAAAGGTTAAATGAGGAAGGCATAGGTAAAGTGCCTAGGTGCTATTGCTATTACTGTTACTGGTGTTGTAGTTGTTGACAGGTACTCTCCCACCTCCCTGGCGGCTCCTTCCTCTCCCTGTATCTATTCTAAATTTCTCTCTGTGAGTCCAAGTTCTGGGACAGCATTCATCTGCAGTATCTTTATCTAATGCACTGCCTACCCCCCGGGAAGCAGTATTTTGCAGGGGACTTATTGGTGATGGAATGACGAAGGGGTTTGGATACTTGGGGAGAGACAACTTGACCCGGTTGTTGTCAGGGACGTGATTAGGGAAGCCATGCTGCCGATGGATGAGAGTGGTCTCAACCCTCCTTCCTTTCCTCTGTCTGATCCACCCACCTAACAATGCCAATGCCCTGATTTCTGTTCCCAGTGGGGGCGAGTGAGTGTGCTTACACACCTCCGCTCCGGGACAATATGCCACCCGAGCACACGATTTCGCACACCAGCCAGCTCCTCACGGAGTCGATGAGTCTAGTTTGTTCATTTGGGGCCCAGTCCCATGAACAAAGCTAAATCCCCTTACGCGTGCTGTCTCCCAAGACCTTCTGCTTGGATGTTACAACGTCCGCTCCTGCCAAACCTCACTCCCATGTTCCACTTCCAAGAGGGGAAAGCATATGGACTGTTACTTTTTTTGCCAGAACTGATCAGAGAACAGAACTCAGTTTTCATAAAAAATTACATGGTACCTGCTCCTCTTTCTTTGCTGACAATAAAAATGAAGCTCAAGCCCAGGGAGCTATCTTTCTTGAAGCAGGTATTTTTCATTCAGCGCTAACTCCTAACTCTGTCATTTCTCACCTGCTCAAACACCCTCACCACCAGGGGGAAAGCCTATAAATAACTGGAATTATAATTTTGTTAACAATTACATGTTATACACAATAATTTCTAGACATTTCCACTGAAATCACTGATAATTTTAGAAATTGCCTTACAGAGGTGGAAGGGAATCCGTAGTATTTTTTTTTCTATTTTAATTACTCACTGAATAAAATCTGAAAGTGTTTAATTATTAGATTTATGCCTCAAGATAAGTTCAATGGTAATTACAGGATGTCTTTTTTTATTCTAATTCCAAATAATTAAATCCCAAACACATTGGATCATTATGATTATAATTAGAATAAAGGTGTCTTATATTTGAAACCAAAGTTTGGCTCTTTGTTTAACCTTCTTTGCACCTCATCAAAGGGTAATGCTTTGGAACGAAATCTGTTTCAATCTCTCTAATGCTGCTTTAAAACGATATTTAAAAAATTGTCTGTAGGAAGCCTTCTCCATTGCAATATTGGCAGGGAGAAGTGAGCACCAAGCTTTCTGCCCGTTTGAGGTTCCAAGGCATGCTAACTTTTCAATTGCCATTTGTCATCCTCGGACACAGGGAGAACTCAGAAGGCAAAAACGTGAAAAAGATGGAGTGAGAATATCAAGGCAATCGAGGCAGAGGATCTGTGAAATTATCCGTCTCCCTTTGCCTGCAGTTTTGGGGTAACTTTTTCTGAGCTCCCTTATATTAAAAACGAATGGATAGAGATGGGCTGGGATTGGGCAGAGGTCTTAGAGGGAGACATGCAGAGACTAGAAAAATCTAAAAGAAAAATTGATAAAACAAGACCTCTAACTAAAGCTCAGAAGGTATTTAATGCTTGGGGTCTGGCGACCAGGATTAATGGAGAGAAAATGTGCCTAGCTTTTTGTCGTTTGCTACGACTTTTGAGAACACTTGCTAGGGTGGCTCAAAAAGTATGCGAACGTAGCTTGCCATCCTGCAGACGTCTCTGCACCAGGCTTTGGCATTTGGGAAGTGGTAACGGTGGTGCTTTGTGGTTTCCAGGAGGAGTTGCAGGGTGGGGATTCAGGAAGGAGAGGAGACACACATTTCTTAAAAGAATAAATAAACCAAGCCCACATATCTCCCCCTGCCTGCTAGACAGAGAGCAGAGCACGTGCCTGCAGGGTAGCATCTGAAGGCTCGGGAGGTGGGAGTCTGGAAGGAGGGAAGCAAAAAAGCTATAAAGAGAAGGCCAGAGAGCAATCATAAGACTTAGAAAAATGTCACATTAAAGCCTCAGCTGCCGGCGGCTGGAGGGAAAGGAGTTCCAGACAATAGCTGAGGGGACAAGTTGAATCTTGTGTTCATTCCTGTGGTTAAAACAAGTCTGTACGACCACAAGGAAAATTCCATTCTCCTCAGACCTTAACTCCCTGCTTACCTGAGCTCAAGACGCTTTGTGTTGAAAGGCCCCTTAAAGTGAGGACTGGCAATGCACAAAGGCCTGGTGTCCCCCGGTCTTAACATTTCTCTTATGTTTGCTCCTCACATCTCAAGAATTGCCTCCTTTCCTTTGAGGGGCCCGGTTACCGCTTTGATGAAAGGCTTAAATAAGAAAGCAGAGTTCAGGAAAAGGACAAACTCCCTTGACACCCTCCCCACGCTCCAACCACACGCTGCATTCATTTTCCGAACCTTGAGACTCCTGGATGTCAAATGAAATGATTCGCTAACTCAACAAATGGTTATTGGATGCCTACTGTGCTTCAGGCTCCGGACTAGGAATTTAGGGAGGACGACCACGATCAAGCTATTATGAAGAACTTCCAAGTCAGGAGGCCCAAGAAGTACGGGATCGTGTCTGCCGCTCACTGCGTGACAGACAGGGTCAATGTTGTACATTGCGAGCACTGGTCGTGATCTTTTCCTTTCCTTCTTTGGGATTTTCTAAGTCCAGCTGACAAGCGGGCTGCCCGTTGGAGTTAGTCCAGCCAAGGATCGCTCTTCCTCACCAACATTCCCAGCCCCTGCTCCCGTTTATCCCTCCCTCCTAAACAAGCCTCGGGTCAACCTGCTCTGGTAACTCTTCTGTTGGAAGAGAGAGATTATCAGTAATTGTCCTGGGTCCAGGGGAAGCTGGAAAACAACTTCTTTGATTCCTAATTCAACAGGGTCTGATTAACACACCCAGGAGAGGGAGAATTTCCTCGGGCGTGGACGATGGTGGGATCAAGCGCGCCTCCCCAGGGAGGAAAAATAACATCCATAATATAATACTATAGAAAGACTGTGCACTTCACAGAGAGTGTAACTTATTTACAGTCAAACTGGGAAAGATCTGTTACCTGACATGTCTTCTGTGTTCATCTACAAACGCTTTCCATACACTCTAGTGTGTGCTTAGTGATACGTAAGGGAAGCTATAGGAATTCATCTGTGCCCTCGGGGAGCTTATGGCAGGGCTGTGCTGGTAAATTTTAACAACCAGTTCTTCAAAGGGAAAAAAAAAAGCTCTGTTTCTTAGTTTTTGCCAATTTCCACGGTATAAATCTTCCCACAATGGTTGATTTTTAGATACCAACAAGACATCACTGAAAGAAGAGATGAGAAGAAATCTGCACAGTCAGCTCTTTCTAGGTGATATAAGCTGGCTTCAGAACACGAGTGGCTTATAGTCTAATACACTAATACAGATAAACACAGAATACACAGACTCTCCTGATCAGTTGACTGTTTAGCATCAGATGAAAAATCTTTAACCAAGACACAAAGTGGAGGAGCAATTTTTTTTTCTTTTTTTTGTAGAGACAGGGTCTCACTCTGTCACCCAGGCTGGAGTGCAGTGGCATCATCATAGCTCACTGCAGTCTCAAACTCCTGGGCTCAAGTGATCCTCCCACCTCAGCCTGCCAAGTAATTGGGACTACAGGCGCATGCCATGACATCTGGTTAATTTTTTTTTTATTATTTTTTTAGAGATGGGGTCTTGCTATGTTGCCCAGGCTGATCTCAAACTCCTGGCCTCAAGTGATCTTCCCAACTCAGCCTCCCACATAGCTGGTATCACAGGTACCCAGCATCCCCAGTGGAAGCATATTTTAGTGGCAGCAGGGAAAATAACTGCATAGCTAAGTGGAGAACAGCATCTGACTGTACTGCCCCTTCTGGTTCCTTAGAAGCACAGAGAACAACGGAAGAGTGCAAAAACTTTGGAGATAATAAGCACCAATCCCCCACCTTGCCCTTAGAGAAGGAGAAACTGAGGCATGCAAGAGTGGAATGGTTTAGATAGTCTCAGCTTCAAACGTACCACTTTCATGGATGGTTTCAGTTTCCCTGCCATTAGCCAGGGGTATTGAGCAGAAACCTTGCAAATAAACAAGATGATTAAAAAAGAAAATCAATCATAATTCACTGGGGCTCTCCAAGCACCCATAGAGGACAAGCGACTGTCTGTACAGGTGACGGAGAGTGGGCGAAGGTACCACCAGCATGAAGGCACAGATTCTGTTCAAATGTGTTATTCAGTAACTTGCCCCCGACACAAGCTTTCCTGAAGAATAAAAACAAAAACCACAAGTCTGCCAGGCTATAGCTGGCTTAGCCTTTGAATCATTGTAGCTGGCTTAGCTCTGTCTAGGAAGGGAAAAAGAGTACTTTCCCACCTGAAGGACCCCAGAGGTAATTTTCTGGGTGGGAGAACTACTGCTGCATCTCCCAGGCAAATGTAATGGGATGGCAAAGTCTTCGGTGCTGAGGGAGCTCCAGCTCCTTCCTGCCTGTAATTCATGATCCCTGAGACAATTATGAGCAATGAAAAGGCATAAGTCAAAGGAACATCAAGTAAAGTTAGATTTAGGAAAATAACACGTTACATTTAAATATCCATATATATTTAATCTGTGTTTAATAATGCAAGGAATGCATTAGTCAAGGCTTAGGCAGATTACACATTTATGTTAGTTACAGAGCAGCCTGGCCCTCTGAAGTTCCCCAGCCTTGGCGCCACAGGAATGAAAACTTGTGGAGGAATAGAGCGTGTCATTGCAAACCTGGGGCACTGCAGAAATGCAAATGGAGGAACTGCGGAGGTCACCACAAAGTCAGGTTTGCTGCAGAGGATGGCACTAGGGGCGAGCAGGAGACATCCAAAGCTGCGGCCTCTGAACTGACTTGTTCACCTGCTACCCTGTGCAGGGCAGGGCCGGGGGTGGGAGGCAATGCCGTAGAGGGACAGAGGGACCAGAGTCACTATGCCAGCTGTTGTTTTACCTAAGATCTTCTCTGCTGTCCTTAGGCTTTAATTCTAGGTCATCAGATGGAGAATGGCTGCCCAGGCCCCTGGGGAACATCAGGACACGTTCCCAGGAGGCAATGTCCAGCCTCTGAGGCTCTTGCTGCCATCTGGCAGGGTGACCCAGGCTAGTGCACTCAAGGATGAAGGAGGAATGGCGAGCATACCCGGTCTGTAGTGCAATCACGCTCCTCCGAAAGCTGGAAAGGGAGCCAGTGGGGACACAGTACAGTACACGCCAAATGACACCTAGGACCTGGAAAGAGGGAGTAAGAGGCAGGACTGCCCAAGAAGCAGAAGAAATCCTCCTGTTTGGTTTGACCCTCACCCAATACAACAATCATAAAAGTCCAAGCACTTTGGTCTTGTCATGACACCCCTACTCCACGTGGGCAACTCACGCCCCAGACGCCAGAGTCCCACTCTATGCTTTACGTCACTCCCAGTCTCGACGAAGGTAGTCTCAGGAACAAAATATCTCAGAGACTATCTGATGTAATCTTCCGATCTTACAGATAAAAAGACTGAGGCCCAGAGAGGCAAAGCACCTCCTCCAAGGCCACCCAATCAGTGAGTGGATAGCCGGGATGAAAGCCCAGGTCTCGTTCCAGGGATCGGTCCACGTGCAGCTCTGCCCCTCCTGGGAAGCACAGCATCAGTTTGGGTGGTCTGTGGTAGGAGGAAGTGAGGCAAGCATTTAGCGCCAGACACTGTGCTAAGAGCTTGAATATATATTACCTCCAAATCATTAAATGCTAACCTATTTGATAAAATTTACAGTAAAAAAGGAAGCTTGGTTCTAATTTTGGCTCTGCCGCTTTTCAACTGTGTGATACCAAGCTGGTCACTGCTCTTCTCCGGGTGTCCTTCTGCCCCAACACCTGCAGAGCCTCCTTATTTCATCCCAGAATGGGCACAAGTCTAGTCCAAAGCACAAGCGAAGGAAAAAGAAACCTCGACAGGGACAGCGAATCAATGTGCTTCTCGCCAGTTCCTGAGAGAAGCAGAATAATGGAGAAGTTCGACGTGACCCAATCCACATTCTTGATAAGTCACGAAACACCTCTATTTCCTCATCTATACTCTGGAACTATTCACCCTAACTCCATTCCCTATGAAAGTCATCCCGTGAGTCAAAATGCTCCAAGCTATTTCAGGAAAAGAATTGCGACGAGTATCTCCCTGGTTTGTTTCAGGCTTACTTTCAAGAACTGACTCCCTAAAAATTCAAACCATCTGCAATCTCCTAATCTCACGCAGGGATCCGCCCTTGGAGGGAAAGCCAAATTACCTCTCAGTGTCTCTTTAGGTTAAGTACAGCTTTGAGGAGCATGCTCATTCTAGCAGTTGGAGCTTGGAAAAAACATGAGTTGTGACTCACCAGTCAGTTGGAGCCAAGTATTTTGAATTTGCTCAGGGCAGGAAAATGGCCCAGGGGTGGGGGGAAGGGAAGGGGAGGGGAGGACCCACTTCGATGGTGGCTAAGAACTATCTGACTCAGTTCCAAGAAAGCAAGTCCAAGGGAAACTCTCAGAGCGTATGCTCCTGTTCTTGTTGTTTCACTGCCTGGAGCCTCCTAAATCATTGTGAAATGGCTGCTTTCTGCCCACCTCGATCATGTATTATGGGGTATTAATAAATAATGGAAGGTTGTAAGACCAAAAGGCGGGAAAACCCAAAGGGAAGGTGATGGAGAGGCATAATTTAACAAGTAAATGAAAGAAGCTATTAAATCATAGTTAAATTATGCTGGCATTGGCAAAAAAAAAAAAAAAAAAAAAAGGATTTCCCACTGCAAAATGCTTTCAATAAAATATTGAAATTTCTCTGCTGACTGACAGAGGCATCTCCCAATCATAAGGATAGGAGTCTATAGCCTGTGGTTCCCATTAGATATTGGGCTTGGGCAGGGCCTCTGAAGATGGAGAGTTTCAAGGTGCTTCTCAGTACCTAGCTTTCCTAGAATGGGTCTACAGTCACCATTTGATACCCCATCTATGATAAAGCGGTTGCTAGTGACCTCAGTGGCCAGCTCTCCACTCTATGCCTATTTCTCCATTGACTCCCTCCGGCAGGCACACTTAGAAATTTCCACCTTAGAGGAGGGGAGATTGAGAGATGTCCAAAGTTGTGACTTAAAAATAACCCTTTGGCTGTATGTACAGCTTTACGTTTTTTCAAGAACCGTCACAGCCATTTACTCTTTGGCGTTTACTATAACCTATGAGGTAGGAAGTGAACTCTTTCAGCGGGGATGCTAGATCATGTTCATCTTGGTACCTAAAAAATTGTACGTTTAATAAATATTGAATTGGATGGATGGGTGGATGGGTGGGGGGATGGATGGAGAGGTGGGTGAATGAATAAATCCTCATCTCCTAGCTGAGAGGCTCGGAGAGTTTAACTGACTTGCCTGAGACTGAACTATGTAGTGCGTCGGAGTTGCAACCAGTAGCCAGGCTTTCAGAATCTCCACCCGTGCTCTTGCAACACAACATGTCGTCTCTCTTCAAGGTCACACGGTACCTAGATCAGAGCCAGTGTCTGGGATCACTGTAATTCCACACCAGCAAAAAGCAGGCACATTTTTCCTTGATGGGATTGCCCGTGGCATAGACTGTTGCTGACCACTTGAAGGACCTTGAGGATCCCTGCACCTGAAGGAAGTTTCTGGAATCCCCTGGCAGAAGATTCACACAGAAGCCAGGACACTTCACAGTGAGGCTCTTCGTTTTCTTGTTTCCAGAGATGTTTGCTTTGGTCTTGGCAGAAAAACTTGCTGTTGTTCAATTTCTCAGACATGCTGGGGCCCCAAGCCCCAGTGGGAGAAGCCTGTGTACCAACACGCCAGGGGAATAAAGTCACGGCAGAGTAGATGTGTTTGGACAGGCAGGCTTAGCGGTCTGACAGGGTATGCGAGACATTCACGCTACACTGCAGTTTAAGAAGGAGCTACTTGGGCAGTTCAGGGATAAGTTTATCCAGGTCCCTGAATGGTCAGGGGTACAGAGGTTCGAACATCTTTTAAAACAGTGAAAGGGGCTCTGAACCTCTCTCCAGGCAGTGGCTACTCAACCAGACTATGCTGGTTTAGAAGAATCTTCACACCAGGAAAGAAGAAGTATGGTACATCAGGAAGAGTCTCTGCCCTGGGCTTTGGAATCAGAGACAGCCAGGCTCCACCACTTACGACTCGCTACCTATATAATTTTAAGAAAGTGGTTTAACCTCTTCGAGCCTCACTTTCTTCCTCTTTTAAATGGGAATATTTGTTAATCAGTGTTAGATTCAGCTACAGGTGACAGAAACTCTAAAACCTCAAGTGACTTAAACAAAATGTCAATAAGAAAAAAAATAATCCAAATGCAGATAGTTCTGGACTAGGAAGGGGCTCAACAGATCATCAGGGATCTCCTTTTATCAGGTTGCTCCGTCTTTCCCTGACATTTACTTACACCACGTGGCTCAAGATGCCTGCAAGCTCCAGGCACTTTGTCCAAAGTCCAGCCAGCAGGCAAGAGGAGAATGCACCATCCTTTAAGGATATTTCTCAGACGTTCTACATAACCCTTCCTCTTACATTCTATTGGCCTAGAGACCAGAACCTAGTCACATGGCTACATCTGTATGCAAAGAGGCTGGGGGATTTAGTTTTTATTCCTAGTGGCCACGTGCCCAGCTAAAACTCAGAGGTTCCATTTCTCAGTAAAAGGGGAGGATGAGTATAGGGGGATAATTAGTCTGTCCTGTCTAATTTACAGGCTAAAATGAGATGATGTGTGTAAATCATCTCCTTCAGAATCTAGCATGTAGGTGGTACTCAGTAAATGGTAATGACCGCTGTGGTTAAGGTTGATGGACTCCCACCCAGGAATAGATTTTGGTGGGAAATCTTGACAATGCCCAGCATTCAACTTCATCCCAGGAACATCTTCTAATCCCATCACATTTATCATTGAAATCAAAGAGATTATCCCAATAAAATCAAGTAGTGAACTTGGAGAGTGCTCAAAGGAGAGAAACGAAGATGAGTAAAGCTCTGCTAAATAGCCCCATGAGTGAGAGAGTGAGGAAGCCATGAGGGTTTCAACTAGAAGGCAGGGGTCTTCAAAGCTGTGAAAGTCTGTTCCGCCAGGGGCGGCTGCTAAGCTGTGCTTTCCTCCACTGATGGCAGAAGCAAAGAAGAAGATAGGAAACAGGTGAGAGTTGGATGGTGCCAGTGTTTCTTAAATATATAGGTTTTATGCAGGGAAAAGGGATGGAGGAGGTGGAGGGGTGCACTGTTGGTTTAAAGAAGAGCTGTTTTCTTGGCCCTTAATGGATATTCAGTAAATATTTCTTGAACAGATGAAGAAATTGCCATCTTTCTGGAGGAAGAGGATATGGACATGAAGACTATATTAATTAGTCATGATTTCCTAGAGAGACAAAATCAATAGGATGTGTATGTGTACGAGATATGTAAGAATATACACTTATATAAATTGTATATGTGTATATATATATATAGAGAGAGAGAGAGACAGAGATAGAAAAAGACAGAGAAAAAGAGAGAGAGACAGAAGAGAGAAATATTTATTTTAAGGAATTGATTCATGGAAATATGGATGTTGGCAAATCCAAGATCTTCAGGGTAGAATGGAGCGCTAAAGACTCAGAGAAGGGTTGATGTTGTAGTTCGAGTCTGAAGGCAGCCTGCCACTGCCTGGAGAATTTTCTCTTCCTCCAGAAAGCTCTGTCTTTTCTGAAGGTTTTCAACTGATTGGATGACTCCCACCCACATTATGGAGGGAAATCTACTCAAAGTCTACTGATTCAAACGTGAATCTCATCTAAAAAATATCTTCATAGCAACATGCAGACACGTTTGACCAAATATCTGTGTCCCATGGCCCAGCCTAAATGACATACGAAATCAACCATCACAAAGACCTTCAGAGTCTTATCCAGAAAGAATCATATTCACTTGGGGACCTTTTGTTTCCATTAGGTTTTCTTTGCTCAAAAAGTTTTTAGTAGACAAAACAAATAGATTACTCAAAGAAATACTTCAAAATGTAAAAAGGACATCAACGAAGGGGTTAGGCTCAAAGAACAGGTAATAGATTTTCCTTTCAGAGTTAAAACAAAATAACAAAAACAAAAACAAGGGGAGGGAGAGTTGGGCATTCAGGCTGGACAGCACGGAGCACACCGAAATGTTAGGAAATGATTAAAGCCACAGGAGGTGGCTGATGGAGAACCCTGACAGATGAAAAGTCCATTATTGACTAAAGCAGGAGATGGAGATTTCATAGAAATTAATTGAGTTTTTGCCCTTATTGCTCCCAACAGAAGCGGGTAGCAGGGGTGGGGTAGAGTGAGCGAGTGGGTCTGTTGAATGTGTAAGTGTGTATGTGTTTCCGTTTGAGACATAGTTAAATGGAGGAGAGAGGAATAGGGAAGAAAAGGGCAAGAATACAAATATTTAAGAAAGCTCTACTCTTTCCTTGGGCAAAAAATAACAGAGGAAACTGAGGATCTCAATGTCCACCTTCCCTTTCCGTGACCAACGAGAGGACAACCTATGGATGACCTGAGGGGAGCTATGAAGGTACCCGTCAGCTCCCTTCTCTTCTGGTCATATTTCTTGGAAAACCCACCACGAGTCACTCCCTTGGGTTGTAGCATGGGATGGGCTGGCAGGTGGAGCAGAGACCTGCCCTTGGCATCTGGGAGCCCCAGGCCATGGGATCAGGGAGGACTCCTGCAGTCCATACCCAAGTCCTGAGCGGAGTCCAGAACCCCTCCTGCCAAGCCCAGCCATGATCATGCCTCCCTCAGCTCAGAAGACTCCAGAGGCTTCCACGGCCAAATGAATTCAACAGTGGCATCTCTACCCTCACAACATGGCCTGACTGTCCCTTCTGGCCTTACCTGCCGCTGTGCACCTGCCCACGTCCAGCACTCCAGCCCAACCTTCCTATTTCCAGCTGCCTGAGCCTTTTCAAGGTTTCAAGGCTTGCCTGTCTCTTGTGCTTTCCTTTGTGCTGGGTCCTCGGTCTGGAATAAGCCTTCCCACCCCTCCTTCAGCCCAGCCACAGAGTTTCCCAAACCCAGTCACATGCTACCTTCACCATGAAGTCTTTTCTTTTTCATTTTAATTGCAACAGGAAAGAATTTATTATTAAAAAAATTCAGTCCAACTAGGAAAGTATAAAGTAAGAAGGTTCTCCACACCGTACCTCCTTCCATTACTACCGAGAAAAACAAACTGCCTCCCAGGTGCCAAGTTGTAATAGGTGTAATCAGTTTGGTGGGTATGTAAGGTGCTCTCCTATCCCCATTTAGATAACTGGATAAGATCTCTCTAGCCTCTGAACTGCCCTAGCATTTGGTGTTCCTCTTATGACATCCTACCTTGTTCTGCATTGTGTTATAGTAATGTTTATACTTACTTACCTTAATTAATCCCCACACTCAAGTCTATCCTTACTAAAGTGTAATTTGCTTGAACGTTGTCTATATTACCCTGTCACAGAGCTTGGGACAACTGACTCCACATTTGGTGTAGCTCATCAAACCTTCATGAACACCTGTCCTGGGCCCTCTTGAGCTAGGGGCCAAGGATCCAGAAACAAAACACAGCCCAGCCTTAAAGGAAACTTAAGGTCAGGTGACTTTTTTCCCCTACCAACAAACAAACAAACAAAAATTTTGCAGAATTGTTAGATGCTAACTACATAGAAGCAATAGGTCATGCTTCTGTGCAGGTAACACACATTTGTGCTAACATTTGCTTGCCAAAAGATATTTAAGAGCACAACAAAGCAACTGTCAAATATGAACAAATAATACTGATTTCAAAAGGAGGGCAAAGAATGAGAAGAAACATCAGTTGAGAGGGGGTTAATGTTGAAGGTTTTTGCAAGGCTCCCGTAAGAGTGTGACTGAGGCTGGTAGTTGAACACCTGGGATATTATTTATGATACATTGAAGGTTGTCATCAGCATTCTCTGGGAGGATTTCGCCTGGAAGGGGAAGTCATTAAAAGAGGAGGCACTGCCACAACGAAATGGATAAAGCCTTCCAGCTTCTAGTTCAATCTCTCTGACCCTGAAGATGAGTGTCTTTTTCTGTTGATTTTTTCTGGTTCTCTGTCATTGACTATTACTTATATTTTCAACCAGCATAGCCTATAGGGAAGAGGTGTTGATGGCAGCTACAGCCCACGGTTCGAACGTGGGCTCTGACGCCTACTCACTGGGGGCCATTGAGCAACCGGAAGCCTGAATTTCCTCATCTGAATAATGGGAATAACAGCATCTAACTCACGGGGCTATTGGGAAGATAAAATTTAATTGCTTTAGGGAAGGTGGAACAAAACAAGTACTCAATGAAAAGGAACTATTTGTATTGTTAGGCCCACTGGCTCTGACTAGAGACAATCATTACAAAGAGAAGGAGAATCCATTTCATGCTTCTCTGTACTCCCAGATCTTAGCCGAGTTCCCACACACCAAGGGCCTTCATTAACTGAGGCTGTTTCCTGCCTCTGCTTGAAGAATGCTGCTCCCAAAGGAAATGCAAACACATAAGTCTTTATACCAGCTCACCACGAATGGAGCCAACAAGTGGGAGGGATGGACAAAAAGTAGCTCATAAAAGTGTGCAAGAGCCAGGTAGGGGATGAAAAGACAGTATCAGTATGAGCAGGAGTGTATCAGCTGTCCCCAACCTACGGTGAGTTGTATAATTATTTCATTGCATATTACAGTGTAATCATAATAGAAATAAATGTAATGTGCTTGAATCATCCCGAAACCATCACCCCCTCCCCGGTCTGTGGAAAAATTGTCTTCCACAAAAATGGTCCCTGGTGCCAAAAAGGTTGGGGACTGCTGGAGCTAACCAAAGGACGCTGACCATTCAACTGGGCTTGAGATGTCCCGTCCAAAATTCAACTTCTTCAGTTTTCTCAAGCCAAGGTTAAATATACAAAGAAACAGTTTACATTTTGTTCCATGAAAAGAAGTTATTTATGTAAAATATGACATCTTATCTCAATGTGCAAGGGGGCAAAGCCATAGCTTGTGAGAAAATATGGCTATGAGGCTATGAATTGAAATGTGGAGAAAACTGAGCTCAAGTCTTTGCATTGATCCCAAACATTTGAAAGTGGTGGGAAGAAATATGCTTGCCAAAGAGGAGATGAATATGGATAACTCGTTCCACCAGTTTCCTTAAACCTTACAAAAGCGTATTTTCATATCAAACCTCACTCCGTATACTTACTATACACAAGATCAAACTTAAGAGAGATGAGATCAATATTGAAGTTCTGTCTGAGATCCCATCTCTTTAATACCTTTCTCATTTCCTTTAGTAGTAGAAATAGAGCGAATCTCTGTTTTTCAAATAGATGTTTTGCATTTTTTGATCACGGAGAATTAAATTAAATTAAATGGATCTAGAGTGGTTATTAGAACCATTACATTTGGCATAATGGACATATCCAGAGAAAACATTTACATAAGGAAATCAAAGCTTGGCTTATTTTTTCACCCAGTGCTCTGACCTCTATTGGAGTTCTGACATACAGGATTTATCTGAATATCTCTTCAGATGGTACATATAAGAATAAAATGCTTCCCCTAAGATACCTACATAAATCAACATCTCCATTTGCTGAAAGGAAAAAATTGCCCAAAAAAGAGGTCTTTTCAAATATTTATAGGCATATTTTCCGTTCGAGTCCTTATCTGAGTTTTACTCCCATTTAGAATACAATATTCCTAAATCGCCATCATTAATGCCAACCCTGGCAGTATTCCATGAAAAAACACCAATGTAACACAAAATCTAAATGTGCAGAGGATTATGATGTCATATTAAAAGAAGGGAACGAAGAATTAAAATAAGAGATATATCTGAAATGATCAGAAATAACATTCTCTTTGGAATAAAGTGGTCTCTTCCAGAAATGCAGCCATTTAAAATAAGATTAAAGTGATATTTTATAAGCACTAAAGCAGAATACTAACTATTGCTCCCCGAATGAACTCAAAGTCACATACAATGAAGGATAAATGAAAAGAGGACATTTTAGGCTATTAGACTAAAGCTTCTCCACTTTGCTTGGCAATTTCTCAGCACAAGCTCCTGCATCAATAACATCAGGGTTTTGTGTTAATGATGCAAATCCTACAACCCCATCATGTCAGAATCAGAATGGACTGGGTGCGGTGTGGGAGGACTCTGCAATTTAAAAAGGCCCCCAGATAGTTTTAAAACCTGCTAGTGTCCGAGAATCTCTGGTTTGGAGGATGTCTGGGAAGCAGAGGTGGACCAGGACAGAATTCAGAGCATGCTTCCCATCCATCAATTCTATTCAGTAGTCAGAAGTTTGAGCCCTACCTGTCTGTTACTACCAGAGTGACCTTAAACGAGTCTGTTAATCTCCCTAAGCCTCAGTTTCCTCATTTGTAAAATGGGATAATTTGCTTTACAAATTGCCTTGAGTATTGAAGAAGTGATCCTCTTCTACTAAAGCATTAAAACACAATACAAGCTACTCCTTATTACCATTATTATAC
The DNA here is from genome assembly GCF_000956105.1 of Propithecus coquereli. NCBI lineage: Eukaryota > Metazoa > Chordata > Mammalia > Primates > Indriidae > Propithecus > Propithecus coquereli. The sequence continues at coordinate 5,769,972 of NW_012137080.1, read as the reverse complement.
TATGTAGATACCGTGTGATAATGAAAGAGAACTTTCTTTAACTAGCAACATTGTCACTGTCAAAGAAAGGAATATAGAGCTCACCAACTAAACAGACCAGAACATAACTGGATAATGAAATTCTATGTGATCATCAAATATGTATTGAGAGTAAAGATGGACAACTGGTTGGCACAGAGCTGAGATAAAAAGAATATTGATGGGAATGACAAGGTAGAATTAGTTGGGGCAAAGCCATCCTCACGTGCAAATCATCAGATCAGGATGGCTGTCCATAAGTGTGCGGTTTTGTTTCTCGGAGGCATCTGGATGACAAAGAGTGGGGAATGGGGGATGTAGACCTGAGACTGTCAAAGATCTGTGTCTGGATGGAGGAAAGGAAGGTTGAGATGGCATTCTGAGACTATAGCTGATTTCCAACTCTGAAATAAATCATCAGAACTCCAAAATGAATACTTTAAAAAATATTTCCCTGATCACAACTAGTCCAAGTTTAGTGACTACAAATGATAGCCCTGCCCTCCTTGCCTTGTAGGTTCCCTGTAATGTGTGGTTGGCAGGGGGAGGGGGGGAACACGGGAGGGGGGAGAAGGGAAGGAGGGGGTTGTTCTTCTCCTGCAACGGGAGCTGGAAACATCAGGGCCAAAAGTAGCTGCATGCCAAAGGGACAGAGCTCCTTTGTGTCAAGCATTTGGGGTTTAGATTTAAACCTCTGAGGGTCTCTCCCCTTGAAGCCTGAATAAATTGATGTTCTTCCTAGAAGCTCTGTGCTGTGTTTGGCTTTCACTCATTCTGTTCCCTTGGTGGGTAATGCCCTTCCTTGTCCCATCTCAGACATTAGAGGTCCTAATCATCCCTGAGAACTGATTCCAAATGGCAACCCATCGCCACCACCACCACCCTATCATTGTATCCTCTCTCTCTACTTGCACTAGTGTTAGGTATCTGTGTTTGCGTCTATGTTGGGGGCTGGTTCTTTGAGGTCAAGGACTATGTTTGACTCACTATGTGTCTCTCTAGATGCCTTCTTCCACCTAGTAAAGATGCTCAAAATACATAGACAAGTGATATTCCCTTGTCCAGGCTTTGGGATATCGCTCACCCTAAACGGATAAAACACCATGCAACAGACCCAATGGAGGAGGAAATAGCCACGGGATTCTCTGTCCATTACAGCAGGATTCAAAGAAAGCTGCTTTCATACCAGGAAGCCAGGGGATTGCAGCAAAAGGCCGCCTTTAACCAAAAACCTTTGATAGGAGGGAACATATATTACTGAAGGTTGAGACCCTGAAACTCCTGTCTGGGCTTCCTCTGCCATTAGACCTGCCACTCCTCACACGGTTGCCTATGGACAGGATGCCTCATTTCAGGGTGCACAGGGAGCTCTGGCCTATCCTTGGAACTCTCTCCACTGGTTGCCTGTTGTCAGGGTTCCCTCCTGACTAAAGCCATAGCACAGACCAAATTGAAGAAATTGGAAGACAAACACAGCTCCTACGAGGAGTTGGTCCAGTGTCACTCCAGCTCATAGGCTTGTTTTTATCCAGGGGGGCTTTGAACATCCTAGTATGTGGTCCATACGACTGGGGTGTTCTCAGCCAGGAATATGCAGCTCTAGCTTCTAATTCTTAGGGAACTCAGAGGTTGTCTGCACACAATGCAATTCATTTCTTATTAAGCACTGTACACATCCAACTATGGCTGAGAATTTAGAAGGAAACAAATTCAAACTCCAGTTTAATTTCCTTTTTTCCTGTTTGGCTCCAAGCTCAGTAGGTGATCTTACAAGTTGACAGGGGCAACATTGCACCTATTAGCACTCATCAACCAAAAATAGATTGTTAGGGTTTCAATAAATGTTTTTTGAATTGGATTTAGGTTGATGAGAAAATAAATTAAGTCAGGAATTCTTTGAGGCAAATTATATATTGAAATGAACAGTTTGATGCTCGTTCCCTCCCCACCCTTAAAAAAAAAAAGATCGAAAGAAAGGGAAAAAAGCAGAAATCTTGTTTTTCTAAGCTGTGAGAATTTCTTCTGCCGCTACATCTGTGAATGCTTTACAAGGCAATGTCTACAGTTGGAGTTTTACAGCGTATGTTTGATTGGAGTTTACATGACATCTGGGGCTATATTTTTGGAGAAATTCCAAAGCTAGCTATTTCCAGTTTTTAATCACCAGGGTATTTATTTTCTACCCTGGCATAATTGTTCGTGGCTCCACATTGATTTTTTATGGGAGACAATGCAAAATGAAAATCAGGGTGAATTAGTAATGTGATCTTGTATCTGTCAAGACTTGATGGCTCTTACCTGCTCTAGAGGCTAGAAGGCAACATGCTGACCTCATCGTGTTGGAAAATTGAACACATTGCTGTTGTCAAGGACAAAACACTCTCAGTCACAAGAACAAAGGCAGCAGGAAAGGCTAATGAGGGAAGAGGCCAGGAACCCCTGACAAACACACAGCCTCCCTGCCCCGCTTGCTCAGAACTTGGGTTTGGGTTTGCAGCCGCAGGTTCCACGTGCAGAGGAGTAGGCTGTGCAGAAATTATTTTCACCCCTTCCTACTGAGGAAGGAAAACACCACAATAGAGCAGCCTGCTTCTCTGTGAGTGAGTGAATAAGGGCTTGCTTTTCATTGTGGTTTTGTCAAACAGCCTGGCGTGCGTGCCGGTCAGCACTGGGGCAAAGGCTGCTCACCCACAAACTCCCCAGGGCCTCTCCTGCCCAGCGTTATGGTATTTTTTTTTCCTGGTCATTGTGGGTTTCTTTTCATAAGCTTTTGGATTAAGCTACTTACACTCAAGAGATAGCAGCCACTAGACCTGTATCTAAGAAGGTAAGTGATTTGCCCAGGGTCACACTAGCTAGTGGAAGACCTAGTCTTTGCAAGATTCCTTCACATAAACCAAAGCAGGTGAGGTAGGGAGGATAAATAAAAAGGAGAGTGAAATGAGGGACTGAGATTTTTAAGAGCTCCATGAAATGGAGCAACTTGAAGAGAAAATTGATAGATAGTGCTTTCAGGAGCCCCGCCTCCCCCTCCAGCTGCTGGCTTCACCTTTCTCCAAGCCCTCTTTTTCTCTGAATTCTGTCTGGGCAAGCCCTGAGCTCCTGGAATGCATCTTTTGCCTTCCTTATCTGGGAGCTAATCACTAAATAGCAGGTGGCAAAGATTCTGTTTTTCATCTCTCTTGCTCTCTCCTCTCCTCTCTTTTATTCATTTCCTCGGGGCTATGAATTTCTGAATCTTAAACAGGAAACCTCCCTGATTTGTTCACACCTGGAATATCATTCTCCCTTTGTTTGAAGAGTATAGAAATGAGTGGGAGAATCAAGAGAAGGAGCCGTTGCCTGAAGAGGAAAGAGAGATGTCAGAGCATAAACGTTAACACACACACTCTGAGAGGCACGTATGCACGCACGCATTTTAAACTAAGCACTCTTTTCTTTCAACTCCTGTATTTCCCTACTCTTCTCCACTCCCAGCAAATGTCTTACAAGACAAAGAGTATTTACTGCGTGTCACTTCAGTTATCAACACTCCACACAAATAGGTTGACAGAGGAAACAGGCAAAGTACATTTGCAGGCTTGTTTGGGGTTGAAATAACAACTAGACTGCCTAAAGGCTCCCAGAGATTAGTTTACTTTTTGCTCCTGCAAATGTTAGAAGCTGGCTCTTGAGAGAAGCTTTCATCAACATCCCTGTCCCCGTGGGTGTCAGGAAGTCTCAGCCGTCTTTAAGTAAGGCATTCTGTCCTCTTCATGGACTTCCCATTTTTGGAAAGGACTTTGGGAGGTCAACTGGTCCAGGCTCCTTCCTTTAGTCATAGCATTTGTCTCTAAACCTGCAGACCAATGTTTGTGGTCTATTGAACATTAAACTCCCTATGAGGAAAATGGAACAAAATATTGGACACAAGGATGTAAATCTAAATCATGGTTTCTAATCTCTGGGCCCTAGGAGCCATGGGAGCACCATATTTGCATGAGTCAGTGCCTAAAGGTTGAGCAGATAGCATGACTAATACATATTCTAATACGTTTAATGTATTTATTCATTCATTCCACAAATATCCATAAAATGTTGCTTCGTGCCAAGAACTATGCTAGGTGCTGGGTGTCCAATAGATAGTGAACAAGTCAAACTGACTCTGCCCTCATGGAGCTTCCAGTCCAGTGGTGATGACAGGGACAAAGAGCTTCAGGAACACAGAGTGAGAGCAATAACTCAGATATGGAATATTATATAGAGAAACTTGTGATTAATAGAATGAATTTCTTTAAACATGTTAGTCTCTCTCTGCTATTAAGCATTTGTTCCACCAACGCATTCCTATGTGTATTTTTATCTGCAGGATTAAAATGTGGTCTCCTTACTAAAAAGGTTTCATACCATGGACCTACATCATCCCCAAGGGATACCTTTCCTATCCCAGGTGAATGAATTAAATAGCAATGTAGGAGGGAAGGGAAAACTTTCCCTTCTCTCTTGGAAGGTTTACCGAAAAACCAACACACGAAAGGCAGATTAATAAAAGAAGAGGCATACAAATTTATCGTTGTGCATGGGGGAGTATCACAGAGTGATTGCCCTTTTCCCATAAGGCCCGGATGCTTATATGCCCTATAAACTTTCCTAGGGGAAAGGGATGGGGAAGTGTGGATGATTTTAAGGGAGTAGTAAATGATTTTTAGGAGAATTCAATGGGCTTAAAGAACATACAAAGGCCTGGGACAAAGTCTGTTGGGCCTGCAGAGCAGAAAATGGTTTGAGACAACAGTCTGCCCAGGTTTGTTGACAGACTTCAGTCTTTTTTCCTGTGATGTGAGTTCAGTTAATGAAAACTCAGGGAAAGGCTCAGAGGTAATTGTTTTCTTCTTTGATAGGTCCAGATTTTAGGCAGATAGGGGGACTTCAGAGAATAACTTCACCATGTATGTTGGGAGAGGTAAACAATTGAGAGATAGGAGTGGGGAAGAAAGGAAAAACAATTAATCTCCTTGGTGAGTCTGTCCTGTCTTTATGTAGATGGGGAAAAGTCTCTTCCAGCTTCTGTTGATCTCTAAGGGCCTTTAATTCAAAATACTCATTATACCAGGGAGCCATATTTTGGGGTGAAGTTTCCTGTGCTCCTTCAGCAAGGAGCGATATTTCACCAATACTCCAGCAACCCAAAGGTAGGCAGTTCTTCCCTAGATCTGAGCTGGCTTTGTTTTACTGAAAGTTAATCTGAGAGCTCTCTGTATCCCATCACCCAAGAATGCTACCTCTCTGGGGAACCCTGTAGAAATCAGGAAAGGGCAAACCCATTTGGTCCCAGATTCCACCTCCCCAGGGGATAGCCCCATCTCTACCCTTGACATGGGTGAGGTTGCAGACAAAGGCTTGTGGTTGATTTTGGTATGCTGTGGAATAGCAGGCCTGGAGCCATGGGACGTGACTTGTTGCTCTATTAGATGTGCTGGATAATCTCCCGAAAAAAAGAAATGAAGCAAAGATCAGATGGGAGGATTTTCCTGTCAAAAATTATGAATGCAAAAATAACCCACAAAATAGAGCTGTATTTGAATAGGGGCCAGGCATGATAATGGACAGTAAGACTTGTTAAACACGAGGTCCTACTTAAATCTAAACGATCCGATTTATGTAACCAAAACGTTTATACCCCCATAATATTCTGAAATTTAAAAAAAAAAAGAATTTTTAAAGCAAAAATAAATAAATAAATAAGTCAAAACAATTCTCCAAATCTCAGCTCCCAGTGGGGCCTCTATGTGCATATTCAAGGGTAGAAGTATTATAGGGACATTTATGGTGTCAATTCTGTATTAGACAATATGATGGGCACTAAGCCTACAAATACTAACAAGATATAGTCTTTCAACTGTCTTTTTTTAGTAAAGAAAGGGAACTGGCAGTACTCACCAAAAAGACGATTAAACAGTATTTTAAGCTTTATGACGATGGGCAGAACAGCAACATGAAAGCAGGTCAAAGCGCTGCGTTTGGAGTGCAGAGACTGAGTTCTGTCCTGGTTTTATGTCTAATTCGATTCTTACCTTTGGCAAATCACCTTCCTCTTATCGTCAACTCAGTTTCCTGACCTGTAAAATGTCAAAAGTTACTTTCAGCTTCTAGTTTTATGATTCAAGGTCCAGTACCACAAAGGGTTTCCTGTAAAGGTCCCCCTAACGTTCTGGTCAGTTATCCTTCCTACAGACCTCTCCCTGCAGAGCAGAAACTGCACCTGTTTGCCTTAGGCCCAGCTTGTGGGATGAGATACTTCCTGACAGATCCCAAGAGTCTCCATCCTCAGGTCGTCTCCATGAGAAGTCCTGTTAAAGGAAGGAAGCCAAATGGTGAGGCCAATTTAAAAAGTATCCTTTAGGAAAAGGATCTGTTTACTTCGTGGCTAGGAACTTAAAAAATGCATGCCTTGTATGTCCCCCTTCCCCCTTCCCTCGCCCCACTGCCCCCACGGCCACAGAAAGAGAAAGAGCACAGCAGAGCCTTAGCACAGTTAGACCTCACCCATTCTCAGCCCTGGTCTTTCACTGAGGTAATACCTGTGCCTGCTGCCAACTGGACCTGTTGGTGTCTGCAACTATTGCTTCATTCTGACTCATCACACTCCTTGTGGCAGTGAACCCAGAAGCCATTGTTTCCTGGTGATCTCTGGCCTACTTTCTCCAAAATTCCATGAGGCAGCCACGGAGCATTGTGGGATGGGTTGACTTTCCCTCAGGTAGCCAACGGCCATTGGCACTGCTACCTCCTGATCCCCTTTAAGCCCTGGGGAGTTCCAGAAGGGTGGGCCCCCTCCTAAGTCACGATATAGAAGTTCCAGTAAAAGCTTCCCAGGTTCTGCCAATTCTACAAGGGACTTTTTTTTTTTTTTTGAGACAGAGTCTCACTCTTTTGCCTGGGCTAGAGTGAGTGCTGTGGCGTCATCCTAGCTCACAGCAACCTCAAACTCCTGGGCTCAAGCGATCCTCCTGCCTCAGCCTCCCGAGTAGCTGGGACTACAGGCATGCACCACCATGCCCGGCTAATTTTTTCTATATATTTTTAGTTGTCCAATTAATTTCTTTCTATTTTTAGTAGAGACGGGGTCTTACTCTTGCTCAGGTTGGTTTCGAACTCCTGAGCTCAAACAATCCGCCTGCCTCGGCCTCCCAGAGTGCTAGGATTACAGGCATGAGCCACCGCACCCGGCCTACAAGGGACTTTTAAAGAACAAGATCTGGGAGCCCGAGGCCCCCATAAAGTACTCCACATACTCCGGCCTCCAAACCCAGTTAGCTGGGGAGAGGGAGCACGGTGGGAAGAGCACTTGCACACTGAGGTCGGATAAACCCCAGGCGACCAACCCCAGTGCACCGTAGAGCTGCTTATGGTTCCACAGACCTTGCTGTATTTTAATTCCCTGCCTTTACTCATGCTGCCTGATCTTTCTGGAATGCCCTCTCCCACTCCTCTGCCTCTCTTCACTGAGCCACCTCCCACCTATCCTCCACACTCAGCTCAAACATCATCTCCCCAGGACATCCTCGGTGACCCTCCCCGCTGCACTGGATGCTTCCCTGATGCCCTCTGTGCAGCTCTGCCCGCACACCGACCGCAGTGGCTATAACTATCTGTCGTCCTCACCTACACTGCGAACCTCCTGTGCAGCAGAACCAACTCATCCTATTCACCTTGGTTCCTCTCCATAGCCTAATACATAGCCTTGTATGTTTATTGTACGAATAAATGATCTGGGTCATCCATTTAGTAGTGGTGTGTTCTGGGCAGTTTAATTCACTTCTCTGAGCCTCAGTTTTCTCATCTGTAGATTGGAGACAACAATCCACGACTCACGGAGATTTCGTTCATGTGAAGGGGTAACGCATGTAAAGGCCTCTGCAATGCCGACAGGTGGGCACAGAGAGTTAATCACACAGGGCTGCGGATCTGCACAGGAAGTGATATAAAAAAAAAAAAAAAAAGCCAAAGAAGCAAGCTTATTTCAGAGCAATGACAAGGAGTCAGTTTGCAGCCCCTCTTCTCCACGGATATGTTGTCCCAGCCACTAGCTCCCTCACTGCGAGGGAGCCTGGAAGTCTCTTTCTTTCTTTCTTTTTCTTTCTTTCTTTTTTTTTCTTTCTTTCTTTCTTTCCTTCCTTCCTTTTTTCCTTCCTTTCTTCCTTCCTTCTTTCTTTCTTTCTTTCTTTTCTTTCTCTCTTTTCTTAAATGAGAAACACAGAAGTGTGTCATTCCTAAAAGTTGTCCTGGGAATGCAGCATCTACAGCTATAATATTGATTAACATAGTTACTCTTGTCATTTCTCCCATTGACCTCACAAGCTTAGACCTCCCCTTTTGTAAACAGGTCCTTTCAACTGAGACCAGGCTTACCCAGAGAGTTGCTGGTGGTTTATCCACACGCTCTGGGGAGGAAAAGAGAAAGCGGCAGTGATCAGAGCCTCCTGGAAACTCAGCAAGCAGCTTGACACTTGGAGGGTTTGTTCAAAGTATCCAGTAGAGTTTCCGAGTCCTAGAGATCAGGAAGCAAGGGCACACGACCAGAAGGCCAGGCAGTTATCATGTTGGCAAGTGCTGCTGGCTCCCCCGCACAATATCATGCCATAGGAACCATCCCCTCCATCCCCCATCCCCAAAGCCACACACGCACGCTCCCCAGCCAGCCCCCAGCACACTGTCTGTTCCCCTCTGGAGACACGCAGGGCTCTCCACTGGTCAAATGTCCCCAAATCCTTTAGTGAGTCGGGCTGAACCAGCCCGTGAGTCATTAGAGCATATCTAACCCAGGGTTGATTTATTCAACAGTCACTGACTGAGCACATTCCCACTGTCAGCCTCTGTGCTCAGCACTGCAGGATGCTGCCTTCCAGAACATGCTTGACAGCCTTTCTCCCCAAGTCACCTCGTGAAGGAGAAACCATTTTAATCAAGTAGAGTGAGTCAGGAGCTTGGCATGGAAGTGTTACCAAGGAAGAGATCTGTGCCCAGCCTGCGTACAGATCATTAGTATGTAATTCATTCTACAAGGACCCACAACACAGTCATCAAAGCAGAGCATGGGTGCGGTGGCAAGTGGGTGGGGGCATCAGGGATGAGGGAAGAGCAAAGGAAAGAAGGATTTCCCCAGAAGACCTGCTGCTTTTAAACGCAACCATGTCCAAAGAACTAAGAAGCACTTTAGCAACTGCCCCATGGTCACTTCTAAAGTATCCTAGGATCTGAGAGGTGGAGGGAAGTGAGCTCCTTATAGAGAAACCGACAGAGAGTCATGGTGGGGACTAGTTTGGATTTGGCAACATGGGCTACTGTGCGGGTTTTAAAGCACAAATATGCAGAGCACAGAGGATTTGTAGGGCAGGAAACTACTCTGTATGATGCTATAATGGTGAATATTTGTCATTATACATTTATTCAAACCCATAGAATACACAACACCAAGAGTGAACCCTACTGTGAACTATGGACTTTGGGTGATAACACTGTATCAATGTGGATTCATCAATTATATAAAATGCACCACTCTGTGGGGCACGTTGATAATGGAAGAGACTGTGCATGTGTGGGAGATGGGGTAGGGCGGAAATCGCTATCCCTTCTGCTCAATTTTTCTGTGAACCTAAAACAGCTCTAAAAAAATGAAGTATATTAAAATAAAAAAATTAAAAATTAAAAAAAAACACCTGTCCACAAATTCTTTGACACTCCTCCTAGGGAGAAGTAAGGTCTTTTTCTGTTCCCCTTGAATCTGAGTGAGCTTCAGACTTGCTTGTAATCAAGGGAATGTGGCAGAAGCTATGTTCCGTGACTTCCAAAGCCGGGTGGTAGAAGACCTTGCAGCTGCCATCTTCTTCTCTGGAACACTTGCACTTGGAGCTCGGAACCCTGAGCCACTGTGTAAGAATCCTACTGCCCTGCGGCGGCCATGCTGTGAGGAAGCTCAGGTGTCTGGGCAGTCACGTGTGAGTATGCTGGCTGAGGGAGCAGCTGAGGGCCCAGCCCAGAGCCAGCATCGTCATCACGAATAAGTGAACCTCCTCGTGATCTCAGTTCCCCACAGCCCTGAATTCCCCACAGCCTTTGAGTCTTCTCAGATGAGGCCACAGACGTTGTGGAGCAGAGATAAGCAGTCCCTGCTGTGCTCTGTTCACATCCCTGGCCTATAGGATCTGTGAGCCGAACAAAATGGCTGTTTTGCATCACTAAGTATGAGCCATCTGTAGTGACTGGCAGGGCTTCAGCGACCCAGTGATGGGGAAGGGGGTGAAAGTGAAAGGTATTAGAAAAAGAAGAGAGAGAAATGAACAGATCAGAGAATGACACCATGGAAGACAAACAATGACCGGAACAATGCTGTTTATACAGATGGTCCACAGCTTATGATGGTTTCACTTACAATTTTTCAACTTTCCAATGGTGCAAAAGCAGCATGTTCAGTAGAAACCTTGCCTCGAGTACCCATATACCATTCTGTTTTCCACTTTCAGTAAATTACATGAGATATTCAACACTGTATTATAAAATAGGCTTTGTGTTAAATGATTTTGCCCAACTGTAGGCTAGTGTAAGTGTTCTGAGCATGTTTAATGTAGGCCAGGCGTACTAACAGCATTTTTGACCTATACTATTTTCAGCTTATGATGGATTTATCGGGACATGACCCCAGCGTAAGTTGAGGAGCATCTGTACTGTTTTCTCTTTTGAGGTGAAAAAGGAACCAAACATAATTGCATTCCATACATGATCCCTGGGCCCTGCTCCTGGCGGCTTAGCCTTGTGGTGGTCAGTGGGCACTCACATGCCTCTCTTTTACTGCCACCTTGCTCAAGGGGACAGGAGTCTCCTGCCCCTCAGAGGCCCCCCGTGGTTGGAATTCAAATGACTTCACGGTGGACATCCATCTATTTCAGGTTGGCTCCCTGGAGAAGTGCTGCAGTGGGCCTGATTTGAAGGCTTGCAGGAGGTGGGGGGTGGTCATCTGATAATTCAGACCTGGCCAGGGGCTTCTAGAGCTGGGGCTTCTGCCACTCTTTGCTTCTTCCCTCACCACCTCTCAGGGGTTCTTTAGGAGGTGACAAGGATTGTGTCTCCCCAAAGGCATCCCAGAAATTGCCCTGAGATTGTTGACAGTTGTCACACTAAAAGAGACTCTAACCAGCACTAGGAGTGCTGATTTAATCCTAGCTTCAGGGAGTTCCTTGTTGCAAAGAGCTCTCTTTATTTACTCTTTGAATATCTTTTATTTCCACTGCTTGGAAAAAAAGATCACCTTTTCACCCCTACTTCTCCCACCAGACCTCTAAGAATATTTATCCTTGTTTAAACAGTCCCTTATTAGAGCTCAAGTTCATTTTAAGAAAAGCCTTCAACTCCTTTGCTCTAGGAGGAAAGGGAGGGTGGACTCAACAGACCCAGGCCAGGAGCCTGGGAGCTCACCCAGCGGGCAGGTGGCAGGTTGGGAAGCATTGAGAACCTTTGGATTCCTTGGGGACAGGTGTGGTCAGACTCCATACATTCGGTGGAGAAGTGGGCAGGGGTCCCAGATCTTTAGGGTTCACCCATTGATCTCCATTTTGGTTTTCTGAACAGCTCCATTTTCTAAGGGCCCACACATGTTGTCAGAAAGCCTTTCCATCTATTTTGGTTTACTCTGATTTCAATCTCCTCCTTCAACTTGGTGAGTGAATAAGACCTGAAGTTATGGATTATTTGAATTGGAAGAGACATTAGAACTCACCTAAGTCAACCCACAGGAAGAGAAAGTAACTTATCCATGGTCACACAGCAAAGGTTCTACAGAGTCAGAGCCAGGACTAGAACTAGGGTCTCTGCCCCCAAGCTAGGGCTCTTTGCAGTGTGCTATCAGACCTACCACCCCACCCCTCCTACCACGCGCACATACCCAGCTGGCCATCCCGGAGAGGATGGATGAATTTGGAGAATCTGCTTGAGATCAACCAACCAGAAGACTTTTGGTGCCAAAACCCCCGCTCCTTCCTCCTCTCCTTCCAACCCAATTCCAGCCTCCTAAACCTCCAGAATATTTTGGAAGTGAGCAAAAGCAATCTGCTAAGGTAATGCTCACTTCTTTATACATCCTTAGAATTAAAGCTCCTTCCCATTTTAGAAATTAAGACTTTCCCACTCACCAATCTCTCCTCTTTTCAATCTCTTCCCCACCCTGGCTCTGATTTCATGTCTGTTTTTCTGTTTTCTTGGCTACATGAAACATTTCACATGGCCAAGCTGCCATATAGACTATTTCCTGTAAATGCAAACACTGTACTTGGACACACCAATAAAACTCAACTGTGGTCAATGTGCTGTTTGGGGGGGTTTCAATAAACCATATCCCTTGAACACATTTTGGAACAAACTGAAACACCAAGAAAAGAAGAACATGATTAGTTGCAGACAGTGGAGGAACTACTTCAACACAAAGATTGTAATACAGGGACAGATTGTCCTATATTACAGCTGTTTGTGTAAGTGTCTGTTTTTCTCACTGGAACTGACCGCTTAATGGTTTATATCGTGTCTGTTTCAATTCTGCATCCTTCACATCCTCGATCATAGCGCTTTTCACACATGAGGGCCTGTATGTATACATGTTTGCTAAATTGAATATTTTTAAACGTTGGGACAGTATACTATGTGGTAGAGTGCTAGATATTTTCATGGCTTTTTAAAAAATTGATCCCTGTGACCAACCTGTATCAGTTATTTGTTGCCACAATAGTGACATTTTAGAAACCACCCTAAAACTTAGTAGATTAAAATAATAAGCTGCTATTATTTTTGATGGGCTTACAGGTTATCAAACCAATTCTGATGATCTAGGCTAGGTTCAGCCCATCTTTCTGGAGTGCGTTCATGCATCTGTGGTCGGAGAATTTGATCTAAGGTGGCCCGAGCGAGGACAACTGAAATGACTGGGGCCTCTCCTCATATGATTTTTCGTTTTCCAGCAGGCTAGCCCAACCTTATACTCATGGTGGAGACAGCAGGATTTTAAAGACCAAGTGGAAACATGCAAGGCCTTTTAAGGTCTAGGCTCAGAACTGGCACACCTTCAATTGGACCACACTCTATTGGCCAAAGCAAGTCACAGGGCCAGTCTCAGATTCAAGAGCTGCAGAAATCAATTCCACCTCTTGACGGAAGGAGCAGCAAAGTCACATTGTGATAGATTGAAAAACTATGGTCACTTTTGTAATCAATCCACTGCATAAGTCTAATTTTAAGATGAAGGAAGAAAATAGAAATAGTGAAAATGTTATAAAACTGGATTGTGGTGATAGTTGCAGTTTCAGTAAAACTACGGATTTATTAAAAATCATTGAACTGTACCCTTACAACGGGTGAATTTTTTGATATGCGAATTATCCCTCAGTAAAGCTGTTGGAAAAAAAACCTGAAAATATTTTTTAAAACATATTGAAGATCACTAGAATCATAATTATCCAAATCTATATTTAAACTCAGGTATTCTAGCATGAAACTCAGTAATCTTTCCATTGCAATATACTTATCATACCTAAAGCATTAGATTCTCAGAAGCAGGGAGTCTCAGAACTAGAAAGAACTTCTACAGATTATTAAGTCCATCTCTCCTTCAAGTGGGTGAATGTGTGAGCCATCTAGTGCAGGTGCGTAAATCCTCTACTTAGGTTGAAAATAGAAACTCTCTACAGGAGACCTGAGCCAGGTGAAAAAGATGTCTCACCTTCTTACTTGCTTTTGGGATCCAGGGTGAGCAGTACTAGAAAGAACTCGAACCACTGTTCTTTCCAGAACCAGAAACTGCAGACAATTTTTCTAGATTTTACTCCTCTCATTTACGACGAGCATCTCCTGAGTAGTCAGAGTCCCTAATGTGTTCTGATTCTGGTATTAACAGCATTCGCGTTCGCGTTTTCCTTCTATTTTATTAGCCAATGTCCAAATCTAAACGTCCTCTTTAGGGATGAAAGGGGTTGCACTCAAATCACAGATCACCCAAGGAATTTCCTTTGTGGGTGAAAACCTCTGACATGAGGACTCTGGGAAGGAGAACAGTCTCTAAAAAAGGTGGATGTGTACGACGCGGTCCTTCTCTTATGAGCATCAGAGGTCTGCGAGGATGATGAACAAATGGAAAGTGGCTGGTTTTACTCTATAATTTGGACTTGTTTTTTGGAGGGAAAAAAAAAGAGTGGAGTCCTGAGGAGAGGCATCCAGCGCTCCATAAACAGAGCTTTGAAGAGCAAATTGAGCACCTTTCATCCATGGCACACGGACCACATCAAAGCCGCCCGAGGAGCATCACTCGCCCGACATCAGGCAGGTCATGCAGACATTATCAAACGCTCTTTCAAGATATTGTGAACCAGAGTCAGAGAGAGAAGAGGAGGTAAGGAGGAGTGCCGGAAATAAGATCACAGGGATGGGAGACAAGGCGGAGAATGAGGTGCAGCGGCAAAGAGCATGTGGAGGGACAAAGGAGAGGAAGGAGAGGGGAGAGAGATGCAGGAAGAAGACATAAACAGAGGGCAGCAGACAGGAGCGGAGGGGACCAGGTAGCAAAACAGAATAAAAGTCAATCAGCAGCCAAAGAGAGGCAGAGAAAGGAAGCTGGGAAACCGGAGGGAGAGGAACAGCCTTTCTGCAGGGGTGAAGGCTGTGGTGGCAGCCATCTGTCCCAAGGGTTTGTCATCTATCTGGACTTTTGTTGAAGATTAGTCAGAGCAGCCCTATTTTCCACATTTCCACATTCCCTATATTCCAACATCATCACATCTCAGTAAAAGGGGGTAGAGAGCAAAAGAAAAGCAAACACTTCCATCTTCTTCCTCTCCAGCTCCCCAAACTATGTTTTATATACGAGGAAGGGCTATTTGATCAGCCTGGCTGGCTTCATTCAGGCTCTGAAAATCAGAGGGAACACAGTCATTAGAAACCAGGCCGGTGTCCCCCCCAGTCCCCCAGTGGAGTGATTTCATCTTTTATTACAACAAAGCTCAGGTAGTCATGTATCAGCTCAAGCTATAAACCTGCCTTCTTCATAGATCAAGTTCAATTTCCCAACTAATTGGAGGGAAACAAACCCACTCCTGGGTCAAACTGAGAAAATTTCCCCATCTCTGTATGGGACCTGGCTCTGTCCTAATCAAGAGGTAAGGGCCTGGGGGCCCGGGTGTTCCACGTGGAGCTCTGGACAGCCGGGGGGTCAACGGGAGGGCACCCCATAAAGAGATATAAGAAATAACAATGCATGGAAAGATAGGGTCCTAGTAACAGCCTAACTCTTGGTACTCCCTGAACATTGGTTGAAATAAGGCAAGAAACTAGGAGCAATTGGATAGCAGTTCCCAATTCTTAACTGAAGGGTTTAGATAGGAGCTGAGAGAATAATAATAGTAGCTAGAATTTATTGAGCCAATCATTTTTAATGCACCATTCTACTTAACCCTCACAATAACCTTCTCAGCTAGACATTCTTCTTATTAATATTCCCATTTTACTGATGAGAAAACAGAGGCTCAGAGAGGTTAAATGACTGGCCCAAAGTCACAGAGTGAGAAGTGGTGGAGCAGACATCTGAGCTGCAGCTGACTCCAGAGCCAGTCTTAGCCCCTCTGTGGCCCATGTGGCTCGAGTGGCAGATGGATGTGATGGAAGAGCACGTTGGCCCTGTCTACAGTGAGCAATGTGCAGGGTGGGGAGAAAGCGAGCAGCCCTGCAAGCAGGCACTCAGGAGCAGGCCCAGTCCAGTGGGGAAGGGATCAAGGTTTGCAGTAGGATGGTAACAGTCCATGTCGCAAAGACGAGGCCAATTTACCACATGAAAAATTTTTGAGCTTTGAGATAAATGGTGCAGTCATTCACCGAGATAGAAAGTAGCACTATGGTGGGCAGCAACAAGTTTAGGGAGCTCCCTAAACTTTTCTATCTCTCTTTATGAAAGCAGAAGACCAGAAAATTGTCTGTAATTACTGAGCCATCGCACTTAATTACAACACCTCTTGCATGGGCCAACATGGCAAATGACTGCACCGCATTAATGAGTGTCCTGGAGTCCTCCTCCCACCCCCAGCTCTGCCTGGAAACACACTGGCAAAGGAAGCTCTCCCAGTGCACCCTGGGCAGCAGAGGGCTCGGAGCGCAGGCTGTGTGGTCAGACAGACCTGTCTGTGCTAGCATCTTGTCTCCACCACTTACTACCTGAGTAAATTTAGACACTTCGCCTAACTTCTCTGAGCCACACTTTCTTCACTTGTAAAACAGGGGCTATAAAAATACCTTAGCACCAGGTAATGTTAGGATAAACTAAAAAGATGAATGCATAACACCTAGGACAAAGCCTAGCATATAATAAGCATTCCAAGAAAAGCAATTATTATTATATTTTCCCACCCCTTCATTTTACCCATTTGAAGCTTAAAGAGGAAGAGGCGAAGCAAGTGAAATTGCTTACATAAAAGCCAGAGAGAGCCTGGCCGTCCCACCAAAGGCAATAATTACAAAGCTGCTTCAGAGCACAGAGAGTTCCAAGAATGGAATACACATTTGGAACAAGTTCATTAAAAAATTGCTTACTCATAAAAGCCACTATCGTTACAGCCTGACAAATGGAAGACACGGCACCGATAAATAAGAAGCCGCAGTAAACAATCCGACTACACCCAGGGTCCCTTGACTGCCATCTTCCCATCCTTCTACTGTTTCTTAATCTTTTATGGGGTTATAATGACAAGTTCAGGTAGGTTTTATGTGCCTGTTTACTCTGAGTTTTCCCCAAACTCCAAATAGAGAGAAGAAGCCTCCAGGCTTGTGTGCTTCGTCTCCCAGAATGCAACGAGGCAGCCATGGCCCCGGCAGGCCTGGCTCCCCCTGTGCCCGCCGTCACGGCCTACCTAGAGTCCCCCGGGCCCCCGGCACCTCTGCTCCAGTGCCTCCCCTCACATCTCCTGGGTCCACTCCAAGAAGAGTTGTCTCCCTCCCAGTCTGTGCCCTGCTCCCAAATAGGTCACCTTCACGGTAGTGCAATGAGTCCTAAATGGAAAGTCAGGTGACTACGATGACAATGCAGCCCGGACACTTACTAACTGGACATTGTCACTTAACTTCTCTGAGTCTCAGTTTTGCTGTCTATAAAATGGGGATAATGAATTCCCTTCATAGTGTTCCCGGAAGGTTACATAAGTTTATAGTCATCAACTTGCCCTGTAGAGTGTCTGGCACACGTGGCAGATGCTGCAGTTAGTCAATGGCAATGATTAAGCACCCATATCTGAGCCCTGTCCCATGAACTTGGGGGCAGGGGTGGCAATGGGAAGAGAGGGAATGCCCACAAGGGTCTACCCTCCGAGTTTTCTGTCCCCATGCAATAGAGATCAATAAGACTTGAGATGCTTCCAAAGGGTTTCCAAGTGCAGATATGACCCAGGAAATGGGGTGAAGAGAGCTGGGTGCAGGTACCCTCCCCTGCACTCACCCTGCTCCCGCCTTCCCCGCCCCTCAGGATTTGGCTGTGTCTTGCTCCCTTGCCAAGGGAAGGCCAGTAACATCAGAAAGGAAGCAGCTTAGTGCTTTTACAGAGCCTGGGGCCAAACACAAACTCATGCCAGCATTTACCAGAAACCATGGTAAATCTTACAAATTCTTACATAACGAAAGCACGTATTTTCTGAGCCCACATTCTCCTTTCCCACTCAAGCCCCACCTACATGACTACAGTTTTTCAGGAGGTTAAAACAAAAACTATGTGTCACTTAGTTACACAAATCAACAGCCAATTTGGGCTTTGAAAACCTTTATTTATTTTGTAAAAAGGGGACTAAAACACTACGTAAGGAATTTGGGGAGCCAAATCCTTCCAGAGCAAAATTTTCTAAAGAATCAGCTTTCTGGGTGTGGGTACACATTGTGCTTAGAGACAGGAAATATCTGGCTTGGATTTGAATATGCAAAAGCTAGGTTGTTAGCCATCCACTGTCTTATTCTAGAAATATTTATGAATACCCACTGTGTGCGAAGCATTGTGCTAGGTGCTGAGACACAAAAATCAGAAGGTTCAAGAAGTAGAGGCAGGCTGTCTCTCAACCAAGATGCTGCTGGAGACTCTTCTCAGTGATCTTTTTAGCCTTAGCAACAAAGGTATGCATTAATATTTCATTAGAATCTTCATTCCACTGACTCCTGCTCCAAATCAGCATCTTGGTCGGAAGATAATGGTCGGTCCCTCTGATTTAACTGTAAGCTCCTTGGTGGGGGATAAGAACAGGGTCTTAAATCCTTATTTTTCTCCAACACCAGGTTTAATGCCAGTCCCGCCCCTACAAGGCACTCTAGTACAGTTAGGGAGGGCTCTGAGCACTGGGGCATTCTGAGCAGGCACCACTGACAAAGTGATTCAGCTCATTTAAGCTGCAGCTTCCTCACCCGTAAAGTGGAGATGCTTCCGATTTGCAAAGGTTGGAGGGAGGAACAGAGAAAGGGTCTGTAATGAGCTGGCCAGGGTCCTGTTCTATAGTAGGACACCAGTGCATCACGAGAGCTCCTATTATTAAAAGTAGACCGTCCCAGGGTCCCATGTGAGGGAGCCCAGCGACACCAGGGTGCAGGCAGGGGTCGTAGACTATGGAAAGTCAGATGCTACAGCTAAAAAAAGAAAAAAGGCTCGAGTGAATTTTTTCCCCATTTTGCTAAAATAATATGCTCCAAGCCTGAGACCTTTTCACTCCTGTCTGCCGCCCAAAACTCATTTCTCCAGCAGAGATCTAAGCCACCATAAATCCCATCTGGGGTCAAAATGGCTGACACAATTTTAACTACAAGAGAGCATGGCATAAATGGTGTCATTATTATCCCCAAGGGCTGCTCTCTGCCTTTTCTAGGGGACAAAAGAAAAAGTCATATTTTTTAACCTAGAAATATATATTAATAGTATTCTAGAATTTTTGTGGGACAGATTCAAGAATCCAGAAGCACAAAAATTATTATAGGAAAGTATGAGCAGACATAAAGTGAACAACCTTTTTGCTCTTTTTTTTTTAATCTCCTTACCACTATCCTACCCCAAAACCTAGAGAAGCTGTTTCTAAGTTATAAAATCAGCTCTGCCTTCAATCTCCTGTGACTCTCAGTCCTTTATATTCTGTAACCAGATCTGCTCCAGTGAGGGACACTCACTCGTCACTGAGACCACATGCTTCCTCCTGGGGAGGTACAATCTGCGACATGATTCTGACGCTAAGCGCCCAGAGTTAGCACGGACTCCACAAATTAAGAGGACAGTCCCCAACAAGACTGCCTCGCTACAGTCATCAGCCACAGGTTCAAGGGTGTCCAGGCCACCTGTACTTCTGACTAACTGGCTAAAAATTTGTGGGTTCCTACAGCCCCCTCAGGTTCAATGAATCACTAGAATGACTCACAAAACTCAGGAAAGTGCTGTACTTATGATTAAAGATTTATTAGAATATAAGGGATACGAATCAGGGCCAGCCAAATGCAAAGATGCACAGGGCAAAGTCTGGGAGGGTCCTGAATGTGGAACTTCTGTGCCCCCTCCCTGTGGACTCAGGATGTGCCACCCTCCTGGCACATTGACATGTCACCGACCAGAAAGATCATCTGAGCTTCGGTGTCCAGAGTTTTCACTGGGGTTTCATCATGTAGCATCATTGACTGACTCACTGGCCAAGGCGTTCAACTCAATCTCCAGCCCCCTGCTCTCCCTGCCCCCCAGGTTGGACCAATACCCTGTGGCTCAAAACCCTAACCTTCTAATAACATAGCCGGTCTCCCCGGCATGCCCAGGCCCTGTCCTGAAACTATCTAGGGTCTCACTGTGAATCATCTCCTTAGCATATACTCAGGCAGGGAGGTCCCAAGGGCTCACCGTGAATAACAGAGACACTCTTATCACTTGGGAAATTCCAAGGATTTGTTTAGAAGCTTCGTCCCAGGAACCCAGGACAAAGACCAGACAAATACTTTATTATACAACAGGAGGAAAGTTTCCAGAATCCTAGAAACAATGTAAACCCAAATGCTTCTTCACCTGTTGCCAACTTCAGCAAGTTAAACTCTTCCCTGATGACTTCTCAGTCTCTTCGTTTTGGGTACCACTGTGCCTGGCCAACCTCATTTCCACTGGTCCCCATGACAAAATCTGCCTCCCACCCCTGCTGCTCTATCTCAGTCTCCCCAGACAAGTCACGGGATACTGAGACAACCTCAGGTGCACGGACAAATAAGACCAATAGGACAGAACCCATGCCAATATTTAAAAGCGAGCAGAAGAGAGGCCCACAAAGGAGTCTCTTCGGTAGGGAAATCCACCTGCTACCCATGGTCATGGGGACCCAGGAAAAAGTTTTTCACTATGCAGGGAAGAACCAACATGTGTCAACTACTGCAGGGAGGTCAAGGAAGATAATGGCTTAAAAGTTGCCATTGGATTCAGCAATAAAGTAGTCATCCATGACCTCACTGCGAGCAGTTTCAGTAGAGTGATGAGGGCAGAAGCCAGATTGCAGTGGGTAGAATGCAGAGTGGGAAGGAAAAGAGCACAGAAACAGCTACACATGTCTCTTTACAGAGAAAGCAGTGGGTGAAAAGTGCCATGGGACCAGAAAGGACTTGATTATACAAGATGGAAGGCTTGAACATGTTCAAGAGTTGATAGGAGGAAGGCAAGAGAGAGAGGGACAGGATGAATGCACAGGGAAGAGAGAGGGAGCAGTGACCAAGCCAGGCTGCTAAGGAGCCAGGAGGGAAAAGCTCCAGGAGACAAGAGGAGGACAAGCCCAGACAGGGAGAGGCTCTTCCCCCATGATATCCAAGGTGCAAGAGGGAGGCATGGGTGTAGCTGGAGGTAGCTTACAGGTTTGGTAACAACGAGTCAGGGGGAAGGATGTTCTCATCTTTGGCTTCTACTTTCTCTGTGAAGTAGAAAGCAATGTCCAATGCTTACCTTGTGAAGGTCAAATATTTGAGGGGAGGAGGAGAGTGAAGGAGGTATGAAAAAGTCCAGAGAACTAGAGAGGGCGCTAACTTAGGGACCCAGGAACAATTACAGGACAGCCGCTGAGAGTGGAGTCTGGGAGCCAGGAGGCTGTGGAGAATAAACCTACATTTGTGTGGGTTTCTCTATGACATGCAGCAACGCTGGTAGAGAAGGCTGACAGTTTACTAGCTCCAGGGTCGAGGTTTTGCTAGCCAAGTCCAAAAGAGAAACAATGAAGCACGGATATTAGCAAGACAGAAGCTGAAGCACAGCCAAGCTGGAGAGGGTGTGACGAGGGGCCTGTAGCTATGAAGACTGCAGAGAGAGAGGGTGAGATTGGTGGTCTGGGAGTCCCTAGTTAAAAAAAAATAGAAATAATGTGAATTATTGAGTAAAAGAAGTAGAAAGATAGGAGGTTGGAGGCAGTGACCTAAGTGAGGACAAGGTCCAAGCTGGGGCCATGTAGGTGCGTGGCTCAGGTGGAGGAGGGGACATGTGGGTGAGAAGTGGGAAGATGCAAGAGTGGGGGTTCAGGGTGTGGCTGGGCATCCTCATGAACACCAAGGGAGCCCAGGATGGGAGCAGCGTTTGGACAGAGGGAAAGACTGCGAGTCACACGCCTCTGTCTTGAGTGAACGGGGAGAGTGAGTAAGAGACTGTTAGACGAGGGTGAGGAAAGGCCGGGTGGAAATTACAAATCAGAGGCCTACGGGCCACGTCCAATCAATAGCCAGGTTTCCTTTGGCTGGCACAGCGGGTTTTTGCTTATTTGTTTTATGACAGATTACTACCTACCTTTTAAAAATCAGGAGAGTTGATACAAAAGTCTGGATTCTTTGGAAGGCTGCTCTTAAAAACCTTGAGGATTTGCAACACGGGGCTTGTCTCCCTCCACCATGAGCTGCGGAACAACTGTACCCTTTTCTAAGTATCACGGGGTCTCTGGCTCACCACCCCCTCCCCCGCCCGCCATGGGGCTTGAGCTTTGGCTTCTACATTCCAGCCCTTGTCACATTTCACTGGGGACCTCAAGGAAAGTGCAGGCAAAGCCAGCCAGCATGAGCTGAAAAGGGGCCAAGACTTTCACAGGAATCATTTTAGGGACTGGTGGTGGGGAGCAGGGATGGTGCAGTGCCACCTGCCGAACCTGAGATCTGGGGGATTAGCAGTCTCCCCTTGAGAAGGCTGCAGGGAGGTGGAATACTCGAGGGCCGTCTGGGTCCACATAGAAAGGTGGAGGGAACAGAGCAGTGGATGAAGAGTCCGAGATTATGAATGAGTTCGTGCATTGTGGACATTCCAGGGATAGATATGAAAGTGTTGGTAGGAGCCGGGCCAGGTGCGAGGAAGCACAGAGCAATAGCATAGGACAGGAAGTCACATGGGAAAACATCCATTTGAAACGTCAGCCTCTAATGAGAAGCCTCAAAAATTTCATACAAATTACTCTTGGGAGCAGCCTGGTGGCTGAAGTAGAGTCACTGACTTGGACCCTTGGGCACCCAAATTCCCTTGGGAGGGTCCCTGCCAGGACAGCTCCGAAACACCTAAAATTAACCTTAACACCAAGGCACGGGGACCTGAATCAGGCTAGGTCTGTTTGAAAATTTCACTAGCGCTTGTCTCAAGATCTAGGAGAAAGAAATAGAACCTCTTCTACCTTCTCTTTCCTCGCTGCACAGATTTCTAGCCCCATCACACTAAAACTCTTAGCTATGCATTTCGGCCAAAATAATAAGTATTAAACAGACTTTTGTGAGCAGGCCAAGGAAGCTGGTCACCCTATTAAAGGACTATTTTCCAAGTAAATTGTGTACCAGGTTCTAAAAAACCAACTTGTAAATTTCAGCACACAGCTAATCGGTAGGGTAAAGATTGCCTATATATTAAACCAAATTTCAGAAAACATGTAAAGGTTTCAGCTTGTTTTGCTCAATAACACTATCAGTCAAGGCATCTGGGCTTACACCTTCTGACAATAACTACGTATTCATCAAAGACCTTCTTGGTTCATTTTACAAAGAGCTTCTTGCCCACCCCTCCCTGGAATCAGCCCAGGCTCCTCCTGAAGTTCTTTGGGAGGTGCTAAGACGCTGAGGACATGGTGGCCCTGTGGCCTTCACTGCAGGCTTTGGCCCCTCAGCAAGGGATTACTGGGGTAAGTGGCATGACCTCAAGGATGGACACAGAGGTGAGGCTGATCAGCCTGCCCCTTGTTCTACCACACTGTGAAACATCACACACTCTCTCTACGCCCTTTCTCTCTCAGTACCTTGCTATCCGATCTTAAACAAACTCAGATCTATGATCTCGAGATGGCTTTCCATTCAGATTTCCTATTGTAAATTTTCTTCCTCTTTTGCCTTTTTTTCTGTTCTCTCCTTGTCAAAAAAGGAGCAATAAAAGGAATCGAAGAACTCACACTTCTCAATTTGTCTCACTGCAGCCTAAACAAGAAAATGTCTTATTAAAAAAAGGAGGGTGGAGTGATGAGGTGGGGGGAGAAAGGTGATATTTAATTTTATTGGGGAGAACAGATCATTGCTGGAGAATGCCTGTGGCTAAATGAGACCATCAAACCGAGAGCGGAGCGGTGAGGCACACACACAAATATGAAGTAATATCTTTCTACTCCGAGGGAAGCTGACACTCAATTTCAGAAGCTTCAGGCAGGCAGCCACAGCTACCTTCTTGGAACCATTTTCAACTGCTCCTACTCTCTGCAGTGAAAGCTTAAAAATGCAAATGAAATGGGGCCATTTAAAGAAAAATATCCCTTCTAACTGTGCTCTGGGAAAGGAAAAAAAAAAAAGCCTATAGCTCAGAGGGCAATCTTAAAGTCAATGAAACTCAGCGGCACTGGGTGATGCTTCATACTGATGGATAATGTGCGCTCTGCTTCTCCCTCATGAGTTTAGAAGTATTTAAAGAAAAGGGTAAAATCACCCCGTTTAGGAGATTAATTTCTTTTCTGAAAAAATGTCTGTTTTTGCTGTCACTTCTGGTTTGATGATGGGTAAAACCAGAGCTTTTTCTAAACGTTTGCTGCTGAAAATTACCAAAAGTCTATGTGTAGCTGGGAAAGGTGGTTGGGAACAACACCCTCAGTAGGTCAAGTCCTGCCCCATCGTCTCGGGCAAATCTATGGCTTATATTATCCTGAAAGCCATTGTAAAAGTATTTCTTCAGGGACAGACATTCTAATAATACGCCGAACATTTATTGAACACTAAACACCAGGGACTGAGCTTAGCACTTTACATGAATTATCTCACCTTCATAACTCCCTCTCCCCACAAACACACACACACACACACACACACACACACACACACACATACAGCAGGTTTATTACTCTACCCATTTTACAGGTGAGGCAACTAAAGATACAGAGATCAAACAACTTGCTTATAGTTATATAGCCCGAAAGTGGCCAGGCTGGAGTTCCAGTTCAGACAGTCAGCTCCAGAGCCCAAAGCTACACAATGCTGTGTGGTCCATAGCATCCTCTCAAAGAATGTTCATTTCAATTCCTTTCAGTAAGCCTCATCGAATTAACATAACTCAGTAAATGATGTCTTGCTTTCAAATTTCCTTCGTTGAAATGGTAAAGCCCTTTACAAAAAGACTGTGTTAATAACAGAAGATAGTATTTGGTGGGCAAGCACTATAAACCTAGGGCTGTAGGACAAAGTGGGGACAGGGACAGTTAACCAAGGACATTTTGTACTTCACGCCCTTCATGTGCTTGGGATACAATTGGAAGCCTGTCCCTACTAAGCCACTTAACTCAATAGAAGTACCTCCATTGATTTGGAACCTAAATTTTTCTTGGTGCAACTCAAGTACATTTTCCCACTTTACGGTGAGGTATTTGAGCCAGCTGCCAACCTCACTGTCTTCTCTAATTCTTAGGGGAAGAGTACAGTCTGAAGCTGACAATATGCAGAGCACTAAGCACTCTCCTACACTGCTGGTGGCAATGGAGATTGATATAGTCATTGGGGAAAATCGTTTGGCATTATCTCGAAAATTTGGAGCTGTGTATACCCTACAACCCAGAATTTCTGATCTTATGCATGAGCACCAGAAGTCATGCATATGAATGTTCCTTGCAGCCAGCATGTATAAAAACTTTTGACACTGATCTATTGAAAATAAATTAATTACAGCAGCATGCATGTATCAACACGGATGAACCTTATAAGCATAATGAGCTAAAGAAAGAAGTGACAGATGGAAACATAGCGTGTGATACACATAATGTTCAAAACAGGCAAAACTAAGCTATTAATACATTGTTTAGGGATACGTAATAAGTAGTAAAGCTATTTTATTTATTTATTCATTTTTAATTTGCATCACATGGGCAAGAGGGGGGGAGAGAGAGAGAATGTGCAAAGCTATTTTTTTAAAAAAGCAAAGAACAGGTCATTGCGAAAGTCTGGAGAGTGGTCACCTCAGGAAGGAGGGGAGGAACACGATGGGAAAGGGCACCTGACTGGGGGTGGGGGGTTCTAGGATACTGGCAATGCCCCAGTATTGAATCTGGATGGGGCTAAAAGGGTACCCATTCCTGAAATATTCATTAAACAGTATATAGAAAAATGCATGTTGGTTATCAAACATGGTCTTTTGTGGGTATATTATATATGAATATACTTTTATCCTAATATCAAGAAATATCCCAATATCAAGAAAGTATGTATCCTGGCTCAGTCTATGACATACAGGGATCCTCTGTTTTTGTGTGGCATTATAGAAGCTCTGAAATCACTGGGGCTCTTCTTAGAAATTCCCTCTAGAGCATGTCACCATGAGACTGTCCTGTCCCTTTTTCGATGCCTATAGTTACAGGAAACTCAATACCTTTCACATAAGGCCATTTATTCTTCTTTGTTTAGGGTTTATTCCATAGGCAATGGAGCTTCCAATTTGTTTTTTAATTGTGGAAAAACACACATAACATAAAGTTTACCATTTTAGCCATTTTGAAGTACACAGCTCAGTAGCAGTAAATCCATTCGCATTGCTGTGCTACCATCGCTATCCTCCATCTCTAGAACTTTTCATCTTCCCAACCTGAAACTCTGTACCCACGAAACAACAGCTCCCCATTGTGCCCTCCCCCAAGTCCCTGGTAACCATTATTCCACTATCTGCCTCTATGAATTTGACTACGTCAGCACTTCATGTAAGCAGAATCATATAATATTTGTCTTTTTGTGACTGGCTTATTTTATTTAGCATAATGTCTCCAAGGTTCATCTATATTGTAGTATTTGTCAGAATTTATTTCCTTTCGAAGGCTAAATAATATTCCATTGTACATATGTAGCACATTTTGTTTATCCATTCATCTGTGGGTAGACACTTGGGTTACTACAACCACCTTTTGGCTCTTGAGAATAATGCTGCTATGAACATGAGCGGAAGCCCATTTCTTCTTGACTGCTAGTAAGTTTTTCCTTATACTCAACTAAAATTTGTCTCCTTATAACTTCTGCTGGTTGATCTTCATTCTACTACCTTACGTCCTTGCAAGGCAAATCCTCTCCCTTTTCCTCACAAGGAAACCTCAGACATGGGAAGACAACCTTGACATTCTATTTGCCTCTTCTTTAGTCCAGATATTGTGAAGTTCTTTCAATCATTTATTCTTTCAATCATTTCCCATATGACATATTTTCCATGTCCTTCATCAGCCTAACATGCTTCTCTGGATTCATTATAGATTACATGAACTTTCAGGAAAACCTCATCTCAATATTGTTTTGTCTTCTGCTTATGGTCCATAAAAAGCCCTTCACCGAAAAGCCCTTTCTTTTGCAGTGTTAGCATCTGCAGAACCAGGTCTCCCTTGTTCTGTGGTTGTGCCATTGATTTTTTTTTGAGCTTCAGTGCAGTAGATTAACATTTATATGTGTTAAATCTTATCTTCTTGAATTTGGACCAGACTTCCAGTCTACAGAAATACATTTAGTGTTATTCCACATGACTCAATGTCATAAAAAAAGGAAATCATATTTGTCATTGTGTTCCTTCAAATTATTGATTTATATGTTAAACAGAACATAATGAAAGCAAAGGTAAATCTCACTAACTTCCTCTTCCAAATTATCACTTAGCAACCCTCTTTAAATACATAAATTCAACCAACTGGAAATCCACATAACTTCAATATTGTCTAATTCAACTATCATAGTCTTATACACTAGAATATCATAGAACACCTTGGCAAATATGTCGTGGAAATCAAGAAATTCTAGGTTTATGGACCGTCACAGATTTGCCAGGATAGTCAGTCCATAACGGGTGGATTTATGGTAGCAGTATCCATACTGGCTGCTAGCGATCACCTCATTCTTTTCTAAGCATGCACAAAGCATGAGTTTACAGTACTGTTGATAAGTTTTATCGGATCCAATGTCCAGTTCTCTCAGAGGTGGCTTCCAAAACTCTTTTCCTCTCTTTTTGAAATGTAGAAGGAAATTTTTCTATTTCTAATATTCTGGGAACTTTTCCATTCATCATGATTGTGGAAAACAAGAGTTTTGAGCTTTCATCTGCAAATATCTTTATTACATAAGGATGCAACCACCTGGAGTGGGATCTGATTCAAAATGACTATGTATTACTATGTTCCCAGCCATCCTTAACTTATGCATTCTAACCTCTCTTATTTGACTTCCCTATTCTCCATAGAGACTGAACTTAAACTCCCACTGGGTTTCCATCTTCTCTCATCCATTGATGTTACAATGTCCTCAAGCAGTCAGCCCATCCATTCTTGATCATTTTCATTGTTCTTCTTGCACTTTTAAGCCATTTTGTTGGTTGGGAGAAGATTTGTGGTCCCTAGTAGAAAAGAAGGAAAAGATAGATATCCAGGTACCCAAACTGACACCAAGTTGGTTCTTCCACTATAGAATGAAGGTTTCTCCACACCAGCTGTGCAACTCTTAAAATTGGAATAAGGGAACAAAAGAAACTAAGTCACATCAGATAGATGCGGAAAACAACCCCACTTATTGCCATTTTATTGACCTGGGGAATATCAGGCCGTAGTACCTTCATATCTCTTATGAGGAGCTGGATTCAGTCTTCTAAGCAGAGGTACTACTGGAACTTTGAACAGGGAAATTCTCTGCATTGTAGAACTATCTCACACTCTGTAGAATGCTTAACAGCCGTGATTTCAGGACACTAAATGCAGTTGTGCACCTGGGTCATTGTCACTGTGAAAATCCAAAACAACCATAAACATTTCCAAATGCCCCTAGATGTGGTCCACTGGTAGATGATCTTTAATGTCCCTTTCAGCTCTGAATTTCTGGATTTATTATATAATTCTTTACAGTCAGATGCTTTGAAGTTTTAAATCATTAATAACTTTATGTTAAGTTTTAGTCAATAACATATTAAATATTATTGGAAGTCTGGATGAAATAGAGATTGTTCAATTACAGCAGACATGCAACATTTCTATTCAATATTTTAAAATTAGCAGGAGTAACTAATTACAAATCTAGACACTAAGAAAAATGGGTACACAATTAATCATTTAAGTCAATCGGATGAAGAGCTTAGATGAATAAAAAATGCAGAGAAATTCTTATCACAGTATCACAATAAAGAAAAGCAAGCTGCTAAATCTGTATCTTTTTCCTTTGTTTTAAAAGAGTGAAAGCCTAACATATTTCTTATTCTCTACTCTACCTTGAAATTCTTCTGCAGATCAAAAGAATTTCCCCAAATCCAGGAGAATTATCTTCCCGCTCAGAGCTGTATATTTGCCTTCTCTCAGAGCAAATAATTTAGTCCACCAACACCGTGCCTTCCAAGGAGGCTTATTTTTTATCCTTCCCCTTTACAATACCTTCCTGTCCCCACCCCACCCCAACACACACACCAGCCCCTTCCCTCGCCCCCACCACCATCACCACCACCCCCCAAGGGGAGCTAGAATGAGAGCCAGCTGGCTTCCCTTCTGCAGAAATCGGTATGACCATTCTGTGCAATGCCGGGGTCTCTATAGGCAACATGTTCCGTAAATGTTTTCCCAATGAAGCAGAAGGCCACCCTCCCACAAAGATATCTGGCCCCTTCCAAGGCTTCTGAGCAAGTCCAGACAGAGAGGGAAAGATTGTGAAACTGAAGATGACTCTTTTTTTCCCCCTTGGTAGAGGAGTGAAAAATGGGGAAGGAGTACTTTTAAAATAATGAATTCTGTCAGGCTTCCTTTCCCTTCCCAACAGTTCTAGGATCTAGCATCAGCAAAACATGTTATATCATGTTCTGGTGTGGAAACAAAAAGTGAAGGAATTCAAACAGCAATGGGTGGGGCTTTAAGACACTTGGCTTCTCCACATATTAGTATCTTCTCTTACTGCTATCTTTCTCCTTTCTTACTGGTCTTTGGGCAAAGGGAAAAGACTGCAAAGGATTTAGGGACTCCACAAAAAAGGAGAGAAGGAACAGCATATGTGAGAAACCGAGAGGTGCATAGCTACTTGAAGAAATTGAAATTTGAGCCCAAACCTCAAATTCATTTTTGCTTTTCTGCTAATTATCTGGCATGGAGAGATAGCCTTGGGGCAGCTG
The DNA here is from genome assembly GCF_000956105.1 of Propithecus coquereli. Lineage (NCBI taxonomy): Eukaryota > Metazoa > Chordata > Mammalia > Primates > Indriidae > Propithecus > Propithecus coquereli. Next base: position 5,740,340 of record NW_012137080.1, on the reverse strand, counting down.
CTCTCCCAGCAAATGAATCCAGGTCTCTAGGCTGGATTGGAACCAGGCTTTAGACAAAGGCTGTGTAATACCCACAGCTCTTTCTGCCATATACAGAAGAAATGGGACTAGCTATTCTTTATTAAGGACAGAGCCAGAAAAAAAAAAAATGGGTTCTTACTGTAGCTGTTGGGATCTAGGTTAGCTAATGAAGCTACTGACAATGTGTCCCGCAACAAAGGGATATTGTGAAACATCTCATCCAGAAGTCTTAATATCTGAAGAGTTTCTCATCTCTGTCCTGTGTCTTATCTGGTCTTTTCAGGAGGCAGTAGAGTTGGTAATAGCTCCATTCTTCTTTTCTTCCTTTCTCCATTTCTTAATTTAGCAAACATTTATTCAGTATCTATTGTGTCGGTTTTTGTACTTGAAACTTGGAGCGGGAAAAGGGAAACCAGCAAGAGCCTTTTGATTCTAACACAGGTGATTTATGTCTATGGTCTGCACCAGTGTAGCAATAAGGGGAATGAACAGAAATGATTACACTCAAGGCATATGAAGGTGGTAGAATTCATGGATTTTGATGACAAATAGCATATGAGGGTGAGAGGGGGAGAGAAAAACCAGGAGTAATGCCTAAATTTCTGGCTTAATCCACTGAGTGAAGGGTGTTGTCATTTACAGAGAAAATAAACACAGGAGTGTTTGGGATAGAAAGTTTGGGGGGAAATATGACGAATTCAATTTTAGACAAGTTGAGTTTGAATTGCATGCAGAATATGCAAGTGGAGAGGTTGAAGAGACAGTTGGAGAAATGGGTCTTGTGCTTAGGGCAAAGGTCTGAGCTGAAGACGTGAATTTGGGAAGCACTAAATGTAGGCAATTCATTAAGGAGGAAGAAAGGAAGGGCTGGAAAAGTTGTGTGTATCTTTCCAGCTCCCAAAGGGATAAGAAGATTCAAATGGAAATCCCACAGTGCTTTGGGAATTGATCACAAGCCTGGGTTCCCAAGAAAGATGCTGGATTAGTGGGGGAAATCCCAGTAAGTCACAAAAGGCAGGCTTTGCTGGCCCAGAGTGCCAGCATCTTTCAGTAACCAGGCAAACTGAGCCCTGAGCAGCATCTGCACAAAGCCTCCCTCGCCCCCCGCCAGGCCTGGCCAATGATGGCATGACCGTTACCCAGAGCACAGCAAAGGCTTTACAAGCAGAGCTCCCTGCATTCAGCTACACAGCACTGCCAAATCCAGCTTCCTCAAAATGCTTTCACACCATGGGAATTAAGCAGCAGATTCTATCCTTTTAAAAATTATTTTTTAAGGGAAGTTGACCTGGTTCCATCCCAAGAGCTTTACCACCTTCCCAGCCCTTCCTGCTTTGGCCTCCAAGAAGAAATGAGAAATCAGAAGAAAATCCTAAAGGTCTTATTATTAAATGACACTTAAACTCTTCTGCCAATGTAAAAGCATCAGAAACATATACATTTTCTCAAAACATCCACATCCACATCCATAGTACAAATACGATTTTAGGTTACCAGGAAGGGTTTTTCCCAGAAATGGCCACTAGAACATTAACCGATGAAAGAGAAAAATAGCAAGTTCATCTTCAGGCCCATCTTATTCCAATTTCTGGCCAAATTAAAAAAAAATCACACCAGGAGTATTTTCTGGAAGAAAATCCTAGTATCTTCTAAGTGCAGGGATATAGTAGAAGTAAATTTTTTTCTTTTCATCTTTTTTTTATTCTTAACAAGAACAGCTTTAGATTTACTTTTTCCCTTTCTCTTCAATTTTGCACAATACTATTAAAAAACCCCAAACATTTGATTAATCAAGTCCTGATGAAGTGTCTTGAAGAACCACCAGCAGGGCTGCCCAACCTTGAAGAAACCCAGACTCCTAAGATAAGCTTAGGCTGGGACAAGAAACCAGCTGTTAGCCTCACAGGGACATCTGAGGCTTTGAGCTTAGCATTTTTAGTAAGTCCAGCTGAAGGCAAACTCTTGGCATTTTTATAGGTCAAATTGAATATAAAAGTATCCCTGAGTTTTCAGCACTTTACAATTTACAAAGCACTTCATTATATTTCAGTTCATCCTTACAACAACTCTCTGAGCTTTACCATGCTGTGTGACAGATAGGGAAACTAAGGCACACAGAGGTAGAGAAACCCAAGGGGACAACATTGGAAAATACCAGGACTAGAACCAAAATATAGGTCTTCTAAGTCCAAGCCAGCTGTCATAGCCCCAGTGCTGAAGAGAGAATAGGGCTCCCATGAGAAGGGGGAGGAGACATGTTAGGAAGTACAGATGCCTAGTAGAGTCACGCTAACTGCGCATCTGCAGTGAGCATTTCCCTACTGGAAACATGAATCCCCTTCCACATGCTGTGTCTCCAGCATTTACTAATACACATTCTACGGGGCCAAGGCTGCCCCCTTTCTCCCTTTCTGGCTAAGCCGAAGTAGAAGCCTACCTGTTTCCCATGGCTGGTTCCCCTCCCAGGGTACAACTGATGCACTGAGGCATTAGAATTTGCAAGAAAGAGATGTGGTCCACACTTCTGACCCCAGTTGACCAGGCCCACATACTACAGTGAAACCATATGCCCCCTTGGTCTTCTTGCCACCTGGCTCTCTGGGTCACCAGAGACCAGAGTTTCTCCAATTTGAATGAATTACCTGGGGATCTTATTAAAAATGCAGGTTCTGATTCAGTAAGTCGCAAGCAGGTCCTGATAAGATGCATTCCTAACAAGCTCCCGGGTACTCGTTGCTGGCCAAGGACCACACTTTGAGTAGCAGGAGTGTGGAGACTGTCAGAGCTAGAATGGGCCATGGGGACCACCTTTCTCCGTGTTTTTCAAACTGTGGTCTTGGGAAGTCCTGATAAGGTATTTCAGGGGATAATTTGAAAGACAAGAAAGAAATCAAGAGTCCCTCTGCATGCTTGCTTTTAACCAGAATGGCGGTTTATTCTATCTAGAAATTGGAATTCCTTATAAGATTTCATTTGATAAAAGAGTTCTTTTATTTTTATGTTTGAAAGCTATCATTTTAATTCAACAACATCACTTAAAGGAAGAGGAGTTTGAGAGCAAGAGAGGGTAAGTCAGTGGTGTGAGATGACACAACTAATTGGTGGCCAAGCCAAATCTGATTAGAGTCCTGGTCTCTTCTTCCCACTCTGTTCTTGCTCTCCCTGGCTAAAGACTTTAGAAATGCATGATTCAGTGGTTTCTCCTCTTGTCCTTAGGTTTGCCAAAGTAAACCCACCAGAATGCAAGGATGCCTCAGCTCTCAGGAGGCACATGTCCTGCCTCTCCCCACCAATGGCTGGCTCATCAGGACTGCCCCACCATCCCCACCTAACAAGTCAGGGCAGCCAGCAAAGGAGGGAAGAAGCTCACTCGAGCGAGGTAAAAGTAAGAAGCGTTCCCAGAAGCAGGGCTGGGGTTGGCTGTGGAATTGTTCCACAGATGGGCAGGTGTGTGCTTGCAAGACCTCAGAATTCCTTGTCTCCAAGGAGGGGCCCAACTGACTCACCGGGGCACTTCCAGACAGCTTACTTCAAGCTGATCTGCAGGGCGTGCTGGGGCAGGGCAGGGCCCAGCTGTACAGGAAGGTTTGTCACTGGCAGGAGCAAAGCAGGAGCTGGGGGAAGTGCAAGGAGGCAGGGGAAAGTCCCCAGTGAAGAACAAAAACTATGACCATGGAAAATCAAACAGTCTGATAGCGACAACAGCGAGATGGGGCCAGGGGCAATTGGAGAAAAACAGAAGACATGGTCCCAGCCCCAAGGACCCTACAATCTGGAGAGGTCATGAAGAGGTAACTAATAAATGTGGAACAATGAGTGGACAATACAAAATATCATGTAATTAACAACTAGACCGAGGGTCTCAAAACGTAACAGCCACAAGTCAGAGCAAAAGAGACCACCATTGACTGGGGCATCTGCTACAGGCCCCACAGCAGCACAGAGGATGCATGGGGCAAGACAGGAAGAGAGAAATAAGTCACTGGTGGTTATCCATGCAGTCAGAGGAACCAGTGGAACGAACAGCATGTAGGGGGGCGCAACGTGAATTAAATTTTCAATAAGGCAAGTGAGGGCATGACTGGCTTGGGATCAGACTTTTCCTAGCAGAACCACAACTGATCCAATCCAGCCCAGCCCAATTCCAAATTGTCTCTGAATTTCCACAGGGCCTTTCTAATTTCCTGAGCTATCAGGCAACTCCAAGAATCTTGCTAGGATACAAGCAACAGGAGTAAGCTCCACTTCATGGTGGTCCTGAGCCAAGGTCGAGGTTACACATCAAAAAATCAATATCCATTCATTGTTTCTGGCTCTGTCTGAAGCTTTGACATCCAAAGACTTGAATACATCTAGAGAATAGAATCAGATCAGCCCCAGGAAAGACAGCCCCAGAGATTCGGAGAGGATAAATGCTTTTTTAGAAAGCACTCAGTCAATTATGACAAAGAATTTCATCACCACTTCTCTTCTCCACACTCCTATCTCTGGTCTGACCCAGATGAAAGAGCAAGAATGAGTCTTGTTAAATAAATATCATCCCTGACTCACACACAATCTTCCACATCTACAGCTCCAGGGTAGGTAAGTCTAAGCGAAACCCACTTCCCAAAGATGCCCTGTTCAGTCTATGACCCTAAGAATGGAATTGTCAAACCCTTGACTTCCTGCCTCACCACCCATCACCCACCTCCATGGAACCATCTTCCAAAAGTGCACAGTGTAGTCAAATCAACGCAGCAGCCTGGCATTCTTCACACTTACTGCAATTCCAAAGAGTTGTAAACAACATGTCATGGAGTCCTGTTCCTTGACCCCAGCCTCTATCTGACCCATCCCAGAATCATAAATTCTCCTTCTGTCCTTCAGCAATCTGATTTGAGTCTTGCCCCCAAGTCTACCTACAACCTTCCCAGGAGTTAAACTTCTACATTAAGAATCATCTAAGACCGTTAGAGCTGAAGGGAGCCTTAGAGACCAACTTCTCCAACTCCATGACTTGACAAATGAGAAAACTAAGATCCACAGATGTGAAGTGACTTGGCCAGGGTCACACAGATCCTTGGTAGTGGGTGTGGGCTAGAATCCAGGTCCTCTAATTCCCAGAGCACAGGGAGTTTGAATCACCTTATGAGAAGATGAAATTATTGCCCAAGACCCTGCCTGGCTTCCACTTCCGTGTCCTTAGAGCCATTTGCAAGTGAAGACGTGTCTGATGACCACATCACTCATACAGGATCCTGGTGTGAGAAGGAAATGAGCCTTGGTCAGCTGTTTTATTTTATTTCATTTCATTTTAAAGCATCAGGCAGAGATGATTATGGTGCTGACCTAGATGGCATGCCTATATTGCAGTCACCTCCAAAAGAAAGGTAAGGCACATTGAAGGGACGTCTGTGCGAACTGCCTCATTAAAGAGCAAAATGGAAAAGGAGAGCCTATGAACACCTTGGTTATATCTTGCAACAATTGTGTGATTAATTCAGGTCACTCCCTGATGCTTCTTTTCAGACACTCAAACCACTCCTTGTCTGCAGCCTTTTGCTCAAGCCCCGAGCAACAGAAATCCCACGCTCGCTCCATCTCCAAGTCTGTTGGGAAGAGTCTGTGTCGGTCTGGCAGGCTGTTGTGAGTGAAATGAGAACTGGGCTGAGAGCCCAGGACACCTGGGTTTATTTGTCACTCACTGAGTGACCCTGAGCAAGTGGGTTCACATCTCTGCCTTTCACCTGCGTGGGAGAGTTGAGTTGAAGATAGAAAAGTAAACAAAACAAACTCCATGGGTGACTTTCTGTGTAAGGAGTCTGTAATGTTGACTGGTACCAATATCACTTCTCTGCTTGCATTTAGGGGCAGAGTGAGAGTATGGAAAGCTAATGGCTCCTGAATATCCCCTGTGTGCCAAGGACTGTGCTGGGGCTGGCACCAGCCCATGACACGGATCACGTAAGCCCCAGATGTGGAGACAGGGATCAGAAATGTGAAGTTGCTCATCCAAAGCAACACAGCTAGTGCACAATGGTGTCTGGATTTAAGTATGTTTCTCTGACACAAAAAAAACCCTAACTCTTCTTAACATTTTGGAATCAATCACACTGCCTTCAGCAAAAGATGAGTTCACATTACCGAAAGACGGAAGAGAAGGGAGATATGCAGAATTGAGAGAGAAAGAGACATAGGCCCAAGGATACAAATTCAAACGTCAACAGAGTCAAGAAGTTTCAGCAAATGAGTGATGAGGACAGGAAGATAAATGGTAGTCTGGTTGCCTTCCCTAAAGCACCACACAGATTCCAGTCCAGCAAAGTATGGTAATGAAGGAATTCAGGCCCTGGACTGCCAGATATTTTTTTTTTTCTTTTTTCAGAGGAGGCTGAAATCCAGCTTTTTATGTAACATCTCCTATTTACATATATGGCACCTAACTCACAAAAACTCTAAACATCATGCAGGCTAAATAATATAAGCCCATGCCCAGATTCAACCAGTCTGCAAACTCTGGACATTTAGAATAATATCCTCACCATAGGAGTAAGAGAGACTGAGATATTTCACTTTGGGACTCCAGTAAGGCCTCATCTTTGGATTCCTTTTTTAGAGAAAATGAACTTTCTGAAATATTTAGAGCTAGGGCACTGTGATTAAACCAACTCCACTAAATTGCTAGAGCTCATACCAGCAATTCTCTTCTCTCTTGGGGAACGGGGTCGGAGGGGGGGAGTCGTACATACACTGCACTAACGCCAGCAAGAGTGCCCTTTTTTTCTAATAAGCAACAAATTATTTGAGGGGACTTGGTTGAGAACTAGTTCTGCCCCTATAGTTAAATCCAATTATACCATAATTACAGGGAGTCTGCACACATCAGAGCTTAGTTAGAAAAGAATAGGAACACCGCAATTCTTCAAAACGTTGGCCAGAGGTAAACCTATAATTTCACCTACTGTTGTCCCAGGGGAACCTTCATGGGAAAGAAGGCACACATAGCTCCTGATTTTAAATCCGAGGACAACCCAGTGAGTGGTTCTTCACCTCTGCATGAAGAAAAAGGCAGGAGTAGGGAGGTGTCTCCCCATCCTTTACAAAAATAAGGGTGGGCTCATATTTCCAAGCACAAATAGAATTAAGCACTAAGTCTGTTGAGAAATAGGAAAGTCTCATTTTAAAATTCTTACAATTCCCTACTTTTAATTTTTGTCTTGAGTAAAGGTGGGAAGGGGACGTCAAGATTTTTTAAATATTTAAATCAGAAACTACAAAAAAAACCCTTTTATATGTATCTTTTATTCATTGCAAAAGAGCCTATGTATTTAGCCATTTTCCATTCTCCCATGGACCCACGGTGCTCACATTGGAGGGAGATGTTAATTGTTCCTGTTGGCTACAATAGGAACAAGAGGCAGAAGAGCTTTACTAAAGCTTGGAAGGTTTGATATGTGCAATATACAACTGCAAATTTTGTTCAATAATATTCTTTGGTTAAAAGTCCATGAATATGTCCATTCTTCTGTTTAACTTTTCTTGACCGCCTTTATAAAAACTCAAGGTTTCGGAAGGGAACACCTAGCGTAGTGCCTGCTGGGGTTGTGTGTTCTGAGGGCTTGCCTGAGAACAGGGTTGATTTTAGAGCAGTAATATCACGCTGTAATTCCTCCCTAATCCCCATCTCATTCTTGTTACAGTGTACGTGACTGAAAGGAAGGGAAATTTTAGTCAATTCATCAAGCAGGTATTAAACCCTGATGTTGTGCAGGGCATCGTGCTGGGTTCTGTGGGGAAGAGAGAAACGGCTGAGAATCTGAATGGGAAAGGGTGGGAAGACCCTGGCCTGAGCAGTTAGAAAAACCTGTTTCCA
>NW_012137080.1:5684113-5732414 GCF_000956105.1 Propithecus coquereli | reverse complement strand
ACAACTGCAAATTTTTTTCAATAATATTCTTTGGTTAAAAGTCCATGAATATGTCCATTCTTCTGTTTAATTTTTCTTGACCGCCTTTATAAAAACTCAAGGTTTCGGAAGGGAACACCTAGCGTAATGCCTGCTGGGGTTGTATGTTCCCAGGGCTTGCCTGAGAACAGGGTTGATTTTATAGCAGTAATATCACGCTGTAATTCCTCCCTAATCCCCATCTCATTCTTGTTACAGTATACGTGACTGAAAGGAAGGGAAATTTTAGTCAATTCATCAAGCAGGTATTAAACCCTGATGTTGTGCAAGGCATCATGCTGGGTTCTGTGGGGAAGAGAGAAACGGCTGAGAATCTGAATGGGAAAGGGTGGGAAGACCCTGGCCTGAGCAGTTAGAAAAACCTGTTTCCAAATGGAGACGCTAACTCTTACAGGTTATGTCCTCTCATGCTAGTTATTCACCCTCTATTTGCTCGTCTGTAAGAAGTCTGTGCTGTGAGGATTGCAGGAGTGAAGTATGAGGAAGACCCTGGCAGAATAACTGCAGGAGGGGCACTGAGGCATGGTGGTGGACTCCGGCCGCCTCTGCAGGCAGCAGAGAGCACGCAGCAGCCAGCAGGTGGGGAGGGAGGCTTGCGGGAGGAGTGTGGGCAGAGATCAGGAGAGGGCGGGGAGAAGGCTTCAGGACTGGGTAGGCTTTCGGATGAACGTTCTGGGTGGAGGGAAGAGTGTAAGCAAAAGCACAGAGCGAAGAAACACGTGGACTAAGGGTATCTCTGGGGAACGGAAGGCAGCCCTGGGAGAGTGGAGTTTGGGTTGTGGGGCTAGAACCAGAGGCCCTCCAGGGCCAGCAGCAATCCCATGCTGGGTGTCATTGAGGGGCAAAGCAGCGGCCAGCAAGGTGGCTGTAGGGAAGCCTGGGCATGTCACACAACGTGGAAAACCAGTGGAGGGGGAAGGTGGGGTCAGTCGTGCTGGTAAATGTCTTACAACTGGCTCTCAGGAACACCCTGGTTTGTTGCATAGTATAAGCATTTCCACCAGGGTTGCTTTCAAGCTACCAACATGTTTGCTAATCAGACAGCAAGCTATTTCCCGAAATTTTAACAATTGGCTCTCACCAGGTATTAGTGAGCTACAGTCTGCTCCTTGGTTGGGCTAAGAAAAATTAGAGAATGCCAACCAGGGCCGCAGCACCCAACGCTGAACCCAGACACCAGCTACACCTAGCAGCTCCTGCATTAAAATTCTGCATTTTAACATTTTGGAATCTCAGGTGTGATAAACATTCGCAACATAGTTTTGGGGGAATGTTCCCACACGTCATCCAGGCATTAAGACTATGGCCCTTTGACAGATGAGGAAACAGAGTGCTGGAGTCCACGTGATGGCAAAATCGCACAATTAGCAATTGATGGAGTTTGGGCTCAAGCCTAAGTCTGTTGTCTCTAAATCTCTTTTCCTCTCCATCACCCCTGACCCCAGAGGAGTCTCGCCGCCCAACACCGTGATCATTCCAGTTCAGTAAGAATGATGAGAGCCCCTTCCCTGGCTCCTCCCCACTCTAAGTGTCAAACGACACTAAATAGATTTAGGCCAAAGGTCCTCCCGGCCTCCAGAAAGCAAATATCAATGTGAAGGCTGAAGCCAGGCCCTCTTTCAGCCAGCCCTGCCTTGCTCTACCACCTAGTCCAGTATCCCAAACCCCAACCCCTCACGAGCTTCTCTCCTGGCCCGGGAGAGAGTGGCAATCTCATCACCTGCAAACAATTTGCTCCAGTCCTGCTGCATGTTCCTGCTTATTAGATTGGAGGATCACCCCATTCCACTGCAGTGACAGGGCTCCTCGGCCGCTTTATTGCTCTACTGCTCAGAACTGCTGAGCTCAGCACGAAAGCTCGCCTCTCTGGGACTCGGGCAAGATGGATGAGCTGGCACCCGCGAGCGTGTTCTGAGAGCAGAGACCTGTGTGTGCTGAGCCCCCAAACGATTCTACAGCTGAAGATCTGGTTTGTAATTGTTTTGTCTAAGGGTTGCAGGTATGAGAAGAGAGGCCCAAACTTGGCTTAGCTTCCCCCTGGAGCAGCTCACCACGTGTTTGTTAGGAAACTTGCACAGAAATGTTTTCCAACCATTCGACCCTCCCCTTCTTTTCCTACCTCATCCATTTTGCCCACATAATCTCCCTTCTTTGACGATAAGGCAAGCCAGGCTAAAACACTCTGGCGTTACAATTAACTTGAAACTAGTTGCATGCACACATGGGTGCCTGTATGAACACACAGAAACACACACACATGTGCATGAGCACACCAGCCTTCCCTCGTGCTGAGCCTGGTGGCCTCACGGCCTGCCTGTCTCCCTTTACCAGCTCAGTGGTCATTTTCTCTCCATTAAAACTTGCCCCTCTCCTGCCAATTTTCCCTCTTTATTTAGCAAACTCTAACTGGCAGCTCATGAAACATACAAAAAAGGCAGGGAGGCAGCCAACGGAGATTGCCAAACTTGATTACCTGCGGAGACCCATCTCGCATGAGGAAGGGTTTGGCTTAGGTTTTTTCCTCCTAGGCAAAGTGGACTCACTCCTCCAATCCCTTGCTTGCATCCCTAACTCCAGACCCCCCAGGTGGTAAATCAGCATTTGCCCGGTGACCCAGAATGAAGCTTGCATTTTTTTAACCTTTCACTTAGGAAGAAGTCAACCCTACCCATCCCTGCTCAGCCCTCCTGCCCCAAAGAAGTCTCCACATTACATTCTCTCTTTTCTCCAGATGACACACTTCCTCTTACATCTCAGCGTTCAGTTGAGTGGCACCTCCTCCCTGAAGCCCTCCTGAGCTACAGGACAGGGGTAGAGGCTCCTCCTTCCCAGCTCCTACAGAGCTGCCGCAGGGACTACACATGTCCCTGTTGCAGCACACGTCCCCGAGGTGGCTCCCTCACCACTACCACTGGAAAGATTTTGTTCAAAGGTAGAAGGCACTCATGAAATATTAAGTGAAGATATGAATTAACAAATGACATCTTCCGTATTCTTCACAGGCTTTAATTTTCCAAACTTTTCTAATCCAATTCTCCAGATCACGAGAGTCCCGAGTCAAGGACTGAAGGTGCAAACTGTCTCTAGCTCAGTGTTTCTGAGTCTCCCTCTTGGTATTTAATAACAGGAATTGCTTCGGCGCATCAAAGCCTCTTCTGTTAAGAATGCTCCCCCACCCCTCTGCTTTCCTAAGGTAGTATTTGGATGTGAATTTAGAAAGATGAAAACCCAAAGAAGCATTCTCAGTGGAGATGGAAGTCCCCCAGTCCCGCAAGGCCTGTAGGCAACTTGGAGAGATCATTTGTGGTGCTTTATAGGCACTGATAAATGCAGGGACTGGCCAGAGTGGCAGAGCTAAAGACAAAATGACTTTGCTTTCAAGTGCTGTAATGTCCCCTGGGCTCCCTCCTCTGTCTTCAGCAGGGGGAGGAGAGGAGAGGCGCTGGGAGGACTGGGTTAGGCCTGGGGAAAGGGGGGCCAGGGAGAGGAGAATGTACACAGAGCAGGCTTGAACCTGCCTCTCTCTCTCTGCACTCTCCAGAGAACAAGCCCATCTCAGGAAATGGGGGCCTCCAGCCCCTCCCCAGAAATAGGGGGGTGGGCACCCAGCTGTCAGGTCCCCAAGAGCAACAACACATCAGGTGGCAGCTCCTGAAAATCTGGGATAGGTTCCGATCCGTATTGGAGTGGAGAGCAACAAAGGAAGTGAAGGGAGGGGTCCTTAAACCCAGACCCCAAGTCTCCCCAGCAACAGAGGCTCAGACCTCCTCGATCAGGCCTCTCCTCACTTTTACTCATTCAACAAATATTTACTGAGCACCTACTGTGTGCCAGGAACTTCTAGGTGCTAGGACTACAGGGCCTTCTTCTCTTTTCAGAAGCTCACAGTCCAGTAAAAGAGAAAGACTAGAATTCAGTAACTGCAAGAGGATGTGCTGTAGCAAAATGCACAGATCACAGAGGTTGTGTGCAGGGTAGGGGTGCGGCTTCAGGAAACAGTCCATTTACAGAGGCCTGGCTATCGAAGAACAACCCAAAACTTAACTTCAGGCTGCACAACACTTAACCTGAGCAAGTCAGCTAAAGAGATACAATGAAGTGGGAGGGGAGGTGTATTCAAGGTGGGAGGAAGGGGCCTGGACTTGATTTCTTGACTTAGGTTTAGGTCTTTGGCCCCACCTGTTCAGACAGGTGTTCTTCACTACCCGGTGGGAGCATGCACGGTCTGGGGGTAGGAGCTGACCTTGCTTCCTGGTCCTTGTACTTATTCCTTAGGTAGAGACTTCGCCTCTCTTTTAGGCTGTATCAACTCCAGCATCACCAGGGTTTGTTTATGTTGCCTGCCTATGTCCTCCATGGCCCATTTCTAAAAAGGTGCATCTGTGGGGAACTGGAGATACAAAAGGAAATTATTCCTAGTTCTACCCTCTGGGACCACAAGGAATGAACACAAATCTCTTCTACATGGCCTATCTTTGCGTACTTGAAAATAGCGGTCATTTTCCACCCTCCTACATGCCCCAGTCATCACTTCTCTAGATTAAACACCCCGTTTCCTAATCCCCTCCTCAAGGTGACCTATTTCCAAGCCCGTGCACCATCTTGCTCACTTTTTTCTCATTTCAGATTTGTATTGACCCCTCCTAAAATGTGAAGCCCACAGTTGAATGTAAATACCAGGTATAGTCTGATCAGTACAGGGTAGAGTAGGACTATCACCTCCCTTATTTTCTGTCTCCTATTTCTAAATAATGCAACCAAAGAGAGAATTTGCTCCTTAGACAGCCATATCACATCACTGAGTCCCATGAAGCTTACTATAAGCTCAAACCATAACAGGGTTTTTTTCTATTTATTTTGTTCCTAAATCACACCTTCCTACTCTACATTTGCGCAGTTCCTTTCTGAGTCAAAACGAAGAACTTAGCCAATGGCAGAAGAAATCGTGTGCATACCCCTCAACTCTGTGCCCTAAGTAAAAAATATATCAAAGAGAGGTCCTCTCAGCTCCTCAGTACATGCAGCAGAACTGGAAACTTGGGATCAGCAGAAAGCTGGTGATGAAGCTCCAGTCTGCAGGCAGCCTAAAAGGCAACCCCCAGCCAGGCACAGAGGCTCACACCTGTAATACTAGCACTTTGGAGGCTGAGGCAGGAGGATCGCTTGAGGCCAAGAGTTTGAGACCAGCCTGAACAACATAGCAAGACCCCATCTCCACAAAACATAGAAAAATTAGCCAGGCATGGTGGTGCATGCCTGTAGTGCCAGCTACTTGGGAGGCTGAGGCAGAAGGATCGCTTGAGCCCAGGAGTTTGAGGTTGCACTGAGCTATGATGATGCCACTGCACTCTAGTCTGGGCAACGGGTCAGACTCTGTCTCCAAAAAAATAAAAAAATAAAGGGCACCCCACCCCTTCAGGTGGTGGGCCCCGATGTCCTCAGCTGCTTTCTGGGGATGCACTGCCTCCCTGCAACAACTGTCCTTCCTGTCCCACCCCCAAGAGGCCAGCCCACTCCCAGTGCTGTGCAGTGGAGGCTCTGAACCCTTGGTAGCTTCTCTTTCAGTGTCCCTGGAAGAGACATGGAGGGGAAGTTGAAAAGTTGAATTTTGCGACTTATAACCTAATGAATTTATAACCAGAATTTAGTCAAGAGAGACTTATACCTAACTCTCATGCTTATCAAGTGTTATAACACTTTGGAGCGTTTGGAATATTTTATCTGACCTGTTTTCTCAACAGCCCGAGATGTGACAGTGAGACGTGGGGCTGGAGATTCGAGCAGAGGGAAGAGCAGAGCCTTTCCAGGACCCAGAGATGCATGCGAGCACCACAGATTTCTAACAATAGGGAAGCCCTGGCTTGCGTATGTTGAAGAGGAGGAGAAATGAGGGTCAAGGGGCATACAATACCTGAAAACAAAAAGTGAAGCCCAAGATTAGAAAAGGTGAGTACTGGAAACCACAAAGTGGGAGGGGAGGTGTATTCCGGGTGGGAGGAAGGGGCCTGGGCTTGATTTATTGACTTGGGTGTAGACCTTTGAATGGACCATGGTTACAGTGGCTGCTCTTCCATGGAGATGGGGGGAAGCTCTGTGCCCGCCCTCAACCACCCTATCCCCAACCACCCTACGCCGTCCACTCCCCTCTCTGCCCCCAAACACACTCAGGCAAGCACAGCGCCATCCTGTGAGAGCCTGGAGAACGCCTTGCAGAGGCTTGGAACTAGAAATGGAGGGGAAGGGAGAACATCTGGGCTTTTGCCTCTCAGGACAACTGTGGGACAAAGAGCCAGGCAGAGGGGGGCGCGGGGGACAGGGGGCTTCCAGCAGAGCCACCCTGATGCACCTGCCCACCCTCTAGACCCTCCACGCAAGCCCGTGTGTCCCGCCATTCCACAGAGCGTCCTCCCGGTCTGTGGAGAGTGAAAGTGAAGGGAAGAAAAATAATAATAATAATAATAATTTAGGGCAGGCAGTCTTCCTTTGCTGTGTCGGCTGGATATAGAGTGATTCCATTTTTCTGAACAAATTTCGAGGTCAAAGAGGAGCCCTGGAAGGGACAGAGTGTGACCGGCAGGACTTGACGCTTATTTCCCGCCCTAGCTACTCCTCATCCCTCCTCCCCTGCACCCCCGTCCTGGGGGCAGTCCCATTCCTCGGCAGTCAGTCACTCTGCCTCCAGCCCTCCCCTGGCTTCTGGAACACAGTTCTGCTGCACTCACGCCCGCTTCGGACTTCTGGAGCCTGCGCCGTCGCCAAAGCCGCCGGGCGGCGCCCTTCCGCGTCTCCAGCGTCGGTCTCCCCGGCACCCCTGCCCTCGCCCCTCCGAGCCCTGGGACAGCTCCTTGCTCAAGGCTTCATTCACTCCCGGTCCTCTTTTCAGATGCAGCTCAAATGCCACCCTCTGCGGAACCCGCCCCAATCTCACAGTTCCCTTGGCGGCATCCGTCATGTCTCCCTCCCCGGCCTGTTTCCATTTCTAGTCACGCGATGTCACCTGGGCTGGGAGCCGCGGAAGGGCGACCGCCCTGTCCTCGCCTGCTGCAGGGTGGACGCTCATGGAGTGAGGGAGTCAGCGAGTGAATGAATGCGTGAATGAATGAAACACAGGAAGGAAGGGAGAGAGGGAGGAGGAGGGAAAAGGGCCCCAGAGTCTAGCGCACGAGAGTGGGTGTCTCCTCTTGGCCGGGGACTTTGCTTCCCTCTCGGCATCGCTCACTGGGAAAGGGAAGCGCTGAGCCCGCGCCACACCTGGTGCAGCTGGCGGGAAGCCCTGTGCTCCGCAATCGGGGGGAGGAGCCCCTGGGCCCAAGAAACTGATCGCATGGAGTATCTCCCTCCCCTCGTCCGAGGGAATGTATTTTGTTGGTCTTTCCCCTTCTGCAACGGAGCCTTTTCTTCCAGGGAGAGCGCAGCACAGTGCAGACAGGTGCCAGGCCTGCCAGACCCGGGCGAGGCAGGTGGAGTGTTTGTCATACAGAGCTCTCAACCGGTGGTCCGTAGACCAAGGTCAAGTAGACTCTCAAGCCTATGCTGGCTGTGTGAACTCGAGACAGAATTCACCTTTGGAAACCTCTGTTCCCCAGTCTATTTGGTAAGAAGTTCCGATTGGCCGATTTCTAAAGAGATTTTGAGCAGGCAGCGTTCAGTTCTAGGAAGGGCCGCAGGACAGGACCGCACCAAGGTGTCCTACAGACTGGATTCTTAGTACCCCTGGGGAAGGGCGGAATCTACTTTTGCCGCACACCTGGGGATTTACCTTGGGAACGAAGGGAAGTCAGGCCAAGATCCCAGGCAGAATGTGCCACATTTGGGGAGACTTCAACTTCCCTTGCCCTCCAGATGTGTGCTTGGGAGGGAGAAGTGAGGAGAGAGAAGCAGAAAGGGGGAGGGCAGCGGGCAGGGAGGGGGCAGGCAGGAGTCTGGGTTGAGCAGGTGTGAAGGGGTGGGGTAGAATAACCAAGTGTGGGGACCAACCTCTTTAACATTCCTAAGTTTCTAAGGAGCTCGCCCCTTCCTTCCGCAATTTCCTTTTGTTTCTTCCCAACTTCCCCCTCATACAATGTGGTCTTTTCCCCACCCTAGAAATAAATGAAAGGGAAGCAGGTTGCTAAACCTTTTGGATTATAAAAACCACTGGCTTCTCACAGCATTGCAGCAAACTCCTTTGTACTAAATGCCAGGATAAGCCACTGGCTGGGCCTCTGCTCTGACCCTCAGGCCTCTTTCTCAGCTCTGCCAGGATAGGCTGGCCGATCCCTGCTGGATTCCTGAAGTGCATTGTGTAGAGATAGGAACCCAGGTCACGGCTAAAAGCTCAAAAGGACATGCATGCATGCACACACGTGCACACATGCACACACCTGCACAGCCTCCTTGGGCCAAGATAAAATCTGAGCATTCCCCTCTCCCCCTTCCCTAGGTCTGTGGGAGGCCAGAGCCTTTGGGTGCAAGGCTCAGATGACCTGCAGTGTCTCTCCATCTCTAGGATGACAGAGACCTCCCCTGCCTGGCCTAGTGTTTACAGAACAAGAAGAAAGTAAAGGTAGCTGTGCAGAAAGCCCTCTCCACTGATGGCCCAGGGGTGTGGGTTCTGCAAGGTGGGGCCAGCAGCCAGGCCCTCTCTCCATTGGTTGGGCTCAGCAGGTAACCTGAAGCTTTGCTGAGAGGTGCATAAATAAAGAGCTAAACTAGTACCACCTCCTTGAAATGCGCTGAGTCCCTCTTCCTTCCGTCACCCGTGCCTTGGAAAAACCAGTTTCTCTCTCTTTTATTGTCTGTTACCAACCTCTATTCTGAAAATCCAGCTGAATCCTCAACTGCACTCTGTAAACTCTTTCCTTTCCAGCCACCTTCATGTACCTCTCCTTCAATCCCACTGTCCTCTGCTTTCATATTCTTTTTTATGAAAGAGAGAAATGGATGATTCAGAACCTGCCCCCACCTTTCCGCAGGAGCCACTTCTGTCCTGCACAGGTCTGCTCTGCTGTGCACAGTGTTTCTCGTCTCTTGTTCTCTATCGTCAAGCTGTGGGGACAAAAGAACCTCCCAAGACTTGAAATGTCCTTCCTTGCTCTCATGCGCTTCACTCTCTAACCATCTCTTTGTTCTGCATTATCTTATGACAAAACCCAGTTTATTATTTTGAATCAAACTCAAAGCTGAGCTCTGCTCTCTGAAGGCACAGACACTCATATTTACAGGTGAGTCTGAAATCTCTGGATTTGGGGGGGCTTTGGAAAATCAAAGCCGAGTGGCTAGATCAGGGGTCTCATTGGGCAGGGAGAGAAGAGTGGGAAGAGCCACATTCACTGGAAGTCAATCATCAACTTCCTCCTAGGTTAAATAGCTCAACCTGCTGGTTTTCACCCAATCCTCAGCCACTTTTGTGTTTTCTTGAGCATTTCCAGTGACCCCAGGCAGTAAATCTCGCTGATAATGGGCACTGGGGTGGTAAGGAGAGTACCGAGCAGTTAAGTACCAAGATTGCAGCTCTGTCTAGTTTCATGGAGACTTACTCAACTAGAGGAACAGGGGGGTGATGGTTTCTCAGTCTTGGGGTGCAGGGTGCAGCTATATTGGGAAATCCAGGTCCTGGTTCCATTCTTTGGTTCTCATGTTCAAGTTGGTTTTATTAGAAAGACGTTGGGGGCATAGTCCTGAGGGCAGTTGGGGCAGGAGAACAGCCACTGGATGAACCCACTCTACAGCCAAGTGCAGGCATGGCTTGTTCTCTGACCAACTCCGACACTGCAGCAGCCAAGGTGAAGGCCATTGGGGGATTAAGCTGGCAAAGGCCTGGTGGGCAGAAGAATCTTGAACTCTGGGTCTAGAGTGAGTCAAGTCTCCTGAGACTGGTTCTGGCTCGTGCTTTTTTTGTCTCTGCCTTATAGTAGCTGCTTTCTGCAGGGCAAGGGGAGAGTGGGACAGGAAGGGCCTGCCTTTTCTGGGCTCTCTGACATCAATGCTACTTCCCATTTGCGAGTCTTCAACAGACATTGTCATCTCTCAAGTGTCCACCCTGGAGGGTAAGGACCCTATATGGGAGTGAGGCTCTCTGCACACTCCAGAGTGAGGAATTGAATGAAGGATCTGGTGGAGCAGACACGTTGGGAGGGTAAGAGTCGGGGAAAGAGGGTCTGGAGGGAGAAGACTTGACCCATTTGGTGTCCAAGTTGAGCTGCAATCTAATGAGGAGGCAAAGAATCCTGCCATCTCAGCACGGTTTCCTCCCACCGTCTCCTGCCATCATTTATTTATCAGAGTCAACAGACTGGCCTCTTTCCTCCCTTTGACTGAGAAATGGGTCAAAGGCAGCGCAGGAGAATTATCTAGTCTAGATGACTCACAAACAGGGCGCATTTCTCTCTCAGTATTGAGAATTGTATTTATAAAGCAGACTGAACAGGAGAGCATGGACCAGTCTTCCTCCCATTACCCAGATCCTTGCCTCCCAACATGCCCTGTGCTCCCCCTGACAAAGATCCCAGACAAAGAAAGGTGGGAGTCTTCCTCGGCACTAGCTAGAAACCCCTAAACCCATGTTTAAGGGCTTTTACAGTGAGGCCCAGTGCCCAGGAGGCCGGATGCAGGAGGAGGAGTCACACTGTGAGACACTGCCTCCCTGCATCGGGTCAGAACAAGCCCCAGGAAGAAAGTGTTCCAAACAACAAGGTGGATCTGCCCTAACCCACCCAGTCTGCATGTTGGTGCTGAGAACAGCCTTTTATGGGGCTTACACTGAGCCACAGACATGTCTGAACACAACAAGGAAGAGGCCAGAGCAGCAACTATGCTGATGGGCATTTCTTTGAAGAGAGAGCAGAAAGCTCTCAGGCAGTTTGCATCCTCCCTGTTTAGCTCAGTCTCTGAAAGCCTTGTTATCTCTCCTTCTTCCTCCCCACGTCCCCCAGCCCCATGCCCAACAGAGAAGTTGCGGCATTTACAAGCAGATCTGGGGAGGGATGTGGGGCCTTCGGAGACTGGCCTTCCTAGATAAGTCTACAAGAGCGAGGCCAAGAAGTCTCAGTCTCCTCTGTCCACTTGCCCCCATGAATGGGCCTGGCTCCAGCCGGGATCTCTGGTCCTTCCTGAGCTCCTCACCCACCTTTTCCTCATTTCGCACTTGCGAACAGGCCTGCAAAGTGCCGTTCCTGCTCCTTGGACAGTGCCTTTTGGAGAGAAACGCCTGTACGGCTGCATTCTGCCACGTTGGCAAGCAAGCTCAGAGTAGCTGAATTTTTCAGAGCAATTGCAGAAACCTGCCTTCCCCTACCTTCTCTGGACAGGAGCAACCACACCGAACGCAGTTATGGCACATACAGTGGGACACAGGCGAAGGGAGAGGATGACCAGCATCCCAACTAGGTAATCACAGAGGAGGGTCCCCAGGGACTTGTCCGTGATGGCTGACTTGAGGGTGAGAAACAGCCAAGCGACCCCAGCCCTGCAGACCCGTCTCCACCACTCAGCGCTGTCTGTCTGTGCAGTTGACACGGCAAGGATGTCTGGATGCGCTGGCTCTCCACGGCCTCTCTGGATGATGTGGTCCTTGGGGAGGGGTCTGAGTACCCAGGTCCTTGACATCTCCCAAGTCTGTGATTCAAGGATGCTGAAGGCCTTTGGCCGGGCAATAACCCAGTGTGCAGAAGCCGGGGTTGGCATGCGTCCCTACCCTCTGAGCAAAAGATCCCCAGATAATCCATGGGCTTCTCTTGTCCTTCATTCCACCGGAGTCTGTCTCATACCCAACCAGATTTCAGTGGAGTGAAGTTCAGGAGGCATGGAGCTGACAACGACGGTGCTACTGCAGCAGCAGCAGCAGCAAGAGTGATTCTGACCTAGAAACAGAAACACCCAGGGAGAAATGTGGTCGGTGAAGGAGACACCTGGAGTGCACCTCCTTCCGCAGAGGGGACGGGCGATGGGCAGATTGGAAAAAGCATCACAGATGGGAACCACTCCGTCTCTCTTTTCTAAAATCAATGCTATGCAAATGTGCATTTTGTGTAACTTGTAAAAATTAAAAAATTAAAATTTGCCTGTCTACTGAAAAGCCTCTCTGCCTCTGTGATTCATGCTGTTGGATACCAACTCTCGGCCTTCTGAGCCGCCTCCCCTTTGGGCTAAAACTGAGACATGAACTAGAAGAATCCAGCACTGGCTTCCTCCTTCCTTGGGGTCCCTGGGCAGGTGGCTGGGACTCTATCTGCAATCTGCAAGGAACCCTGTTGCCCTCAGACTCCCCACAGAGCAAGCAGGACCTGCAGAATGGGGTAAAAAACTCTATTAAGATTTTTTATATTGTAATAAAATAAATGTAAATAAGATTTAAGTGCAGGCAGATTGCAGATATTTCACATGCTATACAAGATATAGCTCATACTATGGGTATAAATTCTGCAAAGGTTAATGCAGTTAAACATATTTGACACATAAAAATGTCAGATCCAACATTAATCATTCACCAATTATAATTGCCTTTATACGGGTCTCTTCTCCCCTAAGACACATGCTTAAAAACACCAGGCTCAGAAATCTGGGAGGAAAAACACAAATAATACTTCTCAGCCGTCAGGGTCTATGATTTGCTTTGATAGATTTAGCACTGATTTCATTGGCTTTACAATTCTGTGTGTGTGTGTGTGTGTTGTTTTGCTTTTTTGTTTTTTTATTCCAGGTCTCTCCTTTAGAGAAGGAGAAGGTGTGGAACAAAAATAGCCCGTGAGTCCAAAGGAAGTCCAACCTGGTTATGAAGGAGATGCCAAGCCCAAGCCTTTTTTTTGAATTTCCCCTTTCCTCAGATAAAGGGGTCTCCTTTAAGGAGCCAGTCTGGCTTAAAGAGGCAAACTCTGAACAAAGCCTGGCTCTGACATGTCTTCAGAAAAACCGGTTTTCACCTCCAGAATGTGCCCCAGGCAGCAAAACTCAACAGCTCCCCTCTACTGAGTGGTGTTTTCTTAGGGGCCCACTATAAGGAGATTCCAGCTTTGTAGATGGATACCTGTCACTTGAGTAGCCAAGCCCTGTGCCCTAGCCAGTGACCTTTGAGACATGGGAGGGTGGGATGGGGGCCTCCTCCCCTGCCCCCAGCCCCTCCCTGGGATTGGCCCTGAGGAATAAAGGGCCCCAGAGGGACAGCAGGAACTAAGAGGAGAAAGCATTCCTCCAAAGTCTCTTTCTGCACAAGTTAATAGGAATTTAAAACCTAGTCCCTCTCACCCCCATCCCTTCATTGTGAGGAGGTCAAGCCATAGGCATTTTAAAAACATGATTACTCCTAAAAAATTATACAGCTAATCTGACTAGGGGTTGGTGGCAGTCAGAACATCAAGCTAATTAGCCAGCAAACACCTCCTATTTGAGGTTCTAAAAGAAGCCCCAAGTTCAGAACAAACAGAGCACAAAACAGACCTGATGTGGCATTGCCATTTTCAGCTTGGCTGGGGCCCTGGGACCCCGGATCTTTTAAAAGAAATAAGTGCATGTGTAGTTGTGTGGCACTTGCCTCAGGTAGGGGCAGGAGCCCAAATGGCCCACAGTGGTGACCAGAGGGTGGACTTCGAAACACCACCCAGGGCACAATGCCGTGAGGACAAAAGGTTGTACCCTACACGCTGTTGGGTGCCCCCACTGCTTAAATCCCACGCAAACGCTGTCTTCACAGCAGAGACGCGGGGCTCTGTGTTTCTGCACCCAGGTCTGAGCTGCCCACGTCCTCCCACCCATGCAGCACAGGTTGTTTATTCCCCCTTGCAGAAAAAGGAAACCCCGAGCCTGGCCCAGAGCAGCTTGCCAGGGAAGCCAATGTGTGCCGAGAGCTGGAGCGAGCTGCCCATCCATCTTCCCCGTCCAACCCCGACTCTTTTGTGTCTCGTGTCTTCATTGCAAAGCGTGGCTCGCCAAAAACACAACACAGAGAAAATGGTTTCATCAAAATTCCCTTGCAACAGCAACAAAAAAATAATATTACCCTGCTTTCCTAATTCATGATCTTTTATTGAGGCGAAAGGCAAATATCATCGAGCCAAACCTGAATAGACAAATACATACCACCACTGGTAATTTAATATTTTGTGCTAATGGTATACACTATAGATACAACCCAAGAGGAGTAAATTACAATCCTATCAATAATGCATCGCATCCGGGCTCCGGTTTCCCAGTACACAAGGAAATGCGTATTGGCAATGGCTCTCGGAATATTAAAAGCCACGCATATAATGAGGCAGTGGGCACAGAAGCTACCAACTCCCACAAGACTGTGTTCTGGTCTTTGTTATCGAGGTCCTTTATGGGGGAAATAGCCCACACTGAAGCTTCTAAAGCTGATGCTAAATGAAAATGTCCCATTGGCATTCTCAGCAGATCTCTGGGTGAAGCTTCAATCACAGAATAACCCACAATCAGGGCACCGTTTTGCAGACAACTTAGAGCACTACATCTATTTAGACACCTTAGATCTGGGGTAAGTGCCCACGGTCTGCTGGGGTGACCTATGATGAGGGACAGAGAGCCCCAGTGCAGCTGCCAACTTCTGAGAGAATCATGCGGCTTCAGAGCAGCCTCCCCAACCTGTGTGTGATCCTCAAAAAGAAAGGGAGAAGGGAGGGAGGGAGGAAAACAGGACTGATGACAGGCAAGGAACCAACCACCAGCAAAGGATGAGAGATTGATTTTGGAATTTAAATGCTCCAGTTACTAAAATTTTGTCAGTGGATCCAATCCCCTTGTCCTCTTCCTCGCAGGAGAAGCAAATGATAATCTTATCTGAGAAGGGGGAGCAAGTATTTCTGCCACCGTCATGTTAATAACACGGATGAAGTAGGTTCATGTTGGTGTGAGGATTAGCTAGTGTCACGGCCACCACGGCTGCCTGCTGTGACCACCCCTGCTTCAGGGAATATTGAGGAAACCCACAGGGCAGAAGGAACAGTCCCTTCCTTGCCTCTTTTCCTGTCAGACCCTAGAAGAAAAAGGAGAGGCCAGGGAGGGAAGGGAGGCCGTCAGGAACGCTCTAAGGCAAAAGGAGGGCATGCAGATGGCAGCCCCAGTCTCAAGCTCAGAGATGCAAAGCCCCAGTCAAACACCAGTGAAAATAAAAGCTTCCTAAATTGCAGAGAACGGACCAGGCTTTCTGGAGAGAGACACCTATGCATCGAAGAAAAGCAATGTGAGAAATTCCCTTTGTCTGGAGACAAAAAGCAACATCTGAGCGTCTTGTCATAGCCTCCCACCCTCCCTCCCCCCACAATCCCTCCACCACCGGCTTCAAATCCTCTTTCCCCTGCGGAGGGGTGAAGAAGACTGCCAGCCTGCCGTCAGTCAGATAGCAGGGATAGCGGGACACCTGGTGGGGAGAAAGGGAATCACACCCACATGCGGCCTCGACATCACTGCCCAGGTCGGAGGACACCTGTGTGTGCTGAGATGGTGGGAAGTAACAAGGCAAGCATCTCCCCAAGGGATGTGATGTCGAAGTGGACTTTAAATATAGTAGCAATTGGGTAAATGCTGACCTCAAAATTTCTGCTATGTTCAACTGTATTTGGCAAGAGGTTGGTGGCTAAGAATAAACATAGATAAATAGAATCCATAGATAAACAAATATACGCTATGATTTTCAATACAGCTCCCTCATTATTTAAACTTTACTTAAAGTCATATTGAAATTAGATACCGTCCCAGTGGACTCACCACACCAAACAGCTGGGAGAAGTTCCCCAAAGATAATCCACAGCTGAGAAACCCTCACCAAAGGTAATCAAACATTGTCTGCTCAAGGGGAATACTGAGGAGGTCCTTGTTTGTGCCCAGCAGGTTGCCAGCAGCAACCTGAAGTTTCCGAGTCAGCATGTGAAGTGGTTAAGAGGGGTCAAACTGGAGCTGGTGCCAATTTGATCTAGCCATGGGACCTTGGGCCAGCCACTTAACCTCTCTAAGACCCAATTTCCTTATCTGTCAGAAATAATGATAATAATGGCAAGTAAGCGCTTACCAATGCCAGACACTGAGTGCTTTGTGTATATTAAATCACTTAATGCTCCCAGCCATTATAAGGAATGACTGATATTTCAGTTTTATGGGTGAGAGAGGGTAAGGGACCGGCCCAAGGTCACACAGCTCGTGAGTGGCAGAGCTGAGATCCACCAAATCTGGGCTCTCTGGCTCTGGAGTTTGCACCTGCGACTCTAGCCTATTTCTTCTTGTTGGCATGAGGATTAGAGAAGATAAATGCATGCATAGAGTTAGTTAGCAAGTGCCTGGTAGATTCTATGCACTGAAAAATATTATTATAATCTCAGGATCAAGTAAGAGTGCCTTCGAGAAGCTTGTCTAGTGATCACTCAAGTGGAATAAGTAACCATATGCACATCTTTGGCTGCTGGAAACCCAGCATTAAATTTACTGTGCAATTTAATCACAACCGCCAGCAACCTTGGCTTCTAGGACAATCATCTCTTCTTCCCATCCCCTCCCTTTAGGTGAGTTTTGTTGTTTAGCTTTACGTTCAGTTCTTTTTTTGAGACAGAGTCTCACTGTGTTGCCTGGGCTAGAGTGCCATGGTGTCATCCTAGCTCACAGCAACCTCAAACTCCTGGGCTCAAGCGATCCTCCTGCCTCAGCCTCCCGGTAGCTGGGACTACAGGCATGAGCCACCATGCCTGGCTAATTTTTTCTATATATTTTTAGTTGTCCAATTAATTTCTTTCTAATTTTAGTAGAGACGGGGTCTCGCTCTTGCTCAGGCTGGTTTCGAACTCCTGAGCTCAAACGATCCATCCGCCTCAGCCTCCCAGAGAGCTAGGATTACAGGCGTGAGCCACCGCGCCCGGCCCTGGAGGGCTTTTCTTTTTTTCAAAATAGGCATGGCACAAATGCGAAATAACAATTTTTCCAGGATAAATGCCATTTCAAATTTCTACTCTACTTTTCCAGGGACAGGTGGAAAGTACTGTTGAAAACAAAAAAACCAAACCAAACCAAAACAAAAAAAACTCAGCAAAGAACTAATAAAGAAAAAAAGTTTTGAGCTCACAAGAAAGTAGAACGATCAAGAGAAATCAAGCAAGGAATAGCTAACAGATGATGGGGGGAGGCTGAAGTGATGTTTCTGTGGCTTTGGTGCTGAGCTCAGCAACTGAAGAGCAGCTTCAGGCTGAAGCCGTGTCGTGTAGGTTCCATTAAAGAGATTTCCAAAGTTGGGGCAGCCACAACAGCAGGAGTGTCATCCCCAGGCTGGAGCTCATTCCCCAAGACCTTTCAGAGATGGGAGAGTGGGGACGGTTATGCCACTTGGACCCCTTGGACACCTGGCTTCATATTGCCACTCTCTAAGTATCCAGCTGATTTTAAAGCATGAAGATCGTGGCTGCAGAATGCCCACCTGGTAGTTGCCAGGGCCAAGAAGTTTCTCACCTGAGACTGGACCAAGAGCAGGCTGCAGAGGAAACTAAACAGTTTTGCAGAATGAGTTCCTTTTGTCTCAGTACCTTAACCCATGACTATCCGCCTTCTGTGAAGAAAGAGAGCCTTGAACAAAGAAAATGCTCCTTTTAATAACAGAACTGTATGAATTATATTTCATTACTACACCATCATGGCACATAGCATCACAATCCAAGTGTTAACGGCCTCACCTCACAAGCCCACGTCACTCCCCTCTGCCCTCCTAAGGACTGGGCTTTCAGCTGAGTCACTTTATCTGCTGCAGTTAGATCCAGGATCCCTCCTTCCTGAGTCAAGCCCCTGCCAGCAATGGCAGCAACTCCCTTATGCCCCTCCAAGGGGGCTCGATTAAGCATTTCCTGCCACTGGGAGCTAATGCTGAAAGTCACTATGGATTAACTAATTGGCAGTGCTTCTTTAACTTTAATGTGCATACAGATCACCTGGGAATCTTGTAAAAATGCAGATTCTGATTCAGCAGATGTGGGGTGGGGCCTGAGAGCCAGCATGTTTGACAAGCTCCCACGTGACACGGTGCCTGGGCCACACTGAATAGCAAAGGACAAGAGCGCTCAAGAGTCAAAGCCTCCTCCCCTGCGATGCTCCTCTCAGTTCAGCACAGGGTTGGGGCCCACATCTCCGCTTGGCGTGGCTCCTTTCCCTCTGCTTTTCTTTCAAGTGATTGGTGTCTTTGCCATTCTAGGGAGACAAGAGAGGCCCAGAGAGCAGATGGGTGGCTTTGGCTTGTCATGGCAGCCAAAGCACTGACGTAGGATAAAGAAGTTGGGGTCTCTTCCGAACATGAAAATGGCCAGGTGATTCCTATGCAGAGAACACACAGCGGTTAAGAATATTAATAATACCCCAACACCTCATACATGAGGTAGATTGTTTAGAAATGAAATTTTTGTGACCCAGGAACTAAGGTGAAGCAACTTCAAGTAGCTCAGCTAGTGACTACCAATCTAGGACCAGTAACCGTGAGTGTACATTGGCTGCCAGAAAACTGAGAGCTAAACTTAGCAGGCAATTTTCAAGATTTAGGAAGGAAGAAGTTAAGTGATTTACCCAAGATCAAGATTCTGGGCCCGAACCTTGAACTGACCCAGTTCTTCTGCCTCTTAGTCTAGTGCTTTTGTCAACAAGCCACGCTCTTGCTGTGCTAAGAAGCTGCTCCTTTCTTGTTAACTGTACCATGTGGACTTGTTCTCACCCTAAAACTCAGTGCTTCAATTCTTTTTTTTTTTTCTTTTTTTTCCTTTTTTTTAGAATGGAATCTGTAGAGCTGATAAAATTCAAAAATTAAATAGCCAATATAAATATATGTTTATAAAAGTATATTCATAATGTTTAACTACTTTTTCAATGTTTTCTGGAGAAATGAACATGATATTTCAGTAGATAGTGAAGGACCTCCAGCTCTCCCAGGGACAAAAATGGGTGCCTTGCCTTGATGCTGGTTGAGCAATTGCCACACCTGGGGGAAATGGTCAAAGGCAGGCACCCCACCTTGGTGCTGCCCCACCTTGATCCTGCCCTGAGCAATTGCCACACGAAAATCTGCAAAAGAATGCAAAGAATTCCCCAGCCTGCTGACCAGGCAGGCCAGGCACAACAGGGTCTGGGAAATGACCTAGAGTAACCTAAGTCTAATTATCATGTCATTAACCATCCATCAAAGTGATTCAACAGTGACGTTTGAACCACAAGGAGGGCCCAATCCAGACAACATAAAATAAGACCCCAGACCATACTCAGGGCCTCTTATTAAGACAGGGGGCCCATTCACCATCTGTGGTGAATGTATCTTGCTCTTGCTCTATAAACCGATCTTGCTCATTCTCAATAAACTTTGTTTCATGCTGGCCTTGCTATCATTGTATCTGGTCATCCTTTGGCCAAGAGCACACCAAGAACTGAGAACAGACTGCCAAACCGACAGATAGATAAATGAATATTCCAAGCAGTAATGTTGGATCAGAAAGTCAATGACTGGTTGGAAAGAACTTAAGCAGACAGATTTGGGCTCAAATCCAGGGGCTGTGGCCTTAGGCAAAACAGTAAACTAATCTGTTCTTCAGTTTATAAAATGTTACTAAGCAAAACATAATCCCTACCTTTCAAAGCCACTGTAGGCACAAAAAGTGCTCTGTGAATGATAAATGAGAAAATAATTCTTTTTATGCATCTCAGTGGCAGTAGGTTACTGAAGGGGAAGAGTACATGCCACCCACATATGCCAATTTGGCATAAGGATTATTTTTAGTTGAAGGTAAGTGAGAAACAGCAGATGGAGGAAAAGCTCCTTTCACCTCCCCTTAACTGCCTAAAAGTAGCATAGATTTTCCTTTTGTAAAGGAAAATTTCCATTTTTAAAGTCATCTCCTTCTCCTGTATTAGAAAGGGAAGTGTTCTAGAAGCAACCCTTACCACCTGAGATGACTTATCTGCATAGCAAACCTCACTAAACAGCTCTTATTTACCATATATTTCCTAGTCACTTTCCCACAACTTACCCCCTACTCCAGTATCTCAAAATCCCCTTTCCTTTTTCTAGTGTATTCTCCATACTTTATCATCCTTTGTTAAGATAGTATATAAACCCCAAATTCTAATCTT
Organism: Propithecus coquereli; assembly: GCF_000956105.1. Lineage (NCBI taxonomy): Eukaryota > Metazoa > Chordata > Mammalia > Primates > Indriidae > Propithecus > Propithecus coquereli. The sequence continues at coordinate 5,712,308 of NW_012137080.1, read as the reverse complement.
CTTGAGTCACATTTCTTTGTGAACTCCTACGCATATCTACTTAATTAAGTCTTTTTTCCCTTTTGTTATTCTGCGTGATATCAGTTTGATTTTCAGGCCCCAGTGACTGAACCTAAGAGGGTAGATGAACAGTCTTTTTTTCCTTCCCGACAAAACAGAGAACGTGAAAGACATCAGGACAAGGAAAGCTGAGGCAAAGCTGTGAGGTCATAGCCATAAAAAGATTAAAAGGACTAAGTCTCAACAAAGTAGAGGTCGAAAATCAAATGTTCCCACAGGCATCTGTAGATGTAGAACCTAAGAGCAGAATAAACAAAGTGTCCGTGGGTCCAAATGGATGTTGGAGGTGTAGGCAGAAAGAGAGAAGACATACTGTGACCAAAAGTCAAAGTAGTGGTTCGGCAGGTTAAACACACGCAATGTAGGAGTTCAGGAAGATGCATTTCCCAGAATCAAGGTGAGGCAATGAATCAGAAAGCCAGGCAGGTTGGTGGGCAAGAAAAGCACCCACTACAAGAAACAAGTGACAGGAGGCTGAGAGTTGCTAGAGGCAAGTGTCTGGCCCAGCCAAGAGTTCCTCAGTTCTTCCTATCAGGGCACAGAGAGCTCAAAGCCTGTAGATAAGGGAGGGAAGTGATTGTGTCTGGGTGGATTGCAAGGAGAGAAACGGGGAAGAAACTGACAGCAGATTCTGACATAGCACCATTAGTATATTCCTGATCCACATTCATTTTGTCAAAAGATGCTTTTCAAAATTGAATCTTTATTGAGCAGACATGTACCTAACTCTGATCTGAATAGGCAACATAGTTGCATACAAAATAAGAGGTTAGAGACTACCTGTTTTATACCATCACTCTATATCTAAGAGCAAAGCCGTCTATTTTGTATTTATATTCTGTGTTCTGGATAAACTGTCAGTTCCCTCTGCCAGATTTTTATGGATAATTAGAAGGTTGTAAGAAGCAGATGTTATGAAACTATCTGTGACTAGTCCTTAATAGTGGATGACAAGAACTCAGTACCATTTCTTAATTATATAAGACATACTGAAAGGTATAAAAAAAAAAATAGAGGGAGAATATGTCAAAGCCTGACAAGGTATCAAATGGTTAATCACCCACATTGAACCTGAACATTTCTTTACTATGTAATTCAGAACGCAGATCCCACCTCCCTTTAGCTAAATAATTTTATAAGTTGGGTGTTCTCCCGTGTTGTTTCATTTCAGGTTTTAATAATTGAAATATGAGCTTCTGCATAAAATAGGTGACTTTTCTCTTGAAAACTACCCCAGCAAGAAAATTTGCATCTCATTAAATTTAGAGACAGTTTTGCTACATCAGATCCTATTCAGTGGGATAAAAGGAAGATTCAGGCCTGTTATCCTAGCACACTGGGAGGCTGAGGTGGGAGGATTGTTTGACGCCAGAAGTTCAAGACCAGCTTGAGCAATATAGCTAGACCCCGACTCTACAAAAAAGCTAAAAAAAAAAAAAAAAATTAGCCAGGTGTAGTGGCACACACCTATAGTCTCAGCTATTTCGGAGTCTCTGAGGCAGGAGGATCGCTTAAGCCTAGGAGTTCGAGGTTGCAGCAAGTTATGATGAAGCCTTTACACTCTAGTCCGCACAACGCAGCAAGATCCTGTCTTAAGAAAAAAAAAAAGAAAGAAAGAAAAAGGAAGATTCAGTGTCTTGGAAAACTGAGTTCTTGTCCCATGAAGATGATGACCACAGCTCATATTTTTTAGGATCTTGCTCTGTCCCAGGCAATGATAAGCTCATCACCATGTATCATCTCATGCAATCCTCACAACAACTCTAAGAAACAGGTGGACATTTCGGTTGGCTCCATTTTACAGAAGAGGAAACTAATTAGAATAATAGATAATTAGATAACACAACAACAAAAAAACAATAGCTATTATTGTGGGCAGTTATCAAATATTTACTATGTCCACACAATGTACTTTGCACACATTATCTCATTTAGCAGGACTATTGCCATAATTATTTTTATTTCCATTTAACAAGAGAGGAAACTAAGGTACGAAGAGATTAAAGAATTTGCCCAAGTGATTTTAAGTGGCAAAGTCAGAATTACAAATCTAGTCTGCCTGATTCTAAATATTGTACATTTAATCCCTAGGCTATATGGCCTCTGTTTGCCTGTGCAACGGTTGTGGGCTGAATTGTGTTCTCCCAAAATTCGTATGTTGATGTCCTAACCCCCAGTACCTCAGAATGTGACTGTATTTGGAGATAGGGCCTGTAGAGAGGTAATTGAGTTTAAATGAAGTCATATGGATGGGTGCCGATTCATTGTGACTGGTGCCCTTATAAGAAGAGAAGATTAGGACACAGATACACACAGAGGAAGTCATGTGAAGACGCAGGGAGAGGACAGCCATCTAAAGCCCTAGAGAGAGGCCTGGGAGGACACCAGCCCTGCCAACACCTTGATCTTGGACTTGTAGCCTCCAGGATTGTGAGAAAATAGATTTCTGATGTTTAAGCCATCCAGTCTGTGGCACTTTGCTTCGACAGCTCTAGCAAGTTAATATAGTGACCTTGTCTGAGTCTCTAGCTTCTGCATGTCTCAGTTTCTAGAGCTGGATGATGTCTAAGGCACGTCCCAAGTGCAGTGCCGCATGCATGCTGGGCGTTAACGCACCCTACCGGACATTTCAGCAGGGGCTTTCTGCCCATGGCCCCAAGAACTAACAATGCTCCTCACACTTCAATCTCTCTTGCTATTTGCCGCCCCCTTCCATTCTTTTGTCCTCCCCCAAGCTACTGGCAATGTGGAAGGCCCAAGAAATAGTGGGGAGTGGCCCTGGAGCAAAGGTGAAGGTGACAGCCAGGTGATGTAAGCCCAGTGGGAGATTCTGGGGTGGAGCTGCTCCTCCTCCCTCTAAAACACCTGCCCAACTATTCAACTACTATTTATAAATTTGTTTATATTTATATAATTACTTATAAATTTACATTTATTATGTATACATTACCCACAGTATACTAGGCACTGTACCGAGCGCTGAGATACAATTTCAAAAACAAAACCACTTCTTGAGTATACAATGTAAGGGGGAAGCAGATGGTAATCAAATAATTGCACTATTTCTTGAATATGTAATTGAAAACAAAAATAAATACTCTGAAGGGGAGGAATGGAGTTCTTTGGACTTTTTATAGAAGGTTTTGTTCCTCAAATTAAAAGTGAGGCAAAAATGCGAATACTCCAGGAAGAGATAGCATATTGACTTCAGGTCACAGCAAGCTATAAATGACGAAATCGGTCCTTTTGCTAGATCCGAGCTTTATGAAGAGAACGAAATGGCAGAGATAATGGGGTGCTAGAAGTGCGGGAAGAACATAGAAAAGAAACGGCAAAGAACTGGAGACAAATGTTTGCTGCTTCGTGATTTTGCCTGGAGCCATACGGAGCTGTTCCACACTCCTCTTACGTGAGTCATTAGTGTTTACCAAGTTCCCACTGAGAAAAGAAGAGAATATTAGAGCACTAGGCTCTATAGGAAGATAGAAAAGTAGCTTACAATGAAAAATTCCCTCCTCTGTGATGTCAGGAAGCTTTCTCTTACATTGGGCAAAAGGTACACACCCAAGAATAATTGGACAATGATGACACCCCTGCTCTTGTTTTCCCAGCAGTAAAAACCAAATGCCTTTCATTCTGCAACAAACACAGACTGAGAACCTACCATGGTGTTAGCGACTAGGGCTGAAAAGAAGAAAATGGCATGATTCCCTCTTCATCATCTAGGAGTTCACCATGGAAGGAGAAATTCTGTCTCATAAACAGTCACTGTGCTACAGTGCAACGAACACAATGACAGAGGGTACAATAAGAGCAGGAGAAGGGGAATTTGGACCCACAGTTCAAAGTCAGGTCAGAATGGAAAAAGGCCAGTCAGGGAAACTTCCTGGCTGACAGCATTTTCAGCAAGGCCCAAAACCACTGGTGAGCCACACCATAGATTATAACATTGAAGCAAATACTTGACTTTACAGGCATCAGGGAATGTGGATCGGTGGAGAGAGGGGCATTCCAGTGATGGTAACAGTGGGAGAATTTGCAAGCTCGCTGTCGCGGTAGAGTTTCCCAGCAAGCAGACTGTGAGACGTAGATGTCATTTAAGGATTGCTCCTGGGATCAACGCTTGTAGAAGACAGGAAGAAAACAGATTTGGGCAGAGGGAGTAGTTGAGATGTGATGCAGGCCTAATGAAAGCCTCAGCAAACCCACAGAAAGTTCTGGAGCTCAGATGTCCCTTCGGAGTTATCCTGAGTTGGGGGTGAAGGGGCTGAGCTGTGATACCCCCACGGTGAAAAGTCATTGCATGTGGGCTGTCCCTGGAAGAAGGCATGACCTCAGATGAGGTCGTTCTCTCGGAGTGAGACAATTTCCCATAATAGCTGACAGCTAGGGGCGGTCTTCCAGCAGCTGGGAGAGTTAGTGCTCCATTCCTGAAAGGGGATCTGGGCAGCACAGCATGGCACACTCCGCAGTCCCCCTCTTGTGCCACCTGGACCCACTGCTCCACCTCAGCGCGAGGAGCAGTTCCTCTGGGATTCTAGTGAGCCCCTCTTTTGGGAGGGAACTTGGAAGAAGAAGGTTAACAGGATAACCTACAGTCCCTACTGTGGCAATTGGCTTTGGAACTACAGCTGGTATCACTAGCTCCCTCCTCTCGCCCTCGGCTAGTACCTCTGCTGCTCTTAGTGTCTAGTTGGTGACATGAGCCACACCCTTGAGGGGTCTGAGCTCCTTGGTCACCACGCCCTCCTCAGGCCAGGATTGCTGCACTTGCCCACTTCCTAGTAAACTGGTCAAGACAGCATCAACAGATGCCCAGGCAGATCACCTGAGAGCTACACCTATTTCTCTCTGCCCCAGTGAGTAACAGCAACCCTACGTCCTCCTGCTGGGAAACTCGGCTCAGCCAAACTGGTGACTCCCCTTCTTGCCTGCTGGTCCCTTGCACAAGGAGCCTGAAGTGCCAGTGCAGTTATAATTCAGTGGGCCTCCTGCTGTGTCCCTTGGCAGCAGTATTTCCCCTTTGAAGGTAGGGCTTCTACACATGCAGATCCCAGAGTTGTGGGCGTGAGATGCGCATGTTCCTTGAGTGGCTCACTGGGAGCAGAGCTCTTGTTTTCATTATTTGTTCCCACACTTATGAATTCTACCTCTTAGATGCATAGCACTGTATACATTTTTTATTGAAAGTATATACTACTTGCAGAAGGATCATGCCCCATCTTCTGAAATGGCACTACTGATGTGCCTTAAATAGGTTATTCCATCACTCTATCAGGTCAGCAGCTTCTAGATGGTGTAGTATGTGATATGATCAGTAGATCCCTTGTTCAGGGGCTCACTAGCTCAACTCTTTTACTGTAAAGGATGCTCTGTGGACTGACGCCATGTTATATGGGATCCCATGCCAGTAAATTAGATACTGTATAAGCCCACAATAGTGATGCTGGCTGTGATCCTGTTGGCAAGAAAGGCAAATCCATATCTGGAATATAAATCTATTCATGTCAGAATAAAGTGCTGCCTCTTCCAAAGTGGAAGGGATCTAATGTAGTCAACTTGCCACCAAGTGACCAGTTGGTCTCACTGAGGAATGGTGTTGAATCATGGGCCCAGTGTTATTCTCGGCATATGTGATATTTTGATACATGCATACAATGCGTGATGATCAAATCAGGGTATTTAGGATATCCATCACCTCAAACATTGATCATTTCTTTGTGCTGGGAACATTTCAAATCTCTTCCAGCTATTTTGAAATATAAAATATATTGTTTTCAGCTAGTTCATTACTGGTGTATAGAAACTCTACTGATTTTTGTATGTTGATTTTGTATCCTGCAATTTTCCTGAATTTATTTATCAGTTCAAAGAGTTTCTTGGTGGAGTCTTTAGGTTTTTCTGTATGAGATCATGTCATCTGCAAAGAGGAACAATTTGACTTCTTTTCCAATTTAGATGCCTTTTATTTCTTTCTCTTGCATGGTTGCTCTAAGATTTCCAGGACTACGTTGAATTCTCACTGAACTTTCTAAAAACTCTACAGTACATCTTTTTCCAAAACTAACACCTCTAATACTGTTAGGTCTGCCTGATTGTATGGCCCATGCAATAGGACCACTTATACTGCAGCCTGGACCTGCTACAAAGCCCTTTCCTATTCTCAGCGCCATTCAAAGTTCATATAGCGCCATTCATATAGTCTTTCATGTCACCTGGTGCATGGGCTATATGGTATTCCAAAGTGTGGAATATCTTCCTCCAGAATTTGAACAGGTATTGCATTTTCTTCTTCATGGTGGGAGGTGCAAAACCTAATAAATTGAACTTCACTTTGAAGGGGACATCTCAGCAAGCTCTAATCCTGGACCCCTAAAAATTTTACTGATCTAAAGGGCCCCTAAATCTTTGCAGAATGTATCTACTACTTTCTGGAGTACATGTTTTACCAAGTCCTCTAACACTCATTCAGTCAGATTGGCAGGATGCCGTCAATATAGAGGATCGATATGATATTGTGTGGTATGTCCATATAACCCAGGTCTGTTTGGATTATATTATGACAGAGGATGGAAGAGGATAGGACAAAACTGTTAATATATATCAATGCCCATACCAAGTGAATATAAATTGTTTCCATTGGCCTTTTTTAGTAGAGATGGAAAAGAACACATTTGCCAGTCAATACCTGCACATAATTTGCCCAAGGACATGTTACTCTGCTGTAGCAAAAGGCAGTTGTGATTAGATTATCCACTTGGTTGAGTTTTTGATAATTCTTTGTCATCCTACAGGATCTGTCTATTTTTACATAGACCAGATTGGTGAAGTAAATGGAGATGACGATGGATCTACTACCTGTACATCTTTTGGCTCTTTAAGACTAGCACTCACGTCTGTCATTTCCACCTACTGGGCAGATATGCCAACTACCAAGTAGGTCTATTTCAATTATACATATAGGGACCCAAGAAAGAGCCACTGGGTGGGTCTGCAGACCTACTGGACCCACTCTGAGCCAGACCCGCACCAAACTTCTGTTTATTACCCAGCCTCCATGTACCTTCCCTGTATCAGCAAGGCTGTGATGACTTTTCTAGTTTCCAGGTATTTATGTCTGCTCAGATCTTGTGCCCAAGAGTCTTTAAAATGTTCGAGTATTTCCCTTTCCCTAGTGGAGTAAACGGCTGCCATTTCCGTGGGGAAGGACTGGTGGACTCCATACTGTGCTCACTCACTATGGTGTTTAGAGTCATCCCTCCTGGGACCCAGCCTCCCCTTCAGTCAATGGATTCTAGACTTGAAAACTGGCTCACATCTGAAACTGAGAAAGGAATCATGATATTTTCTTGGAGTTACTGCTATCAGTCTCCTAATCATTTATCCCTAATGTTTTTATTGTACAGATTAAACATTACTCTTGTTAGCTGGCTATATATTTTGCCCTTAGGAGTGGTGTGTTCTATTAACATCTCCATAACTCTCTGCAGGGCAAGAACCCTTGGATTCCATTGTAACCTTGTTGCTATTTATGATAATTGGACCCACCTGGCTCCCGACAGTTAAGTACTGCCAACTAGCCACTATTGAGACAGGGCATCATCATTACCATTGCTATTAGCAATGCCATTTCCATAGCAGCATCTCCTACTGTCAGCCCTAGTCTACAGAGGACAACCATGATCTTAGATATGCTGGTGCCTCTCTCAACAGTGCCTTCCTTGTTGTGTTCTCCAGAACCTTCCGTGGAACATAGTCATCTGCTACATTTTCCAAGCTTATATGTTACGTTTATAATAACATGCCCACTTCTCTGAGCCTTTTAATTCCTCCTTCTATCATGTACCATGTCAATTCTGGCATTTCTACCAAACTTAGTGTACCCACTTCCTCCAAAGCAATTCCCATTCCCAACTTGCTTAGCTATTTTTATTTATTCATTGAATAATTACTGAGTTCTTAAAATGTGCCAGGCACTGTGCTAGGTGTTGGAGGTACAAAAAAACAGTAAAATCCAGTTCCTACTGTCAAAGTGTTACCAGTGTGGGCCCTTGGGCTCTCTATAGAATGGAAATTAACAAGAGGCCCAACGGGAGTCACAGGCCAGGCTTTGTTGGGACTTATGTTCAAGCACAAGGGAGACAGCACAAAGGAAAAAGTTCTCAGGCTCCTTGAGGGGAGTTTGCGGAGCATTTTAAAGAGGCTTAAGTGAGAAAAGAGTGATGTATAAACTTGCAGAGGTGGAGATTTCTTTGCATCTGCACAGTTCTATTACATGTTTCTTTATGTGTCTCGTGTCTTATTAGATTTCTACCCCTGGGCATGATTTTTAGTATGAAAATGAGATTATAGTAAGGAAAAAGTCAGGGTGAGGTCAGTGTGGGGATCTGTTCTGATTTGAGGTGGTTAGATCTGGATAGATCTGTTTCTTTGCAGCCAAGTGTCTTATCAGTTTCCATCAGCATCTTGCTTTAGTAGTCTTGAAAAACATTACTCTTGCAACAGACAGTTTAGTCCTTTCCTTATATGAGTATAGGCTGAATTTGGGCGATTAGGAAACTATTTGTTTTAGCACTCTGTAACTAATTAAATCAGGTTATGTTGACTTCTGTGGTCAGGGCTGAGGGACCCGAGTCTAGTCCCTATTCTGTCTCAAAAGAATTTATAATCTAATTGAAAATGTGCATGCTTAATCTAGATGAGATACAGTCATATGTCACTTAACGACAGGGATATGTTCTGAGAAATGAGTTATTAGGTGATTTCGTTGTGCAATGATCATAGAGCATACTTACATAAACCCAGACAGCATAGCCCACTACACACCTCTTAGGTATGACCTATTGCTCCTGGGCTACAAACCTGTATAGCATGTTACCATACTGAACACTGTAGACAATTGTAACACAATGGTAAGTATTTGTGTATCTAAACATAGAAAAGATAATGTCATGTGCCACCATGTTATGATGGCTACACATCATTAGGCAATAGGAATTTTTCAGCTCAACTATAATGTTATGGGACCCCAGTCACATATGCAGTCATACATGCAGCCCACTGTTGACCGAAACGTTGTTATACGGCACATGATTGTGGGTGAAAATGAAAGCAGGGGACATAAGGTCATATTTTATACTACTGTGTGTCCTACTGCACATAGCATGTGGAAAAAATAAATGAATAAATGTGAAAGCAAATGAAGGAATACAAAACCTATCTAACCTACTGAGACAATAGTACCATGTCCATAAGGCACCACCACCCTTAGGGTTGTGGCTGTCTGTAGTTTCTGCATTTTCCAGCTGATTGCTGGCTCTGTCTTGGGAGAGATCTGGTTTTACAACCTGTTCCCATGTGACTATCAGGTACTGTGGCTGCTCTCTGTCCCTGTCACAGCCTCCAAATGGTGATGGGTAGAGAGTTTCAAATGTGGGTCTTCGGATTCTTTGCACATACTGTTCCCCTTTCCTGGGTTATTCAAGGGTAACAATTGTCTTTTCTTTTTAAAGTTACCAACATTCTCTGCTCACAGCACTATCAAGCTTTGAGAGACAGAACAGCTAAAACCTACTCACAGCAAATGGCCACTGATGAGTCAGAAACCCTTAAAAGCTGTAATCAGGGGCCAGTGTGGTGCATGACGCTCCGTGGTTAAGCGAGCAGGAGTCACCTCCAGGAAGGATAACGATTATTCCATCCACTTGAATGCTGAGCGACACCCCCCAAGCACCTGGCTTCTTCTCATTAATTTACCTGTGACATGTTGCTACACTTAATTGCATTTGACAATTAGTAACATTCCAACACCTCTTTTAATGGAACAATTAAGAGAGTGCTTGTCTCAGTTGCAAGAAAATATATGAGCTGATTTTTCAGAGGAAAAGAAAAAAAAAAGGACCAAACACAAAAGCCCAGTGGTAATTCAGTTATAGACAGCTTCGAGGTAAGCCTTTCCCTTTTGCATTTTGCAAGAATTATGTGCAAGCACGCCTTTTCATGTTTGTTTGTTTGTTGCTTGGTTTCCCTGAATGAGCATTTCTCCACCAGACAGCTCCGGGCTGTCCGTGCAACCACGTGATATTAATTATAAGGAAGAATGGATGCTAAGCAGTTGCTGTTACTCATTTCTCACTCGTGTTGTTGCATTGATTGCTTGGGAAAGCAGATGCCCCAAAGGCAATTCTCTGCACAGTCGATGTGCACCCTGGGGAAGGCCTTGAAGAAGTCTTTGAGCATTTGTCCTGGCTTCCAGTTCCCTATAAGTAACAGACACGTGACAAAATGTGGCCTCTTTATTCCCCTTGGGGGTCCCTGAAAAAACTTAAATAACTGCTATTTTTATTACCCTCCCTAATTAGTAACAGAAAAATTATGCTGCTCTATTATTACAAAACTTACCTCACAGCAATGGTTTACAAGTCTTTGTACTCACAAATAATTCAACATTGCCATTTTAGACAAGACTGCAAGCGATGTGTGCTTGAAGACTCATCTAATAAGAGCTGTGCGAGGCACAGAATTAAATATGTCATTTCCGAAGGGTTGATAGATTTCATTCTCCAAAAGGATCATTTAGCAGAGCAGAAGGGATGAATCACTGAAGCAGTCTCTATTAGAAAAAGTCCCAAGAATATGACCGACCCTCTGGTTGAAGTTTCTGTCCTTGCCCAGTGCCCACCGAACTCAGGGTGGGTTCTGTGGCCCCCGTGGCTCTATGTCAAACCACCTTCGCAGCCCCCTGCAATCTTGGTTCTAGATGACCTGGAGATCTGCCACTCCCTGAAAGTGACCTCTGCCCTCCCCCCTCCACCTGACTTCTGTACTGTTCCTCCTGCCTGTGATGCCTGTCTTTTCTGCTTGCCGCAAACCCACCCCTTCTTCAAGATACAGTGCATATATTTGTTCTCCATGAAACTTCCTGATTGGCTCAACCATTCTCTCTGACCCCTTTCCACACTTGGATGCTCCTTGTATCACTCATTATGTATCACCGTGCCTTGCTAGTAGTGACACTGTGAACTTCTCTGAGGCCAGGAATCCTGGGTTATTCTTCTTTAACTAATCCATGCACTCCAGGGCAGTATATGCTCATTTGTATTATCAATAATAATTGTAACTGTTGGGTATCCTTCAATAAGTATTTGTCAATTTAAATTGCATTGAATTTTCAGATATTGAGTCTAATGTTTAAAAAGTTATATTGGTTTGATTGATAATTGCCTTTTTAAACACTCACCATCCTCCCACCCCCAAAGGAGTGCCTCTACCCGTGAGAGCCCAGGAAGAGCAAGGAAAGCCTTGTTTTAACATCCCTCCGTCAGCTGAAGTTGGTGTATCACCCACCCGAGAGTGGCTGGGCATTTGTAACCTGAGTGCTGTCACATGTCCCCCAAGGGAGAGATACAATCAGAAAAGCAATAATGACAGTGAGCTGGGATGAATGACCTCATCTTCCAGGTCACTAGGGCAACCATCTTCTGAAATCTACCACAGATTTATCACAATCTTTCTTCTTCCTTTCTAACCTGACACAAATCCCTCTTCCCTTGCCCCCCACACTGCAGCTTGCATCCAAGGGCCCCTGATTGGACTGTCTGAGAATCTAAACAGAACTTTCATACTCCTCATCCCTCTCCTGGGTCAGGAGGGAAGGGGATCACTGGTTCCAAAAGATGGGCTTGTTCCCCTCTTACACTGAACGTCCTCAACACCTCCACCCCCTCAGCATGCACGCACACATGCACACAGGCACACAAAGGGCTAACTGCACACGCTAATGCCACATCTTGCTAATTATATTACCCTTGCTGGTTATTATTAAGGTCTTGCTTTCAGGACATATAGAGAACCAACCACATAACGATCAGGGAGACAAATGGAGCATATCACTGCTGCGACTGTGCCATGATAATGAGTTACATAAATCAAAAGTCGGGTAATTTACCTATCGGGTTGAGCAGCGAAGAGGAATTTTCAGTTACTGTGATTGTTTAGTGATAGATTTTTTTTAATAACTCTTGTGCATAGATGTTTGGAACTAGAGATTTGTTCCCCAGAGAAAGGCGTCAGAATGTTGTGCAGAGAATATGGCATGGTGTGTCAAGAGACCCTTGAGCTGATTTTAGCACTGCCACCTTGGGGAAGGAAGCCAGTTCCCTTCTCTGGGCTTCAGATTCTTCTATGAAAGAGAAAGGGCTTTGCAGTCTTCAAGGCTCCTTTTCTCTCTGAGATTTTGTGTTCCCCATACTCCTTAGACAAATGTAGCAGGGCTCCTCCGCCTTCCACCTTGCAGAGTCGAGCCGCAGCGTCAACGAGAGTGAGCCGGCCTCTGCCCACACACCCTCCAGGCCCCGTGTGTCCTCTCGTCCTTCCGCAGATAGAGAAATATCAGTTTTTCCTCACTCCATGCACACTGCCTCACCCCAGACTCTAAGCTAAATTGAGGAATGGCATAACCCTCTTCCTCATTTTACACTCGGTTAAATGGTTTGTCTACGCATGTAGGAGGGTGATGTCACACACTGTAATTTCCCTCGAGTTAGAGCACAAACTGTTTGCACTGTTAAACCTTTTTGTTTTGTTGGTGATTTGTGGGTTAATATTTCAGAACTTTGAGATAAGTTATTATCTTTTGGCACCATGGGGTTACTGGTTCATTTTATTCCAATTTCCCAATGGATCCATCCTCAGGAAGTGAGATGTCCATTGAATCATACCCAGACTCAGGCAGAAAGATGCCTCAGTGACATCATTAGATACAAAGGGTTCCTCTGAGGCACCGTGACTAGGAATCTGTGTGCGCACGTGTCCACATGTATGTGTGCACATGCTATGTGAATGTGTACATGCATATATGTGTGTATATCTTCGCGTGTGTGTATGTGTACATGCATATATGTGTGTGTATCTTCACATGTGTCTGTGGGTACATGCATATATGTGTGTGTATCTGCATGTGTGTGTATGTGTGTAAAATGCAGTGTTGTTGTCTTCTGGTTCAAGTCCCTGGATCAAGTGCTGGTTATATTTAAGATAAATAGGGTGAAGATACCAAAAACCTCACCCCTTCTCCTAACCACTAGCCTCTGTCTCCCTCTCCAAATAAGGATCCCTTCGCTTCAACCACAGGGAGAAAATAATAATAATCTCCGCATGGAAAGAGACTCACCAAGCATGAAGCAAGTTGGCACTGGTTCCTTTAGAAATGAACAGATAAACAAACAAATGGGAGCTTGGAAGGAGGAGATGGTTTATGAATAAAACAATGTTTTATTAAGTTGCTATTAAATTTCAATTGAACAGTGCTTGGGATACATAGGCACAGACATTTCCTGAAACTAATTGGTTTTCCACATCTGCCTTGCTTCCTAATTGGACTAATTACTGCACTGTAGGATCATGTTCGTCGTAGTACAGAAAGCGAGAAACCTTGATTTACAGTGAGAAGAGCAGCAATTAGAGGGAATTAATTCATAAAGCAACATCTAAATAAATCATATTATGAGAAGACAGCAATGTAATTATTGTGACTGGTGGGTCCCTGGTGGGGGAACATCAAACTTAAACCTCAAACCAAGCTGCTAAATTCTCCCCAGATCAGTGTAGCATCTCCTATTTCATCAGGCATGTATTACCTATTCTTTAAGGCCTAATTGAGGCGCTGTGTCAAAAACAATATGGCCCAACACTTCTCGTCTCTAGCGGCGGAGGAAAAGACATCAAGTTCTCACCACCTCACATTTGTCCTTTGTCAGAATTAAATATGAGCTCGGTACGATGTGGGCAATGTGTTATGGCTGCAGTTTCAAAACGAGAGCCTTTGCAAACTTAAGTGTCATTATGAATCTTCTTTCGACATCTAGCAGCATTTTTGGGGGTTGTTGCTAAGAGAGCTTATTAGTAAGAACAGCGTGTGAAACTCCAGTGTTTCAGTAATTCCTCTCTCCTCGCTCTGAGTTAACAGGCTGAGGTCCTGCTTGGCTGTAAGTGGTCTGGAGGCCCCACAATATTCGTAGCAATCCCTTCCCTTTGACAGTGGAGATTTCTTTTTTGTGTGTGTGCATTTGGGTTTTTTTTAATTTTTTTTGTTTTTGTCCTTCTTCCTGTCATTCACATTATACCTGAGAAGAACTTACTGTGACCAGCCCACAGAGTAAATCCTCTGAGTCTCAGCCTTCCCATCTGCTGTGGTTTAAATGTTTATGCCCCCTCAAAATTCACATGTTGAAACCTAACCCCCAGGGTGATGGTGTTAGGAGGTGAGGCCTTTGAGAGGCTAATAGACCGTGAAGGCATCGCCTTCATGACTGGGATTAGTGGCTTTATAAGAGCGACCCCAGGGAGCTAGCTGGCCCCTTCCCCCATGTGAGAGCACCATGAAAAGTACCATTTGTGAACCAGAAAGCAGTCCTCACCAGACACCGAGTATGCTGGCTCCCTGATTCTGGACTTCCAGCCTCTGGAACTATAAGAAATTAATTTCTTTTATTTATAAGCCACCCAGTTTGTGGTATTTGTTATAGCAGCCCAGACTAAAACACTATCCATTCAATTTAGGGAGTTGGACTGCATTATTCTAATAGCCTCTTCTATCTCTGACATTCTCAACTCCCATCCATTAATCACCAAGTACTTTGACAATTTAAGACCTTTGACTCTAGCCTTCAACAGCTTTCTTCTCTATAACATAGGGATACGGGTTAGAAAGAAATGATAGTAATAAAAGCTAGGAGATAAAGAGCGGTTAAAGAATTAAGAAAGAGCAGAGATGAGTAAAAGTCAATAAAAGGCAATTTTCTTAAGGGCAGTAATCAAATTTTCATTTGAAAATTTCCTGAACTCCACATTAGATTTAGTTCTCATTTTCCAAAAGTTATAGGCAAAACAAGTGCAAAAGAATATAAGTATTTTACAAATGAACCAGTGGCCTCTATAAGTGTTTAATTATGCAACTCTAGATATGAGTTTGTGATTATCCAAAATTTGCAGAAACAATAAGGTCACATCCCCATGATATAAAGAGAACCAGTGAATTTGGAGAGTTCATTCAAATAATCAGCTGCTTAAGTAAAATTTTTTTTTAAAAAATGGCAAACCAAGTTGATTTGGTAGCCATGTGTAGATAAAGCCTTCCAACAAGCAGGAATAAGAATGCATAAATGTCTAGAGAATTTGGATTTGGAACTTCCAGGCACAATTTTGGCTCTATCTATTCCCCAGAAAACCTGTTCACTAAATGAACTAAATGATTCCTGGACGAATCAATGAGATCTGAGAAGTTTGAACAAACACATGTTTTTTAGTTCCTGATAGGCACTGCACCAGGCTGAAAGTGGGAAGGGGGATAAGAGTGAGGGTGGGCACAATGGGGAAAAATAAACTCAGAAAGCTCAGTAGAGGAGGAAAAAATATTTTCCCTCTGCCCATCTTAGGTTCTCCAGCTGTGGCCCTGTAGATTGCACTAACTAAAGACAGATTAACAAGAGAAAAAGGTAGGGGAGGAAAAATGATTTTCTCTCTACCCTTCATAGTTCTTAGTTAGGACAGACCCCTGTAACAAAAGACAGATTAAGAAGAGAAAAACAAACAGAAGTTTAATAACATATATGCCTCATGTATATATGAGAGATACCCAGAGAAATAAGTAAATCCCAAAGAGCTGGTTTTGAATTCTGCTGAAACAAAGCAAGAAGGGTGTGGGAAGATGACCAAGAAAAGCCTGGTCAAGTGTAAGGTTTTTTTATGCAGATTTAAGTCTGTGCATTCTCCATTGATAAGAGTCCTGTTTCTCTTCCTGGTACAGAGAAGGAGACACCCTGAGAAATGAAGATTTCCTGTATAGATTTACATTTCCTTTACAAAAGGGCAACTTCTACTCTGTTTCCAGAGCTTCTTCCATGTCTGAAGTTTCCCAGAACAATCAGCCCAAAATAACCCTTATGCCAAAGAGGCATATTTTGGGGTGCTATGATCTAGTTTCCTACAAAACCAAACAGAAAGTTATTATGCGTATCATGAATACACACAGAAGTACCCAAAGATGAGCTGAAATTCTCAACATGGAATCCAAGAGCATAGTAAATAATTCTTCCATGCCAACAACTTTCAGGATAATTTTTGTATCTTGACAGTAACTGGACTATAATCTTAATAATAACAGGCTTAATAATAGGGCTTATAGCTTTTCACATTCATTACTCACTTAATCCCCAATGGGGGACATACTGTTACTCTCCTAATTTTATAAAAAAGCAAAATTTCTTAATTAAGAGACAGAGCTAGCAGATGGTAGAGCTTGCATTGAAACCAAAATCTTCTGGCTCCAAATCTTGTTTTCTTTCCACTGTGCCACCCTCACTGGGTACCACTGCATTTTGGTGAATAGGAGACAGACTCAATTAGATCTGTGATTTAGAAGGTGATTCTAATGGCAGTGTAGTACATTATGTGCAGTGTCTCTGGTATCAAATTGCCTAGATTCAATCCTAAATTAAGAGATGTGCCTGAGTTTCTTCAGTGGCAAAGAATTTAGAATAATGTTTGCCACATCAGATGGGCTCGATAAATGTTGAGCATGATTATAAATTAAGGAATTGTTCTTAGAACCAGGAAAAGAGGTCCCTGCCCTGGGCCCCACACTTTAGAAGTTCCCACTCTGGCCCATCTCCAGTGATGCTTCTATCTGGGGGGCAAAGTACATGGAGCCACGAGGACATGATCTCTCAAGCCTGTGTCCTTCCCTCTAAAGCACTGCTCATTTGGTCCAGGATCCTGGAATTTCCTGCACACATGGCTCCAGGCCTGCTTCCATGGCACAAAAGCTTATCTTCCCCGGTCCTTCATCCCAAGAGTAGACTGTCCTGTTGGCATTTTCACCCCAGGCCTGGGGGTGGCTACAGATTGGCTGCTTGTATGGAGTGTGAACAGATCTGACACATGCAAGCCCATAATTCTCACAACTATGCGCAAGTCCTCTTCTGTTACGGGATGGAGCTGGGGCTGGGAAGAGAAGGGGGTATGTAAAATGGGCTAGGGGCCAGGAGACAGCGCTTCCCATCCTACCATAGTCTGTCCTGTGACTCTGAGGAGTCCAAACATTTCACATTTGAATCTGGGCTTCCAGGTCACGATGACAGTATATTTGTTAAGGCAAAAGGCCAGAAGACAATCTGTTTAGCAAGTCTCTTTGGCTTGATTTATAAGCTTTGAATATTTAGACATTCAGTGTTTGGATCTCCATTTGGTTCAGAATTTCAATATATGAATTGAGGGTGGGGCTGGGGGGGTGTTTTGAATGAAATGCTTCAAATTTCTCTGTCAACTTAGCTGGTAGCTGTTGCCTCCAGGAATCATCAGAGGCCCAGACAGAAAAGCTCTGGCAGGGGATCAGCCTATGTGAGTCTTCTCTGAACAGCCTCACCATCAGGGGTCACATTGCAGGCGTGGCTTCAATGACATAACCCTAATGTGAAAGTTTAAGGGTTTTTAGTACTTACAGACCTTGGGAGGCTACGTGGCATGCCTGGAGGCCACATACACACGGAGATAGGGAGCACAGCCAGAGAGAAGGGACCCAGAGAAGAGGGACCAGTGAGCCAAGGCCTTTATTGGGTCCAGGGTGTCATGTAAGCAGGTTTCCCATGGGGAGATTTAATTGGTTGGTTTAAAGCAAGCAGGCACTAGTTCCAGGACGTCATGCTGTGGCTGAGAGGTGGTCACTTTTAAATTCTTGAGCAAATCTCCAAATGGTGCTTTGAAAGGAAGTGGTGGGAAAATAGGGAGCCCAGCCGGCATGGTAGGAGACATGCCTCCAAGTTTTATCTCTGGCCACTGGTTGGAGCCATTTGGGTAGGGTACAGTATTGGAAACTGTGTCAAAAATGACCGAGCCCTGCACAGCAATGGCAAGTAGGGTGTGGAGCCCCTGAGGAGGTAGTGAGGGGCAGCATGTGGCCCCTCCTTTAAAATTGTTCTTCCCTGCAGGCCCTTGCACTCTGGGCCTGCAATGGGAACAACGCAGCCCTGATGATCTCTGAAATGCCTTTGGAATAGGTCCTGCCTTCTATTTCAATGGCCGACTTATACTAATTTCCTCATCAAATTTGACCATGCCTTTGTATTCTCTCTCAAAAAGCCTTTTTCATTTTTTCCAATATAAATAGGATGAGAATTTTGGGGATATTTTAAGTTCCATTTCCCTTTTGATTCACAATTCTGTCACTAAATAATTTTTCTCTTTTCACATTTACTATAAGCAGTCATGAGAAACCAGACTACACCTTCAACATTTTGCTTAAAAATAGCTCCAGCTAAATATCCAATTTCCTTGCTTAAAACTTCTACCTTCTGCAAAACTCTGGGACATGAAAACAATTCAGCCAGGTTCTTTGCCACTATACATCACAGACCACCTTTCCTTCAGTTTCCAATAACATGTTCCTCATTTCTGTCTGAGACTTCATCAGAATAGCCTGTACAGTCCATATTTTTATTAACATTCTGTCCATGACCTCTTAACTGTCCTGTAAGAATACTGCGGCTTTCTCTGCAGCTCTCCTCCTCTCCTTCTGAGCCTTCACCAGAATCACAGCAATGTAGAAATTTTTCCAGCATAGCCTCAAAACTCTTTCAAGCTCTACCCATTACCTAGTTCCAAAGCTGCTTCCACATTTTAGATATTTGTTACTGCAGCACACCCATTTCTTAGTACCAATTTTCCGCCTTAGTATGTTTGGGCTGCTATAACAAAATAGCATAAATTGGATGGCTTATAAACAATATAAATATATTTCTCACAGTTTTGGAGGCCGGGAAGTCCAAGACCAAGGCAGATCCAGTGTTTGATGAGGACCTGATTCCTGAATTATAGACGGTGCCTTCTCACTGCGTCCCCACATGGTGGAAAGAGCAAGGGGTCTCTCTCAAGCCACTTTTATAAGAGCATTAATCCCATTCATGAGGGCGCTACCTTCATGACCTAATTACCTCCCTAAGGTCCCACTTCCTAAATCTATCCCCCTGGGGGTTAGGATTTCAACATATGAATGGGGAGGAGTTGGCAAACATTCACATCATGTCACTGTCATTTTGCAGATGAGGAGTGTGAGGTTCAGAAGATTTAACAACCTTCCCAAGGTTACGCATCTGGCTAGGGCCACTGCCTAGAATCCAGTCCATTCCTAGTTCTGACTATCTATCCTTAGCACTCAGGGCACCGCTCAAAGTCAGGGAGAACTGAGGCTCAGAATGTACAGAACAAATGCCGGAAAACAGAGAGCTAGTGAATTATGTACACCAATTCACTTTAGATGGCAAAGTTCCCTTTCCAGTGGACTTCTGGAGGGAGAGATGCTTTCAGTCTCAAGTATAGAAAACCAAACATTGAGCAGAGCTGTTGGACTGTGATCGTGAGGTGAGTATGGGGTGGAGGACAGTAGAGAATCGTCTTGGTGGAAAAATCATACCAGCCTTTGAGGTCCAACTGAACAACCATTTTCTGTTCTCATCTTTCCTGATATCCCAAGCAGGTTCAGACCCTAAGTCATGAAGAACTTTGCAGCTCTCTTAAAATACCACATTGAAACCACCTATATTACAATAATGTAAGGCCATAAGACAGAAACTGTGATAAAATTTTGATTTCTACAGAAGTATAAACATAGCTAAAAGTCGCCCAGCCGTTGTTCCCTAGCTCACCTATCGCTATAACTGCTTGCTGCTTAAGTGTCATGTGTCCTTACAAGGCAAGATTTGTGACTTCCCCAATCACTTCTATAGATAACATTGCTATCATAAAACCTAAGATTTCCATACTCTGAATTCAGAGGGACAAACTGACATCAACCGGACCCATGGCCATGCCTGGGAACTGATCCAACAAGTCCTGTGACCCACTACCCGAGAAGGGGGTCTCAGCCAAGAAGACAATGTCAGCTTCCCAACCCTCTGAGTTCATCTCCAGACAATCAGCAGACCCAATTCCCTAGACCTTTGTTTGCTGAACCACCTTTAAAAATCTTAACCCCAAAATTCTCAAGGAGATGGATTTGAGAAATTTCTCCATCTCCTCACTTGGGCCATGGAATATTAAGCTATTTCTCTGCTACAACTCCTGCTGTCTCAGTATATTGGTCTCTGTCTGGGTAGCAGGCCAGGGACCCGTTGGGCTGTAACGATATTCTGCCTTCTATTGTATGTGTTGGATCATTATCTTCCTTTCAAGATTGTAAACTTCCTAATGGCTGGGCCAGTCTTACTTTTCTTTGTTTCCCATTGCTTTGCACTTAGTAGCATCTTAATGTGTCCTCCCAGTTGGGAATTTTTCCTCAAATAAGTTACCCTGCAGGCAAGGAGAGTTGCTCTTGATTAGAAAAAAAAACTTTAATGGCTATATTTTGAAGAGGGGTTAAGGGAGCTCCTCTTGGGAGGGGTGTAATTGGAGAGAAGGAAAGATTATTTCTAGAACATTAGGGGTTGCAGTTATTTGAAGAATCAAAGACAGTCTTCTCTGTCAACTCAAGGATGCTCCTTTGCATTTAAAAGCAATGCCATTTACTTACAAATTATAGTGGTTTTGATGCAAATGAACCACTCCAGGACAGTTTCCTCTCTCCCAGATTAGCTAAAGAAATCCTGGGGAAATTGACCAAGGATGCAGAATGCTGAGCCTGACCTCGGGCCTTTTAAAATAAAATTTTTGGTTTAATTATTCCTATTTCTGAAGCAAGACGCAATTAGAATCCAGCAAAGTGGCAGGAGAAGGCTGGCCCAGGATTTTGTTTTTATTTATGTGGATTCTGGGTCTGGATATAGCAGGCACAGCACACTTGGCCCAGACAGTGTGGGGAAATTACTGAGTGCAGAGGTAGCGTTCCTGGCCAGACCCAACCTAGACTCATAGGAGAATTGCAGTAAATTACTGAATCCCTTTAACCCTCAGTTTCTCTATGCAATAGTGAGATCCATCCCTGCCCTCTTTATGAAAGGAATAGTGAGAAAATATTAATCCAGTGGCTGGTATTCAACAATTTACAAAGTGTTTTTACATCTATTATCTCATTTGATCTCCACAAGACCCTGTGAGATGGGAATTATTACCATCTGCATTTTCAGCAGGAAAACTAGCTCTCATAGAAGTTAATTTGTCCAAGTCACACTGTACCAGAAGTCAGGGCCTGAAAACAATAGCAAAATGTATTACAAGTTGTCTCTTGAAATCCCCCAACCCCCAACTCTTTTTGGGAATTAAAACCTGCATCCCTGACTGAAGCCAGTAATCAAAGGGGCAGAAAAATGTTCTTTGTTCTTTGTATTCTAGTATCTTAAGCCACAGGAGATGGCTCAACAGAATTGTCTGGACAGAGGACACAGATCATCTTCAATGGAAATGCTACAGTTAAGGTTAAACAGCAATAGCCTGAAGCTGAAAATCCCCCTTTAAAAACTCTGTATTTCTGCTAAAAGGGAAAACAATGGTACTTAAAGATGAGAGTCTGACACCCTTCTCACTTGCCAGCAAATTAATAAACTTCTCTTTCCTTTTCCTCACACAGCTTGTCCTCATTCTTCATTCAGCCACGGGGACAAGTACCAAACTTTTGGTAACAGAATTTGGTGTCCCTGGGTGGGCCCATTGGCACACTGGTGGAACAGCACCCCACAACTATTGCCATGGCTGGAAGAGGTGGGAAGCAGCCCTGGGTCAAAACATGGGTCTTCGCTGGTAGGAGCAGCATCTTTTAGCGGTGAGAGAGTAAGGCACTGCCCCAGCAGCTGTCAGAGCCTGTTTTAGCTCCAAGGAACTCTCATCTCTTCCTCACTAAATTAGACAATGCTCCACACAACCTGAACCTTGTTGAGAGAAAGAAAACGGATTTGGGAAGTGTCACGACACCTCAGCCATTTTGTTAAGTTTGCCAGTGTGCACACTGAGATCCTTGATTCCACCTATTTGGGGAAGATTTTTAAACCTTCGAGCTCTGTGGCAGGGCATTTGTTTGTGAGCACCATTTGGGGTGGAAGTCACAGCTGAGTAGAACTAGGGAATTCATTCTCTTTTGAATTAGGAGTTGTTGGTTCTCATTTGAGAATTTGGGTCTCATTTGTGGGGTCCCCCTTCATTTGGCAAGGCCTTGAGACTTGAGACTGTGTTGGGAATTTCCTATTCCTCTATTGAGAAGATCACATGGTCTTTGTTTTTACTTCTATTTATGTGGTGAATTACATTTATAGATTTGTGTATGTTGAATCATCTCTGCATCTCTGGGATGAAGTCCACTAAGCTGAATTCAGTTTGCTAGGATTTTATTGAGAATTTTTGCACCTGTATTCATAAGGGATATTGGTCTGCAGTTTTCTTTTTTGTAGAGTCCTTTCCTGGCTTTGGTATCAAGGTGATGTTGGCTTTGTAAAACGTATTGGGGAGAATTCCTTCCTTCTCAATGGTGTGGAATAATTTCTGCAGGATAGGTACCAGTTCTTCTTTGTAGGTCTGGTAAAATTCAGGTGTGAGGTCATCAGGTCCAGGACTGCTTTTTGTTGGAAGATTTTTTTTATTGCTTCTTCAATTTCGTTGCTTGATATTGGTCTGTTTAGGAATTCTATTTCTTCCTGATTGAGCCTAGGCAGGCTGTGTGTTTCTAAGAATTTGTCCATTTCCTCCACGTTTTCAAGTTTATGTGCATAGAGATTTTTATAATATTCAGAGATGATATTTTGTATTTCCACGGTATCAGTTTAATTTCTCATTTTTTCATTCCTGATTGAGCTTATTAGAGTCCTTTCTTTTCTGCTTCTGGTTAATCTAGTGTGAGGCGTGTCGATTTTGTTTATCTTTTCAAAGAACCAATTCTTTGTTTCATTAATCTTGTTTATAGTTCTTTTGTTGTCAATTTCATTTATTTCTGCTCCGATCCTGGTTATTACTTTTCTCATGCAGGCTTGGGAATTGGTTTGCTCAACCTTTCCCAGTTCCTTGAGATGATTCATTAAATTGTTGATTTTGATCTTTCTGTTTTTTGGATGTAGGCATTTACGGCTATGACTTTTCCACTCAGGACTGCTTTAGCTGTGTCCCACAGATTTTGATAACTTGTGCCCCCTTTATCATTTAGTTCAAAGAATCTTTTGGTTTCCATCTTAATTTCCTCCTTGACCTAATCATTCAGCAGTAGGTTGTTTAGTTTCCATGGCTTTGTGTAGAAATGAGTGTTTCTGTTGGAGTTGATTTCTAATTTCTTTTTTTTTTTATTTCAGCATATTATGGGGGTACAGATGTTTAGGTTATGTATGTTGCCCTTGCCCCCCTCCCCCACCGATTTCTAATTTTATTCACTGTGGTATGAGAAGATACATGACATAATTTCTATTTTTTGTTTAATTTTTTGAGACATGTTTTGTGGCCTAGGATGTGATCGATTTAGAGAATGTTCCATGAGCTGATGAGTAGAATGTATATTCAGTAGTTTTGGGGTAGAATGTTCTGTAAATGTCTGTTAGTCCCATTTGTTCTAGAGTTCTGTTTAAGTCAATTGTTTCTTTGTTTATCTTCTGTTTGGAGGATCTGTCCTGTTCTGTCAGAGGGGTATTGAAGTCCCTGGCTATTATGGTGCAGCTGTTTCTCGTTTTGCTTAGATCAAGTAGGATTTTTTTTATGAATCTGGGGGCACACCTGTGTTAATTGCATAAATATTTAGAATTGTTATGTCTTCTTGTTGAATTGCTCCCTTTGGCATTATATAATGACCATCTTTGTCTGTCTTTACTTTTATTGATTTGAAGTCTATGTTATCTGATATGAGAACTGCTACACCAGGTTTCTTTGGTTTCCATTTGCATGCAATATTGTTTTCCATTCCTTTACCTTGAGTCTGAATGAGTCCTTGTGGGTTGGATGTGTTTCCTGGAGACAGCAGATACTTGGCTTGTATTTTTCTATCCATTCAGCCAGCCTATCTCTCTTCAGTGGAGAGTTCAAACCATTCATATTTATTGAAAGAATTGATAAGTGGGGTATATTTCTGTTCATCCTGTTGAGTTGAACTTTGTTGCTTTGTTTTATCTATTGAGCCATTGTGGTATCTGGGCTTTGACCTTTATCTTTTGGATGATTTTACACTGGTGGGTGTGTATTCTGCTGATCTATGTCTAATATAGTTCTGAGTACTTCCTGCAGGGCAGGTCTTGTCTTGACAAATTCCCTCAGTGTTAGCTTGTCTGAGAAAGTCTTTATTTCTCCCTCATTCCCTGAAGGGGCCACAGTCTTTCACATATCAGTGAGCCTTCATGTTTTGATATCTCTTCCTCACAACGAAGGGCAGGAAATTTCACCCCAAAATATGACTCCTTGGTATTTTTAATTAAACGCCCTTAGAGATCAACAGGCATTGAAAGGGATTTTCCTTCTATCTCCATAGAGACCAGAGGGACCCATCAAGAAGAACAATTATCTTACCTTCCCCTCCCTGTTATCTCAATATCTATTGCAGGAAAGAAGATCAAGAATACAACCAGATCTGGCCTGATCCGTTTTCAAAATAATGCCTGTCTCTGAGTTTCATTTGATTTCCAAAGAGAATCATTTATAAGTCAATCTCTGTTCCCCTATCCATTCATCCTCCCTAGTAATCATTTATTGCCCCTCAACAGAATTACCTATATTCCCCATCTGCCCCCTTCCCTCTGAAATGAAGATATTTAAATATTTGGGTCTCATTGGGATATTAGTCAATCACTCTTATTTTCCCTGAGTACAAGGCAACGATAAAATTGGAATAGCTTTTCTCTTATTAATCGGCTTTATTGTGAGTTGATTTTTCAGCAAAATTTGCAATGGGGAGAACAGAAGTTTTCCCTTTACCCCAAGACTCAGGGTGGCTATTCCACTCCAACCACAACTCAGGCTCAGCAGAAATCCTGGTGCCAGATCTTCCCCTCTTTTCCTTCTTTTCCAGTCTCTCCTTGATTCTGGAACAGACCTACCTTGCCCTCCACTCCAAATTTTTATTTTATTCTTTTTTTTCCATAAGACCTCCGAATGCAACTGTAATGCTATTCTAAATGATTAGCATGTGTGCACTGGCGTGCGCGCACGCACGCACGCGCGCACACACACACACACACACACACCCTCAATAAAGGGTCTGCCTTTTGCTTTAGGGAAAGGAGGGCTTGGTCTTCAAAAGCACAATGGCTAGGAGGAAAAATGTTGGCATTTCATTCTAGGCAAGGTCACCTTCCTGTCCATAAGAGAAATTGACTTCTCCTAATGCAGCAAAGAAAAAGCCAAAAAGTAAGTTGAATTGTTGACATAAAAAAAAAAGCAGGTTGGACATAAATATTCTGCTGCATGTCCCTGGAGGCTGTAGCCAAAGTGCCCTAATGACTGCTGCTCAGAGAAGAGCTGGGAGTGCTCCAAGTCTGGTCAGGAAGACAGTGGAAGCCACCAAGAAAATGGCAGAAGATACCAGCAGAAGTGGTGGACCCCACCTGACTGTTAACCTCAGGGCATTTTCCCCAACCTCTGCTGCATTTTTCTGGTTTCCTGGATTGAATGGCCTGGTGAGGTTCTACCGGAAGCCCGAGATGAGCGGCTGGGGAAGCTGCCTGACTGTTCTTAGTGAACATCTCTTTGAAGAGGCTGCTTAAAGCAGCGGAGGGAAGAGGAGCGAGTTACAGGGAAAGCCTTTGCCATAGAGATTCTTCTTTCGAAGCTGAGATTCGAATTCCCATCAGTAGGGCAGCTGCACATGGATGTGCACGTTATTCTCTGCAAAGGAGTCCCCAGCTATAAGGGGTAAGTTGAGGCTAAAATCCAAGCCCAACACAGTGCTACATTTACCCCAAACGAGCTTCTTTTCTAAATCCCATTTAGGCACTAGGTGGGTTGGCAACTCCTCCTAAGGAGATGCTCTGAGACTGTACTGCTCCCATCATGCCAACCCTTACAGTGCACAGGCTATTCCTCCCGCGCCGAAAGAGGGCTGGGCGCAGCAGGAAAACACAGCATGGTCACCATGCTCGCATCCTTACCCTCCCTACAGACGGTGGCTACTCGGGATTGAAGGCAGCCAGGCAGCAAGCAGGGAGGCTGAGTGGTCCAGCAACTTTGTTTCTTTTCCAGCCGTTGCTGCCCAACTGTGTGACTGTGAGCAAGTTGGACCTTGGTTTCTTCATTCCTAAAATGAAATTGATCTCAGTCCTACCTAGCTCCAAGTTTACTGTGACAATTAAATGAAGTGGATTCCCTGCCTTTCGATCTAGTTCCTGGGGTTCTCAGGCAGCAGTGCAGGGGAGAGCCTTGAGCAACAACCAGGCCCACCTCCCTCCTGTTCTCTGCCCCTCTGCTACCCAACTTCAAGCACGTGAGGTCCCAATCCTTTGCAGTATACCCAGCCCCTGCTCCTGAACATGCTGGAGGGTATTTTACCAAAGGAGATGTCCCCTGGGGCTTGCAAGGGTGGCAGGGGTTCCAGGCTCTGGGCCATTTTCCATGTATGCGGGGGAGGGGGAAAGAGTGGAGACAGGGGGCTCCCAGAGTGTGATCAAGTACACCTGCCTGTCATCCACTGTCCTCTGCTCAGGCCGTCCCCTGAGAGGATGTGAGGAAGGGCTGACATGTCCTCTTAGCAGTGTTCAGAGGCTATCTCGGACACTGCTGTCATCATGCAGACCTGGTGAGCCCTTTGCCAGAGCCCTTTGCCAGAGCCCTCGCAGGGCAAAGCCAGTGGTGAGATCATTACTTGCGTCAACCTTCGGCTGCCAGCTGGGTGCTCCCAAATCTCTATCTAGGAGCCCGTGGGACTGGAGATTTAGTAGCCGATCAGGCACCGGGGCTTCCAATTTATGGTTCAGAGAAAAGAAACCCTATTAATCTGGCGCCTTTTATTCCATTGTAAATCCCAGCCATATTTAACTCATCCTCCATCAAGGTTTCCCCCCTATCTGCCAACAGCGGGCCCATAATATAAAGCTTGCCAATTCAAGGGGAAATTAAGATCCTGCTTAGCATTCAAAGGGTGGTCTCTGTCACCAGCTTCCTTTCTGAAGCTCCTCAACACGCCCATGGAGGCGGGGGCGGAGCATCTCTGCTCACGCTCAGGGAAGCCTTTTGGTCATGCGGCTGGGGAAAAAGAGGCCTGGTTTCCTTCCACCTGGTAGAGAGCAAACTCAGCCCAGAATGTCTGTGCTGATCACAGTGCTGTCACTGTGGTGACAGTCCCTTCCTCTCCTGAAGCCCAGAGAACAAAAATGACTCACCAAGGCCACAAGCCTCATAAGTGGCAGAGCAAGGGCCAGAGAAAAAAGAGGGAAGGAAAATTTATGTATGTACATATGTATTTAATGATCATCTCCTTTGTCCAAGGCACTTGTACCTACTCCTTCCTATTAACTACTCATAACCCTCCAAGGTCAGTGTTGTTGTCTCCATTTAACAAAAAAGAAACTGAGGCTCAGACCACCTGGCTAGTGAGGTGTAGGCTTGCAATTAGAGTTTCCGGCTCTATGGGCAATGTATCTAGAGAGTCACCGAGTATTTCCTGAGGGCCAGCTATGTGCCAGGCACTGTACTAGGAGCAGAGATTATAGAGGTGAACATGAGACCTCTGTCTTCTGTTCTAAGGGAAATAGACAGAAATAAAAGGAAAGAAGAAAAATACTAAGTGATGCGTGCTCCGCAGAGAATGCAAATAGGGTCATGTGATAGAAGCCACGTTAGACCGAGGAGTCAGGGAAGGCCTCTCGGAGGAGGTGATGTATAAAGAGAGATCTGAAGGCAAGGAAAAGCTAGTTCGTGCAAAAGGACATCTAAGCAGAAGGGCTGGTCACTACAAAGGGCCCAAGGTGGAAACGATCAATCATGGCTGGTTTGTGTCTGAGAAACAGGAAGGAGGCTGGGGTGGGAGAGATGGGAGGAGCGTGAGCTGAGTGCAGACAAGGCCAGGGTGCAAGGGCCAGGGTAGGGAGTTGAGATTTTATTCCAAGTGTAATGAGGAACCATTGGAAGATTTTAAGTAGGAGACTGACATGATCTTATGATTTAAAAAGAGCCACTGGCTGGGCGCGGTGGCTCACCCCTGTAATCCTGGCACTCTGGGAGGTCGAGGCTGGCGGATTGTTTGAGCTCAGGAGTTCAA